>NC_052518.1:44728637-44731137 GCF_014356525.2 Nilaparvata lugens | reverse complement strand
TAATAAAGTATTGTAGTTTATTTGGAGGTCTTGTACTTTATACTTTGTAAGCAAGATAAAGTACGCAATAATACTTTATTTTGCTCAATAAAGTACTAAAAAATAAAGTACGAGGAAATCAAAACATTTTAGGTTATTAGAGTGGCGGAGACTGTCAAATTTCAAATAAATATACATTTTCACAGATAGAAAGTAACAGGTAGCAGGTAACAAATGGAATGGAACTGCTGATGAGTTCAAGAATTTGTATAAAGTGGTTTCACATTACTCTCTATTCCTGCCACTTCAGCATTTGTGGAAAGGGATTTTTCGGTCATGAGTGGAGAGATGAGAGGAGCAAAGCATCTTTGAATCTCATATGAAATGAACTACCTAATGATTATTTCAATTTGAATGTTAATTGCAAAGATGCTTTGCAACTCTTCACCAGTAACAATGATTTATTGATGATAACAAATATGTTTTCAAGAATAATTGATTGATTTTTTATTAAATTTAAAATTCATCATTGATTTCATTAATTCCTTACATATTAAACTCATTTTGTATTTCATTATAATCATGTATTGTATTTTGATATTCATTCAAATTACTTTATTTGCCTGGGCTACTTATAAAAGTTATTAAATACACATTATAAAAACATGAAGTACCCTTTATTTATTTTGTCCAGGAGCACATAAAGCTCCAAAATCAAAAAAAAAAAAAAAAAAAAAAAAAAAAAAAAAAAAAACGGTACTCAATATCAGGCTTGTGGAGCACTTGATAGAAGAAAACCATAAAATATATTGAAATGAATGCTAATATGAAGATTTTAAACGTTGGAAGCAAAAGCAGTAAATGAAATGTAAAAGAAGATTTTAATATCTCAACTACAGCAAATAAATTAAATAGTAATAAACTAATAAATATCATTGAATTCGATTTAGACAGTACAGTTGTACTACAGCCGGTTAAATTTTAACCGTGATTAATCATGGTAAAATTTAACCGGCTGTTGTGAAACCAGGCCTAAGTGATATTCAAGTCAATAATGTGTATTCTTGTGAGTATATAAGAATGCCACATTGAAATACACGGTCTTTTTGAATATACAGGTAAAAATAACATGTACTTTATTTAAACCTAATGTACTTTATTTTTATGACTGTGATTACCAATGTACATTATTCTTCATTGAAAAATGTACATGTTTTTTCACCCAACCCTTGGAAATCGACAACAATGTTATACATGGTTGATCTCGTCTTGACCTCCTCTATCGATCTATGTAGGTCCCAATGCTAGATTCCGCGGCCCATATACTAAAGTGCAGCCCTTTTTCCAACCTAAAGGTCTGAACTGGCTTTTTTTATAAAGCAGTTTCATCAGGTAGCGAGTATTTTTTTTTATTCTCAATAATCAGTGATAATATTTATTTTAAACATGGATAAACCTGAACTCTCAAATATGGGATCCCCCCCCCCGGGGGGCACTTTAGTATATGGGCCGCGGAATCTAGCATTGAGACCTACATAGATCGATAGAGGAGGTCAAGACGAGATCAACCATGTATAACATTGTTGTCGATTTCCAAGGATTGAGTGAAAAAACATGGCTGAAAGTTCAAAATTTATATAAATTGTTATTTTTAATAATTCTTTATGGCTACAATAGGTTTTAAAATGGTGCAATCTTATGTAAAATTGATGAGGAATCCAATGAACTCCTGTAACTCCTGTAGTTTTGAGATATTGCAAAAAATGTGCAGAAAAGTGCAAATTTTTTGCTTTAAAAGAGGTTAACCTGTTTTCATGGTGATTGATAGGTATTTTTAACTATTGGATTTAGTAAAATCATGAATTCTAAAGAAAAAATGTTCAGTCACTTGATAGCCTGAAGTCATAATTGTTCGAGATATTTGGAAAATGAAAAAAAATTGCACACTCAATACTTTTCAATTTTCATATTTAATCATTTTTTTACTAATTTTAGTGACTATCGAATTGGCTAAATCTCATTTGCCATACAACATAACTTTTTACATACAACAGACACTCAAGAATAAAAAGAGATGGAACCGTCAGTATTTTTAGCTCTCTGATCAAGGTTTACAATGAATTCTACAGTGGATATAAAAAATAGCTCTCCCAGCTCTTTTTGTAAAATCATGAGCTTTTCATTTCAGACGAGTGTCCCCAAACCACTATGCCATAAATTATGACAAATGATTTCCTATGACAAATGACTTTGCCAACCTATGCGGGTTGATGTCAAACGAGGCAAACGACAGAAGAGTCCTGCGACAGTCGAGACCAGCGATGGTAGAGACCGGCGACATTCGAGGCCAGCGACGGTAGAGGACTCCTGAAAGAGAGGCCTCAAATGTCGCCTGCGTTAGGCGACAATAGAGGATCTTTCAATTTTCGTACACTCCCGACAGTCGAGGCCTACGACCGTAGAGGACTGTAAAACAGTCCTCTACTGTCGCAGGCTTCGAATGTCGTCGTCTCGGACTGTG
>NC_052518.1:44696825-44728537 GCF_014356525.2 Nilaparvata lugens | reverse complement strand
CAGATTTCACAAAGCCATTTTTTATGTCAACTGATGCAAGCCATTTGAGTTTAGGAGTAACCTTGTACCAGGAAAATGAGAAAGGAGAGCATTTAGTAGTAGCATTTGGAAGCAGAGTATTGAATAAGAGTGAGAGAAATTACACAGTCACAGAGAAGGAGTTGTTATCAGTAGTCTTTGGATGCCAGAAATTTCGTGATTATCTTTTAGGGCATGAAGTGGTGGTGAGAACTGACCACAGAGCCTTGACTTTCTTACAGTCAGCACGAATCAGTCATGGCAGAATCACCAGATGGGTATTATTGTTACAAGAATACAATATCAAATGGGAGTATGTCCCTGGAAAAGAGAATGTGGTTGCAGACAGTTTATCCAGGACTGGGTATGGCAATGAAGAATGTATTGATGAGACCCCTAACCAACTGAAGATATTGTGGTTGAGAGTAGAACAACAGTTGGGGGAGCTGTTTGACAATCTGAGAGAGAAACAGGTTGGAGATGAGAGGTTGTACAGAGTGATAAAAGAAATAGAAGAAGCTGATGGGGAGGAGTTGATACATACCATTTGCGGTTTTTTACTATGCATGAAGGAATATTGTTCCACAAGTTGGATAAGGATAGAGATTGGAGAGTCTGTGTGCCAACAAGTATTGCTGAGATGGTAGTCAAAAGGTACCATGTAGACAGTGGACACAGAAAAGGGGAGAAAATGCTGAATGAACATTTACAGATAAAACATGCCCAGAAATTGATAGGTAGAGTATGTGACACATGTGAGCTCTGTCAGAAAACAAAGTCAGCTACCAGAAAGTACAAAGTGGAATGTTTAATATTCTGTGTGAACGAAAGAATGAGAAAGTTTTTGTAGACATTGTGGGCCATTCCCAAGAAGCCAAGGAAATTTCAATACATAGTAATATTTCTGGATGGATTTTCAAAATTAGTAAACTGTATGCATTGCGGCGTGCAACATCTGGAGCCATTGTAAAAATTTTGAAGGAAAAGTATATACCCGAGATTGGAAAACCAAAATAATAATAACTGATCATGGTACTCAATTCATAAGCAAAGTTTGGGTTGATAATTTGGCTGAATTGGGGATTAAAACATATAAGAGTGCAGTGTACCATCCCCAATCAAATATGGCTGAGCGTCCGCTACGTGAAGTAGGAAGAATGCTGAGAGCACTCTGTCATAGTCAGCATTGCAGTTGGAAACAACACATTGAATCCATAGAAAAAGCATTGAATGTTTCCTACCATGAAAGTATTGGGGAAACACCATACTTTGTGCATTTTGGTAAACACCCAGACCGAGAATTAGTGGCATTGTTAACTTCCCCGAGAATCAAAACATAGAAATGGAGAATGAAGAGGATTGATTGAAGAGCAAGTAAAATTGAGGTTAGTCAAAAAAGCCGATGAGCGGAAGGACAGGCATGACAAGAAAGTGAAGAGGATTTTACAGTTGAAAGAAAACGATAAGGTACTAGTGAAAAATCATATGTCAGCAAATAGTAGTTTGGGAATTATGAAAAAATTGCTTTTATTATATTTAGGACCTTATAGAATTAGCAAATGTAAAGGGGGAAATGCGTATGAGGTGATTAATGAGGATGGGTTATTTATAGGTACATTTAATATAGTAGATTTGAAGCCTTTTAGAGAATAGGGATTTTAGTTAGAAGACTGAAAGGTGTTTCCAGGCTGCAGATAGTCATTGTATGATTGTTTAGAGATAAGTAAATTTTCTATTTTTTATGGTGTGGCAGGCAAACAACATATTATTAAACGAATAGGGTGAAAAAAGGTTATAAGTGTTGTCATGGAGAAGTGAAATTTATCAAATTGAAAATACGCGTATTGGTGACAGATCATTGGTTGTGCGGATCATCAAAGTGGTGCGATTCATCCCAGATGCAGCTGCAGGTGGCGTCTAGATGCAGTTTCAGATGGCGTCCAGATTCTGCAAGTTGTCACCTCTCTTGGCCATGTCTGTCTCGAAGTCATCTCGACAACATGTGATGGGGGTTTTGTGACAACTGTTACTGGAGCCAACGTTTTCTTCAGTTTCAAGTTCCAACTTCTACCCAAAATCTGCAAGTTTTGTCATTGCTATGGCAAGGGAGTGTAGAGGTTGGAACAAAAACCCAAGGACAGGCGACAATGCCAGCAATTAGTCATGCTGAGGGTGCGAGCTGGCACTAAGGCCAAACACCAGCAACAAAACACATGTACCACATTCCAGCCACTAGGGGCAGCACCTCCCGGAGCAGTTGAGGGATGAGACAATGGGCCAGGGGAAGGTGACAACCACGAGGAGTAACGAATTTTGACACAGTCTTAGACGAGCAAGGCAAAGAGCATGTCATCTAAGGAGTAGACGTTTAGATTGGGATTCACTTGGTGGTGTGACATATTTTAGAATTTGGGTTTCCTTTGTAATTTTTGAATAGGATGGAGGGTCTGCGTTTCATGCCTTGAGGGTTGTCGGGTTGATCATTATAAAATATTAGATAATTATTTCGATTTGATTGTGAAGACAAGATTTAAATAAGAAGATTTATCGTTATAGAATTGATTAAGATGGCGGATAATCAGGGAGTGAAAACTCGAAATCAAGAGCAGAAGAGAGTAAGAGAGTTGTAGAAAACAGAGAGAGATCAGACGATGAGGATCTGAGTGATAGTGAACCTTTCTCAGGTTTCTCTGGCGAGATGAGTGAGTCAAGCGAGGAGAGAGGAGGAAGCAGGTCAGAAGTTTCACAAGAAGGACAAAAGGAAAGGGGAGCAGAAGTTATGACACATGGAGATGTGAATATGGCTGTATTATTGGAATTGAGAAAAATGCGAGAAGACATAGATAAGAGATTTGAGGACATGGATAAGAAAATAGGTAGCATTGATTCAAAAATTGCGAACCAATTGGATGAGCGAATGGAAGGGTGGCTAACACGTTTAGAGAATAGAGTGGATGAGAGAGTGGACAAGAAGATAGCGGAGGTAGAAGGACGATTAAGTGAACAGGTGGGAACGATAAGAAAAAGTCTGGAAGAAAGTGAAAATAGAATGAGTAAGCGAATAGATGAGGTAGTAAAGGAGTTACGAGATTCTAATGGCAAAACAGATGAGCACATGGAAGAATTGATACAAAGAAGATCAGTAGATGTAATAATGAGATCAAACATAAAATGGAGTTGGATAAAAATAGAATAGAGGGTGAAGTGTCGGAGGTGAAGAAAATGATTGAAACATTAGAGGGACAATGTTTAGAGAAGTTTCAACAAACACAAACAAGGAAATCCATAACTGAGCAGATAGTGGTGATAAATGGAGGACCTGTGAACAGACCGAAAATTAATGGAAGTGAGAAAAATCCTCTCGAATCATTAAAGAAAATAAGAAAGTATATAAAAGATCAGAGGTTAGATGTGAATGATTGGGAAATGTGAAGGAGGAGTTAGCAGGGTGTTTTATAGGTCAGGCAGAAAATTGGTGGAGTGGCTGTGCGGAAGGTATGAATAGTTTGGAAGATCTAGAGGCTAGTTTTAAAGCAATCTTTTGGAACGCTAGCGTGAGAAATAGTATAAAAAAGAAATTGTTTGATGGAAGGTACACTGGGCAGGAGGTGAGAGCAGAGTACAATATTTGCTAAAAATGCAAGCAATGGCTCAGAGTCTGGGAGAGAATATGACAGAAGAAGAGTTTATAAGCATTATTTCAAAACATTACTCAGAAATGATAATAAGAGTCACAACAATTCGAGAACTTTCAGCATTTGTGGAGTTGTTGATAAGTTTTGATAGTGAAGGGAAATCATATATGAAAGAAGAGAGAAGAGAAGAGAGTAATTATGGACGGGGTCAGAATGACAGAAATTACAGAAATAATCAAGGTCAAAATAATAATTTTAATTACAATGGAAGAGGTAGAGGGTATTGGAACAACAGAGATTTCAAAATCGAGATCAGAGCCCAGATAGAGGAAGAGGAAAGAAGGAAGCAGAAGGCACAACTGAGAGACAGGGAAATGGAAAGGGCGGAGCCAGAAAATAAAAGACCCAGGACCTTCGCCAATTAAGAATGGGGTCAAAGGAAATAGCCAAGAATGTAAAACCGAGAAGAGTAATGAAAGGACAAAAATTGTGAAAATGATGGGTCAAAAGAAAAGATGCAGATAAATAATTGCCGATTGAAATTCATCAGAGAGGATCTGATAGAAGAAGAAAATGAAGAGGTAACTGATAACCCACTGAAGCTTAGAGAGACAAACTGTCAGATGGCAGAAATTGATGTAAAAGTAGGGGAGAAGACAGTTAGGCTTGTGATTGACACAGGTAGTGAGGCAACTGTGATAAATAAAAATGAGTTGTCGAGAATACTAGAAGGAAATTGTCTTAATGTAGAAATGTTACCTACAAACGAAGTAAACATTGTGGGAGTTACTGGAGTAAGGGGTAAAAGAGTCAATAAGCAGGTAATACTTCCACTGACATTTGAGAATGGGCAAGTCATACCTATAAACTGCTTGGTTGTTGAAGGTTTAAATGCAGATTTATTGTGGGGCACAGACTCATTGCGGAAGTTAAAGGCAAAGATTTGTCTATCCAGTAATACTTTGAATTTTGTATATGAAGGTAGGAATATTACAGCACCAATGGTGAGTAGACCAGTGGGAAAGACACTGGGCCTGTTTTTATGTAGGGGAGAGAAATCTGATGTATGGAAGGAGCAGATAGACAACGTGAAGGAAATAGGAGGGAAAGATGCAGGGAGATTGATAGAAGTGTTAGAAGAGAATAAGGCTGTGTTCTCTGATCAGCCGGGAAAAGTGGCGAATTTTGAATGCAAGTTGCAAGTGAGAGAAGGGGTGCAATTTTGTAGACGGTCATATTCGGTGCCTCAAAGTGTGAAAGCAGCAGTGGCTAGAGAAGTGAAAAGCATGCTGGAAAATGACATAATTGAATTGGGAGAGAGCGAGTTCAGCAGTCCCCTTGTAGTGGTTCCTAAGAAGGATGGAAGTGTACGTTTGTGCCTGGATGCTCGTCAAGTAAATAAAATAATTATAACTGACAGGACAAGTACACCAAGTATAGAAGAAATTCTCAGACAATTTCATGGGGTGAAGTACATTTCAAAATTTGATCTCACAGCAGGGTATTGGCAAGTGCCATTACACCCAGACTCAAGAAATATGTGTCATTTTTATTTGGTGGTCGAAATTATCAATTCAAAAGATTGGCATTTGGTTTGGTTAACAGTGTTGCCGTTTTTATACGTTGCATAAATGAGGTTTTAGGAGAAGAAGTATTGGAATGGGCGACAGTATATGTGGATGATTTGTTGATAACATCACAGACCATTGAAGAGCACACTGAGAGAGTGAAACTTGTCCTGAACAGATTGAAGGCCAGTAATTTGATTCTAAAATAAAATGAACAATTCTTTATCAATCAATGTAAAACATAAAGGGTAAAACATAAACTTAAATTATGTAAAATATTCTGTTAAATTATTATTAAATTTAAATCAATTATTATTATTACTTACGTTGGCCAACTCTTGTTTATTTGTTTCATGTTCATGTACGATACATATGAATCGATATAATTTGTGTGCTTGGAATAATTGATCAAATTTAATTATTTCAATATAACGGCGGTATTTGAAACACTTCGTTTTCATTCTAACATCCACGTTATATCCCCTCCCTTCTGAACTTAGTTGGGAAAGTAATGTGTAGATCACACTTATTGATTGCAGGTTTTCTTCATTTTTTTTAATGTTTATAATTGTTTAGTTTTCATGTTCTGCCAGAGGCTAGTCGAGGTAAATTTAAATTTTGTTTTCAAGGGTCGTTCCTTCTAATTAACGTGGCGCCAGGGTTTTTTTTTATTATTGTTTTATTTCTTTGTAAATTTCTTTAATTAATTAATAACCAGCAGTCAGTAGGTGTGAACTAGACAAAAGTGGCCGCCCAACCTTGGGGCATTAACCTCTACGGAGTATTCCCTGATTTTAAGATGTTAATTTTTCTCAATTGCAGTATTTATATGTACATAACCAATCTATTCTGAGCTACGATAATTATTGTTTTGTCACCGAGTAGTGATATCCATTCAAATAAGATGTGAAAATTATACAGAAAAGTCATAGTATAGATACTCTTTATAATACGAAAATCGTTACAAGAATAATGACCGTTTATAACATAATGCGAATTGCGAATGAGTAATCAGTCTTGATAAAAAACGGATTATTGAGTTACAATGATTTTTGATGATTATCATAATAATATCATTGGTAATAATATCATATTATTACGGTAATATTATGAAATTAGTTAGGGTACTGGTGGCAGCAACAACATAGTTATAAGTTAATTTAATTTCTTTGTAGACATCTGCAGCAACTGGACGCCTGGTTTCGTTTAATTTTTGTACTCATTGATTTGTTTCTTTGCATGAATTCGTAGGATATTTTCTTGTAGGGGTTTGTAGTTTGTAGGATGGTTTGCGCATTTTTTTTAGGTCTATTGTGTTTTAGGAATTCAAGGGTTTCGTAGAAGTAGATTTGGTTGTCATAGGTCGTCAGAGTTTATACCTGTGAGGGACAGGTAGAATTTAGCGTATTGTTATTGATGAGTGGGGTTAGAGAGAAAGTGAAAGGGATGTTTGTTTACAATAGAGGTGGTTGCTCGGCCGATGGGGGAGTATTCTATTGTTAGTGTTAGCCATGACAGGAGTGGTTACCTTTCTTAGAAGCGTAGGAGAGGAGAAAGTGATAACGACTTTCTGTTAGATTGGGATGAAGAATTCATGCGTAGGTAGGCGGTAGGTTATTTAGTTTGGGTAATTTGAGCATTAGTAGAATAGAAGCAATTATTTATTATAAATTTAATTTCTATTTCGAGTATAGGAGAACGAACCTTTATTGATTAATTTTGTAGTCAGTTTCGTAATTAGCTAGTTTCCCTTTTATTTATTTTTATACATTAGTATGAGGACTTTAGATTGGGATTCACTTGGTGGTGTGACATATTTTAGAATTTGGGTTTCCTTTGTAATTTTTGAATAGGATGGAGGGTCTGCGTTTCATGCCTTGAGGGTTGTCGGGTTGATCATTATAAAATATTAGATAATTATTTCGATTTGATTGTGAAGACAAGATTTAAATAAGAAGATTTATCGTTATAGAATTGATTAAGATGGCGGATAATCAGGGAGTGAAAACTCGAAATCAAGAGCAGAAAGAGAGTAAGAGAGTTGTAGAAAACAGAGAGAGATCAGACGATGAGGATCTGAGTGATAGTGAACCTTTCTCAGGTTTCTCTGGCGAGATGAGTGAGTCAAGCGAGGAGAGAGGAGGAAGCAGGTCAGAAGTTTCACAAGAAGGACAAAAGGAAAGGGGAGCAGAAGTTATGACACATGGAGATGTGAATATGGCTGTATTATTGGAATTGAGAAAAATGCGAGAAGACATAGATAAGAGATTTGAGGACATGGATAAGAAAATAGGTAGCATTGATTCAAAAATTGCGAACCAATTGGATGAGCGAATGGAAGGGTGGCTAACACGTTTAGAGAATAGAGTGGATGAGAGAGTGGACAAGAAGATAGCGGAGGTAGAAGGACGATTAAGTGAACAGGTGGGAACGATAAGAAAAAGTCTGGAAGAAAGTGAAAATAGAATGAGTAAGCGAATAGATGAGGTAGTAAAGGAGTTACGAGATTCTAATGGCAAAACAGATGAGCACATGGAAGAATTGATACAAAAGAAGATCAGTAGATGTAATAATGAGATCAAACATAAAATGGAGTTGGATAAAAATAGAATAGAGGGTGAAGTGTCGGAGGTGAAGAAAATGATTGAAACATTAGAGGGACAATGTTTAGAGAAGTTTCAACAAACACAAACAAGGAAATCCATAACTGAGCAGATAGTGGTGATAAATGGAGGACCTGTGAACAGACCGAAAATTAATGGAAGTGAGAAAAATCCTCTCGAATCATTAAAGAAAATAAGAAAGTATATAAAAGATCAGAGGTTAGATGTGAATGATTGGGAAAATGTGAAGGAGGAGTTAGCAGGGTGTTTTATAGGTCAGGCAGAAAATTGGTGGAGTGGCTGTGCGGAAGGTATGAATAGTTTGGAAGATCTAGAGGCTAGTTTTAAAGCAATCTTTTGGAACGCTAGCGTGAGAAATAGTATAAAAAAGAAATTGTTTGATGGAAGGTACACTGGGGCAGGAGGTGAGAGCAGAGTACAATATTTGCTAAAAATGCAAGCAATGGCTCAGAGTCTGGGAGAGAATATGACAGAAGAAGAGTTTATAAGCATTATTTCAAAACATTACTCAGAAATGATAATAAGAGTCACAACAATTCGAGAACTTTCAGCATTTGTGGAGTTGTTGATAAGTTTTGATAGTGAAGGGAAATCATATATGAAAGAAGAGAGAAGAGAAGAGAGTAATTATGGACGGGGTCAGAATGACAGAAATTACAGAAATAATCAAGGTCAAAATAATAATTTTAATTACAATGGAAGAGGTAGAGGGTATTGGAACAACAATCAGAGATTTCAAAATCGAGATCAGAGCCCAGATAGAGGAAGAGGAAAGAAGGAAGCAGAAGGCACAACTGAGAGACAGGGAAATGGAAAGGGCGGAGCCAGAAAATAAAAGACCCAGGACCTTCGCCAATTAAGAATGGGGTCAAAGGAAATAGCCAAGAATGTAAAACCGAGAAGAGTAATGAAAGGACAAAAAATTGTGAAAATGATGGGTCAAAAGAAAAGATGCAGATAAATAATTGCCGATTGAAATTCATCAGAGAGGATCTGATAGAAGAAGAAAATGAAGAGGTAACTGATAACCCACTGAAGCTTAGAGAGACAAACTGTCAGATGGCAGAAATTGATGTAAAAGTAGGGGAGAAGACAGTTAGGCTTGTGATTGACACAGGTAGTGAGGCAACTGTGATAAATAAAAATGAGTTGTCGAGAATACTAGAAGGAAATTGTCTTAATGTAGAAATGTTACCTACAAACGAAGTAAACATTGTGGGAGTTACTGGAGTAAGGGGTAAAAGAGTCAATAAGCAGGTAATACTTCCACTGACATTTGAGAATGGGCAAGTCATACCTATAAACTGCTTGGTTGTTGAAGGTTTAAATGCAGATTTATTGTGGGGCACAGACTCATTGCGGAAGTTAAAGGCAAAGATTTGTCTATCCAGTAATACTTTGAATTTTGTATATGAAGGTAGGAATATTACAGCACCAATGGTGAGTAGACCAGTGGGAAAGACACTGGGCCTGTTTTTATGTAGGGGAGAGAAATCTGATGTATGGAAGGAGCAGATAGACAACGTGAAGGAAATAGGAGGGAAAGATGCAGGGAGATTGATAGAAGTGTTAGAAGAGAATAAGGCTGTGTTCTCTGATCAGCCGGGAAAAGTGGCGAATTTTGAATGCAAGTTGCAAGTGAGAGAAGGGGTGCAATTTTGTAGACGGTCATATTCGGTGCCTGCCAACGTTTTCTTCAGTTTCAAGTTCCAACTTCTACCCAAAATCTGCAAGTTTTGTCATTGCTATGGCAAGGGAGTGTAGAGGTTGGAACAAAAACCCAAGGACAGGCGACAATGCCAGCAATTAGTCATGCTGAGGGTGCGAGCTGGCACGAAGGCCAAACACCAGCAACAAAACACATGTACCACATTCCAGCCACTAGGGGCAGCACCTCCCGGAGCAGTTGAGGGATGAGACAATGGGCCAGGGGAAGGTGACAACCACGAGGAGTAACGAATTTTGGCACAGTCTTAGACGAGCAAGGCAAAGAGCATGTCATCTAAGGAGTAGACGTTTCCAAACCCGCAGCCCGATGGGCTGAAATGCAGCCGCCTCCACCTCAATACAACCCACCACCATTCTTCATCATCAAGTGAACCACCAGCAAATTTGTGCTAAAATAATTAAATTGTGTCTCGTCGTAATAATGCTTTGTGCTTCGTAAATAGTGTCGTCGGGGAAAAAAAAGGTTAGTTTTAAGATGTCATTATAATTTATTATTTGTTGTTGTTTGTCTGCCACCAGAATTGAAATAATTTATTTGTCTATTGTTGTTTTTAATTTATTTACAGTGGTTGTAAATTCACCAGTATAGTAATTTCCTAATGCATTTGACTTTATTCATTTATTTTAGTCAATGTTTCTTAAGAGTAAAACATGTCATAAGGGACTTGCCCTACATCAACAGATGCGTTTGATTCTAAAATAAAATGAACAATTCTTTATCAATCAATGTAAAACATAAAGGGTAAAACATAAACTTAAATTATGTAAAATATTCTGTTAAATTATTATTAAATTTAAATCAATTATTATTATTACTTACGTTGGCCAACTCTTGTTTATTTGTTTCATGTTCATGTACGATACATATGAATCGATATAATTTGTGTGCTTGGAATAATTTGATCAAATTTAATTATTTCAATATAACGGCGGTATTTGAAACACTTCGTTTTCATTCTAACATCCACGTTATATCCCCTCCCTTCTGAACTTAGTTGGGAAAGTAATGTGTAGATCACACTTATTGATTGCAGGTTTTCTTCATTTTTTTTAATGTTTATAATTGTTTAGTTTTCATGTTCTGCCAGAGGGCTAGTCGAGGTAAATTTAAATTTTGTTTTCAAGGGTCGTTCCTTCTAATTAACGTGGCGCCAGGGTTTTTTTTTATTATTGTTTTATTTCTTTGTAAATTTCTTTAATTAATTAATAACCAGCAGTCAGTAGGTGTGAACTAGACAAAAGTGGCCGCCCAACCTTGGGGCATTAACCTCTACGGAGTATTCCCTGATTTTAAGATGTTAATTTTTCTCAATTGCAGTATTTATATGTACATAACCAATCTATTCTGAGCTACGATAATTATTGTTTTGTCACCGAGTAGTGATATCCATTCAAATAAGATGTGAAAATTATACAGAAAAGTCATAGTATAGATACTCTTTATAATACGAAAATCGTTACAAGAATAATGACCGTTTATAACATAATGCGAATTGCGAATGAGTAATCAGTCTTGATAAAAAACGGATTATTGAGTTACAATGATTTTTGATGATTATCATAATAATATCATTGGTAATAATATCATATTATTACGGTAATATTATGAAATTAGTTAGGGTACTGGTGGCAGCAACAACATAGTTATAAGTTAATTTAATTTCTTTGTAGACATCTGCAGCAACTGGACGCCTGGTTTCGTTTAATTTTTGTACTCATTGATTTGTTTCTTTGCATGAATTCGTAGGATATTTTCTTGTAGGGGTTTGTAGTTTGTAGGATGGTTTGCGCATTTTTTTAGGTCTATTGTGTTTTAGGAATTCAAGGGTTTCGTAGAAGTAGATTTGGTTGTCATAGGTCGTCAGAGTTTATACCTGTGAGGGACAGGTAGAATTTAGCGTATTGTTATTGATGAGTGGGGTTAGAGAGAAAGTGAAAGGGATGTTTGTTTACAATAGAGGTGGTTGCTCGGCCGATGGGGGAGTATTCTATTGTTAGTGTTAGCCATGACAGGAGTGGTTACCTTTCTTAGAAGCGTAGGAGAGGAGAAAGTGATAACGACTTTCTGTTAGATTGGGATGAAGAATTCATGCGTAGGTAGGCGGTAGGTTATTTAGTTTGGGTAATTTGAGCATTAGTAGAATAGAAGCAATTATTTATTATAAATTTAATTTCTATTTCGAGTATAGGAGAACGAACCTTTATTGATTAATTTTGTAGTCAGTTTCGTAATTAGCTAGTTTCCCTTTTATTTATTTTTATACATTAGTATGAGGACTTTAGATTGGGATTCACTTGGTGGTGTGACATATTTTAGAATTTGGGTTTCCTTTGTAATTTTTGAATAGGATGGAGGGTCTGCGTTTCATGCCTTGAGGGTTGTCGGGTTGATCATTATAAAATATTAGATAATTATTTCGATTTGATTGTGAAGACAAGATTTAAATAAGAAGATTTATCGTTATAGAATTGATTAAGATGGCGGATAATCAGGGAGTGAAAACTCGAAATCAAGAGCAGAAAGAGAGTAAGAGAGTTGTAGAAAACAGAGAGAGATCAGACGATGAGGATCTGAGTGATAGTGAACCTTTCTCAGGTTTCTCTGGCGAGATGAGTGAGTCAAGCGAGGAGAGAGGAGGAAGCAGGTCAGAAGTTTCACAAGAAGGACAAAAGGAAAGGGGAGCAGAAGTTATGACACATGGAGATGTGAATATGGCTGTATTATTGGAATTGAGAAAAATGCGAGAAGACATAGATAAGAGATTTGAGGACATGGATAAGAAAATAGGTAGCATTGATTCAAAAATTGCGAACCAATTGGATGAGCGAATGGAAGGGTGGCTAACACGTTTAGAGAATAGAGTGGATGAGAGAGTGGACAAGAAGATAGCGGAGGTAGAAGGACGATTAAGTGAACAGGTGGGAACGATAAGAAAAAGTCTGGAAGAAAGTGAAAATAGAATGAGTAAGCGAATAGATGAGGTAGTAAAGGAGTTACGAGATTCTAATGGCAAAACAGATGAGCACATGGAAGAATTGATACAAAAGAAGATCAGTAGATGTAATAATGAGATCAAACATAAAATGGAGTTGGATAAAAATAGAATAGAGGGTGAAGTGTCGGAGGTGAAGAAAATGATTGAAACATTAGAGGGACAATGTTTAGAGAAGTTTCAACAAACACAAACAAGGAAATCCATAACTGAGCAGATAGTGGTGATAAATGGAGGACCTGTGAACAGACCGAAAATTAATGGAAGTGAGAAAAATCCTCTCGAATCATTAAAGAAAATAAGAAAGTATATAAAAGATCAGAGGTTAGATGTGAATGATTGGGAAAATGTGAAGGAGGAGTTAGCAGGGTGTTTTATAGGTCAGGCAGAAAATTGGTGGAGTGGCTGTGCGGAAGGTATGAATAGTTTGGAAGATCTAGAGGCTAGTTTTAAAGCAATCTTTTGGAACGCTAGCGTGAGAAATAGTATAAAAAAGAAATTGTTTGATGGAAGGTACACTGGGGCAGGAGGTGAGAGCAGAGTACAATATTTGCTAAAAATGCAAGCAATGGCTCAGAGTCTGGGAGAGAATATGACAGAAGAAGAGTTTATAAGCATTATTTCAAAACATTACTCAGAAATGATTATAAGAGTCACAACAATTCGAGAACTTTCAGCATTTGTGGAGTTGTTGATAAGTTTTGATAGTGAAGGGAAATCATATATGAAAGAAGAGAGAAGAGAAGAGAGTAATTATGGACGGGGTCAGAATGACAGAAATTACAGAAATAATCAAGGTCAAAATAATAATTTTAATTACAATGGAAGAGGTAGAGGGTATTGGAACAACAATCAGAGATTTCAAAATCGAGATCAGAGCCCAGATAGAGGAAGAGGAAAGAAGGAAGCAGAAGGCACAACTGAGAGACAGGGAAATGGAAAGGGCGGAGCCAGAAAATAAAAGACCCAGGACCTTCGCCAATTAAGAATGGGGTCAAAGGAAATAGCCAAGAATGTAAAACCGAGAAGAGTAATGAAAGGACAAAAAATTGTGAAAATGATGGGTCAAAAGAAAAGATGCAGATAAATAATTGCCGATTGAAATTCATCAGAGAGGATCTGATAGAAGAAGAAAATGAAGAGGTAACTGATAACCCACTGAAGCTTAGAGAGACAAACTGTCAGATGGCAGAAATTGATGTAAAAGTAGGGGAGAAGACAGTTAGGCTTGTGATTGACACAGGTAGTGAGGCAACTGTGATAAATAAAAATGAGTTGTCGAGAATACTAGAAGGAAATTGTCTTAATGTAGAAATGTTACCTACAAACGAAGTAAACATTGTGGGAGTTACTGGAGTAAGGGGTAAAAGAGTCAATAAGCAGGTAATACTTCCACTGACATTTGAGAATGGGCAAGTCATACCTATAAACTGCTTGGTTGTTGAAGGTTTAAATGCAGATTTATTGTGGGGCACAGACTCATTGCGGAAGTTAAAGGCAAAGATTTGTCTATCCAGTAATACTTTGAATTTTGTATATGAAGGTAGGAATATTACAGCACCAATGGTGAGTAGACCAGTGGGAAAGACACTGGGCCTGTTTTTATGTAGGGGAGAGAAATCTGATGTATGGAAGGAGCAGATAGACAACGTGAAGGAAATAGGAGGGAAAGATGCAGGGAGATTGATAGAAGTGTTAGAAGAGAATAAGGCTGTGTTCTCTGATCAGCCGGGAAAAGTGGCGAATTTTGAATGCAAGTTGCAAGTGAGAGAAGGGGTGCAATTTTGTAGACGGTCATATTCGGTGCCTCAAAGTGTGAAAGCAGCAGTGGCTAGAGAAGTGAAAAGCATGCTGGAAAATGACATAATTGAATTGGGAGAGAGCGAGTTCAGCAGTCCCCTTGTAGTGGTTCCTAAGAAGGATGGAAGTGTACGTTTGTGCCTGGATGCTCGTCAAGTAAATAAAATAATTATAACTGACAGGACAAGTACACCAAGTATAGAAGAAATTCTCAGACAATTTCATGGGGTGAAGTACATTTCAAAATTTGATCTCACAGCAGGGTATTGGCAAGTGCCATTACACCCAGACTCAAGAAAATATGTGTCATTTTTATTTGGTGGTCGAAATTATCAATTCAAAAGATTGGCATTTGGTTTGGTTAACAGTGTTGCCGTTTTTATACGTTGCATAAATGAGGTTTTAGGAGAAGAAGTATTGGAATGGGCGACAGTATATGTGGATGATTTGTTGATAACATCACAGACCATTGAAGAGCACACTGAGAGAGTGAAACTTGTCCTGAACAGATTGAAGGCCAGTAATTTGACTCTAAGACTGGAGAAGTCAGAGTTCCTCACTACAGAAACCAAATTTCTGGGGTACGTGGTGAATGAGAAAGGAATAATGATGGATCAAGAGAAAGCAAGAGCAATTCAGGAGTTCCCTGCTCCTAAGAATAGGAGAATGTTGCAAGCATTTTTGGGGATGTGTAATTATTACAGGAGATTCCAAGAGAACTATTCATCACTGACTGGACAATTAAGTCCATTAACAAGTCCAAAAAATAAGTGGCAGTGGGGAGAGAAAGAAAATGAAGTTTTCACAGAGATTAAAAAACGGTTTTTGGAATCAGTAATGATCAGCCATCCAGATTTCACAAAGCCATTTTTTATGTCAACTGATGCAAGCCATTTGAGTTTAGGAGTAACCTTGTACCAGGAAAATGAGAAAGGAGAGCATTTAGTAGTAGCATTTGGAAGCAGAGTATTGAATAAGAGTGAGAGAAATTACACAGTCACAGAGAAGGAGTTGTTATCAGTAGTCTTTGGATGCCAGAAATTTCGTGATTATCTTTTAGGGCATGAAGTGGTGGTGAGAACTGACCACAGAGCCTTGACTTTCTTACAGTCAGCACGAATCAGTCATGGCAGAATCACCAGATGGGTATTATTGTTACAAGAATACAATATCAAATGGGAGTATGTCCCTGGAAAAGAGAATGTGGTTGCAGACAGTTTATCCAGGACTGGGTATGGCAATGAAGAATGTATTGATGAGACCCCTAACCAACTGAAGATATTGTGGTTGAGAGTAGAACAACAGTTGGGGGAGCTGTTTGACAATCTGAGAGAGAAACAGGTTGGAGATGAGAGGTTGTACAGAGTGATAAAAGAAATAGAAGAAGCTGATGGGGGAGGAGTTGATACATACCATTTGCGGTTTTTTACTATGCATGAAGGAATATTGTTCCACAAGTTGGATAAGGATAGAGATTGGAGAGTCTGTGTGCCAACAAGTATTGCTGAGATGGTAGTCAAAAGGTACCATGTAGACAGTGGACACATGGGGAGAAAGAAGTTGGAGAAAATGCTGAATGAACATTTACAGATAAAACATGCCCAGAAATTGATAGGTAGAGTATGTGACACATGTGAGCTCTGTCAGAAAACAAAGTCAGCTAACCAGAAAGTACAAAGTGGAATGTTTAATATTCTGTGTGAACGAAAGAATGAGAAAGTTTTTGTAGACATTTGTGGGCCATTCCCAAGAAGCCAAGGAAATTTTCAATACATAGTAATATTTCTGGATGGATTTTCAAAATTAGTAAAACTGTATGCATTGCGGCGTGCAACATCTGGAGCCATTGTAAAAATTTTGAAGGAAAAGTATATACCCGAGATTGGAAAACCAAAAATAATAATAACTGATCATGGTACTCAATTCATAAGCAAAGTTTGGGTTGATAATTTGGCTGAATTGGGGATTAAAACATATAAGAGTGCAGTGTACCATCCCCAATCAAATATGGCTGAGCGTCCGCTACGTGAAGTAGGAAGAATGCTGAGAGCACTCTGTCATAGTCAGCATTGCAGTTGGAAACAACACATTGAATCCATAGAAAAAGCATTGAATGTTTCCTACCATGAAAGTATTGGGGAAACACCATACTTTGTGCATTTTGGTAAACACCCAGACCGAGAAATTAGTGGCATTGTTAACTTCCCCGAGAATCAAAACATAGAAATGGAGAATGAAAGAGGATTGATTGAAGAGCAAGTAAAATTGAGGTTAGTCAAAAAAGCCGATGAGCGGAAGGACAGGCATGACAAGAAAGTGAAGAGGATTTTACAGTTGAAAGAAAACGATAAGGTACTAGTGAAAAATCATATGTCAGCAAATAGTAGTTTGGGAATTATGAAAAAATTGCTTTTATTATATTTAGGACCTTATAGAATTAGCAAATGTAAAGGGGGAAATGCGTATGAGGTGATTAATGAGGATGGGTTATTTATAGGTACATTTAATATAGTAGATTTGAAGCCTTTTAGAGAATAGGGATTTTAGTTAGAAGACTGAAAGGTGTTTCCAGGCTGCAGATAGTCATTGTATGATTGTTTAGAGATAAGTAAATTTTCTATTTTTTATGGTGTGGCAGGCAAACAACATATTATTAAACGAATAGGGTGAAAAAAGGTTATAAGTGTTGTCATGGAGAAGTGAAATTTATCAAATTGAAAATACGCGTATTGGTGACAGATCATTGGTTGTGCGGATCATCAAAGTGGTGCGATTCATCCCAGATGCAGCTGCAGGTGGCGTCTAGATGCAGTTTCAGATGGCGTCCAGATTCTGCAAGTTGTCACCTCTCTTGGCCATGTCTGTCTCGAAGTCATCTCGACAACATGTGATGGGGGGTTTTGTGACAACTGTTACTGGAGCCAACGTTTTCTTCAGTTTCAAGTTCCAACTTCTACCCAAAATCTGCAAGTTTTGTCATTGCTATGGCAAGGGAGTGTAGAGGTTGGAACAAAAACCCAAGGACAGGCGACAATGCCAGCAATTAGTCATGCTGAGGGTGCGAGCTGGCACTAAGGCCAAACACCAGCAACAAAACACATGTACCACATTCCAGCCACTAGGGGCAGCACCTCCCGGAGCAGTTGAGGGATGAGACAATGGGCCAGGGGAAGGTGACAACCACGAGGAGTAACGAATTTTGGCACAGTCTTAGACGAGCAAGGCAAAGAGCATGTCATCTAAGGAGTAGACGTTTCCAAACCCGCAGCCCGATGGGCTGAAATGCAGCCGCCTCCACCTCAATACAACCCACCACCATTCTTCATCATCAAGTGAACCACCAGCAAATTTGTGCTAAAATAATTAAATTGTGTCTCGTCGTAATAATGCTTTGTGCTTCGTAAATAGTGTCGTCGGGGAAAAAAAAGGTTAGTTTTAAGATGTCATTATAATTTATTATTTGTTGTTGTTTGTCTGCCACCAGAATTGAAATAATTTATTTGTCTATTGTTGTTTTTAATTTATTTACAGTGGTTGTAAATTCACCAGTATAGTAATTTCCTAATGCATTTGACTTTATTCATTTATTTTAGTCAATGTTTCTTAAGAGTAAAACATGTCATAAGGGACTTGCCCTACATCAACAGATGCGTTTGATTCTAAAATAAAATGAACAATTCTTTATCAATCAATGTAAAACATAAAGGGTAAAACATAAACTTAAATTATGTAAAATATTCTGTTAAATTATTATTAAATTTAAATCAATTATTATTATTACTTACGTTGGCCAACTCTTGTTTATTTGTTTCATGTTCATGTACGATACATATGAATCGATATAATTTGTGTGCTTGGAATAATTTGATCAAATTTAATTATTTCAATATAACGGCGGTATTTGAAACACTTCGTTTTCATTCTAACATCCACGTTATATCCCCTCCCTTCTGAACTTAGTTGGGAAAGTAATGTGTAGATCACACTTATTGATTGCAGGTTTTCTTCATTTTTTTTAATGTTTATAATTGTTTAGTTTTCATGTTCTGCCAGAGGGCTAGTCGAGGTAAATTTAAATTTTGTTTTCAAGGGTCGTTCCTTCTAATTAACGTGGCGCCAGGGTTTTTTTTATTATTGTTTTATTTCTTTGTAAATTTCTTTAATTAATTAATAACCAGCAGTCAGTAGGTGTGAACTGAGACAATATGAACGTTATCTTTTGAAACAAGTTTGATATTTGACAATAAGTATCCAGTCTAAAAAAAAAATATCTCAAACCAAGAGAAATTAGTTTTCGGCCGATGCTAGTTCGACGAAATCGATACCAGTGGACGGCCCACCTTGTCTGGTACACAGGAGTTCTCTCATTGAAGGAAATCTGGCTACGGGGTGTACAGTGATTCACCCAGAACAGGACTCTGTGCAAGTCTGGGACAAAACTGTACTATCTTTCTGGCAGAAATCTGGGGCATCATGGCTTGTGCTAACGTAGGCATTACCTGACGCTATTGCGACAAACATAAAGTAATCTTGTCTGATTGTCATGCAGCCCTCGAGCGTGCAGATGAGCTTGCCAATTGGGGTTCCAGTATGCCATTCTTTGGTCCACAGCCAAGCCACGCCATAATTAACGATGTTCGGTAATTTTTTTTATTATTTGAAATGGATAATGTTTTTCAATATAATTGTTAAGATCATTATAAGAGTGAGAAAAAGTGGCAACTGAAATTTTCAAGTGGTCTAATAAGCGAGTTGGTCTGGCCAGAGAATTCGAACTGTAGCGCCAAAATCCCAGACTGCAGTTCTGCCAATAGTAGGCTTGTGTTGCGCCAGCGCAGACCGTCCAGCTGTTTTTGCCTTGTCATCCTAGTTTTCAGTTAGTTTTGTTTTGTCAGTCGTTCTTGTTTTGTCACCCCGTTGTTGTGCAAGATCGAATTTGTATTTTTGTCATGTAATTTCGATCGGAAATTTCTTGTAAATGATTGTTTGAGTGTAGTGTGTGTGAATTATGAGTATAACAGCGTAAATAGTGTTAAATTGAATTAATTTGAATCGGATTTGAATTTATAAAGAATCCAGTTTGAGCTTTGTTCAAAACACAGTGCAGAGCCTGCAAGTTGAACGTGAAAAGGCTGCCCGGAAGCAAGAACCTGTCTTTTTCCCCGATTTCATCCCACCCTGAACCTGACCAAAACACCTAATAAAGGCTTCGAAGGGCAAGTAGACAAGATTGGATTTAATCTGGTGAGTTTTTGCTCTTTTTTAGTGTTCATTAATGCAGAGTTTAACTGTACAAATAACCTGGCTCAAATTGAAGATTAAATTTTGCTCCTTGTTTGTATTTGATTATTGAATAGTAAATTACAGTCCAACTTGTAGCTCTAGCCTGAGCTTTGTTCAGAACATTTCTGGTCCACCAGGCCGTGATGATTTAAATTTGTATTTTTTGATTAATTCACACACATTGGATTTAAGCAGTTTCATATTTGTCCAATGTTGGCATGTTGAGAATGGTCTGATCTATGCTCAACTTAAGTTTGTTGTAGCCTTGTTCTAGAACAAGGTTTCTTGTCAATTTGTATTTGTCTGAAATAAATTTATTTCAGTTAAAATTGTAATTTTCCTGAAACTAGGCTCATTGTGTTTTTCGGGAATTGTTTGTTGGAATTTGTATGTCCATTTTAATACACATGTTAGTGAAGGTTAATCACCAGCATGAATTTGTTTGTTCAATTCAACAAGTTATCGTTTGTTTGTGAGTTGTTGGAAGAAACTTATCTAATCATATAGTTTTGTTCTCAGCAATAACTTATCTTGTGAATTGATAATCAAAGTTTAACTTGATAACTTACTAGTCGTGATTCTTCCTTCCATTTAGTTTTGAACTCATTCTTGTTTAATTGTCTGTTGTTTTGTATTGTTGGGGCTGAATTGTTTTGTGTATGAGTTCAAGATGGAGGAAAAATTACAGAAACAAATCAGGGTGCATCGCGCTGAACTGGAACAATTGTAGGTATGCCCGATTGCAAAGAATTTATGAACTGTCTAAAAATGTCTCTGATCCAAAAGTTGCTGAGCAATTTTCAATCTTGTATCCTCGGGTGTCTCAGACCATTTCGGATTATGAAAAGACAGAATTAGTGGTTAATGAGTTGGAACTTGAGTTGAATAAAGATTATGTTGTAGCATTCAATGACTCACATCTAGATCTGTTTCAGTATATTGAAGTAGCGGCTAACACTCTCAAACAGAAAGAGGCGACTGATGCTATTGCTCAATCTTCGGCAGCTACTGCACAGCCGGTCGTGTCCGAGCCGGTACTGCCTAAAATCGACCTCCGAATTTGATGGGAACCAGACTCAATGGTCGGTGTTTTAGGAACTATTTAAGGCATTGGTACATGACAACAAGAGTTTGAACGATCAGCAGAAGGTCCAATATCTTGTAAGTAGACTTACTGGACAAGCAGCAAATATTTGTCGTCATTTGCCACCATTGGCTAACAATTATCAAATAATTTGGCAGGCATTATTGACCGGCCCGGACCTATCTGGCCTGGAGGACCAGCAGGAATGTTCTGAACAAAGCTCAGGCTAGAGCTACCAGTGGACTGTAATTTACTATTCAAATAATCAAATACAAACAAGGAGCAAAATTTAATCTTCAATTTGAGCCAGGTTATTTGTACAGTTAAACTCTGCATTAATGAACAATAAAAAAGAGCAAAAACTCACCAGATTAAATCCAATCTTGTCTACTTGCCCTTCGAAGCCTTTATTAGGTGTTTTGGTCAGGTTCAGGGTGGGATGAAATCGGGGAAAAAGACAGGTTCTCGCTTCCGGGCAGCCTTTTCACATTCAACTTGCAGGCTCTGCACTGTGTTTTGAACAAAGCTCAAACTGGATTCTTTATAAATTCAAATCCGATTCAAATTAATTCAATTTACACTAATTTACACTGTTATACTCATAATTCACACACACTACACTCAAAACAATTATTTACAAGAAATTTCTGATCGAAATTACATGACAAAAATACAATTCGATCTTGCACAACAACGGGGTGACAAAACAAGAACGACTGACAAAACAAACTAACTGGAAAACTAGGATGACAAGGCAAAAACAGCTGGACGGTCTGCGCTGGCGCAACACAAGCCTACTATTGGCAGAACTGCAGTCTGGGATTTTGGCGCTACAGTTCTAATTCTCTGGCCAGACCATACCCCGCCTCTGAAAAACTATTTTTCAGCCAAGTAACAAAAACTGAAAAAACCACAGGAAGGAAAAAAAATCCAGACATGACAAAAGGAACAAAACACCAACACCAAAAAACAACACAAAAGAAAAAAAATGCAACAAGCACAACAACTATTGAGTTGGGAGTGGATATAATTTTGTTACTTATAAATACCAGTTTTTAGGCGAACACTCGCCACTCGAACCTCGCCGTCACTTCCCGGAAACACTTGCTCAATGACACCCAGTGGCCACTGCAATGGAGGTGTGTTTGGTTGGTCTACTACCACAACCGTTCCCACACTGATAGAAGTGGGTGATTTCAGCCATTTCTTACGACTTTGAAGTTCGTGCAGGTACTCTCTTCTCTTCCAGAACGATTGAATAAGTTGACGATCAATTCATACCTGGTGAGACGATTCACAGGGACACTGTCCACGTCCCGCATGGGAAACGATTTCAACGGTGTTAGAGTCAAAAAGTGCGCTGGGGTTAAGCCAGCGGTTCCCACGGATCCTCACTCAGTACACACAGTGGGCGGGAATTCAGGACACCTTCAATCTGCACCAATACAGTGTTCAGTTCCTCATAGGTGAGAAGTTGATTGCCAATTACTCGGAACAGATGCAACTTTACAGATTTGACATTTGCCTCCCACAGACCTCCAAAATGCGGTGAACCAGGGGGAATGAATTTCCAATCAATTTTGTGTTCGGCGAGTTGACTAGTCAATGTGGTTTGAAACTCGGATGAGTTCAAAAGTTGAGATATTTTTCGCAACTGTTCCTTGGCACCTACAAAATTAGTACCACAATCGGAATACATCACACGACAGGGTCCATGACGTGACAAAAAACGACGAAACGCAGCTAAAAACATGGGCGTTGATAGATCCAATACCAACTCAATGTGTACCGCCATACACACAAACAGACAAATGTGGGCTTTCAAAACACAAGGATTACGACGTCTCGTCATAGTAATATGCAGAGGACCAGCGTAGTCCACACCACAATTTTCAAATGGTTGCATTTTGACACTCGACAAGCAGGCAGGTCACCCATTTTTGGAATAATTGCATTATTACTAGGTCGAACACGGAAACAACGATTACACTTAAATACACAAATACGAATAATAGAGCGAGCAGACAGTATCCAGAATTTCTGTCTGATCAAGGACAACAATAACGAAGGTCCAGCATGACAATTCTTCTTGTGATGATAATCAATCAACATCGATACGAAAGCGTCGGATTTTGGTAAGATCATCTGATGACAAGTCTCAAATTCAAGTCCAGCATGAGACAAACGACCGCCGACGCGAATCACACCTCTATCAATGAATGGAGACAGGCGACGTAGGCGCATAGAACAATCCTCTCCCTTCTCTAATTGCACAAATTCAGATGAAAAATGTATCTTCTGTACCACTTTACATAGATACCTCTCAGCAACATCGAAATCTGATTCTTCTGATTGGGGTAAGATTCGTAAGAATTTGAGAACAAGAATTACAATTCTCAAAAGACGACCATAATCCGAACAACGACCAATCAATGAATATACTTGCATTGCTGTTACAATCAGGAGATTTTGTGACTGTCAACACTGACGGTTTTTTCGCCTCCGGTGGATCCACGATCTCTTCCATTGAGTTCGGACGGGCCAATCGCATTCGTCCTCTGCTATCCATGATGGACCTGAGAGCCACAACGGAAAGTTCACAAGCTCACTGGTGATAACCTCTAGACAAACAGTCAGCGGGATTTTCAATTCCGGCAACATGCATCCACTCCTGTATACAAGAATCCTGTATTTTTGCGACGCGATTACCAACAAAAGTTTGCCATTTCGCGGATGGAGCATTAATCCAACACAAGGTGACTGTAGAATCAGAGAGTGCGACAATACGAGACACATGACAACGTTCACTAATAAGTGACTACTGAATTCATGAGTTCCCAACAAGAGTGCCGCACACAACTCCAAACGAGGTATTGAAACAACTTTAGATGGTGCTACCTTGGACTTTGAACACAATAATACAACTCTTGGCTCCTCGCTCTCCTTCTGCGACTTCACATAGATAACTGCACCATAACCAGACAATGATGCGTCACAAAAACCAATCAAACTGATGTGAGATCCTGAAACAAACCAACGTGACGTGGAACAGCAAATTTCAACAATAGAGGCAACTCTTTTTGACAATTCTCCTAAAGTGTGCAGATAGACTCAGGCGGCTTCTCGTCCCAATCCACTCCTAATTCCACAGTTTCTGGACAAGACATTTTAGAAATAATGTAAACGGTGACAAGAGACCAAGTGGATCATAGATACGAGCCATCACTGACAGAATAGAACGCTTAGTAGCGACGACCTCACCACTCTTGACTGAAAACTGAAACAGATCAGTACTAGGTTGCCAATTCAATCCCAAGATAGCCAAGGAGTTGTCTGCTTCGAAATCCTTGTACGAAAACGATTTCTCTTCCTCCGAGAATTTCTCCAACATTGATGGTGAATTTGAAGTCCACTTTGTGAGCGAGAAACCTCCTCCCTCAAACAGCTGCTTGGACTGACGATACAGCTCCGCGGCCCTGACTCTGTGGCGACAGATGTGACTAATCGTCCATGAACATGTCTCTTGGTATTCTCGCCTTGGCTGCTGGAAAACGATTTCCATCCTCCTCTACAAGCTGGTGGACGGTGCGAAGCGCCAAATATGGAGAGCTTGAAACACCAAAAACAACACAATTGAGCTGATAATTTCGATTGGATCCTCTGGCGAAAATCTCCACAATACACGCTGATAACAACGGCAGGAATCCTCCACTAATATCTGTCGATACATTTGTTTAATGTCGGCAGTTAGTGCGATTGGGAACAAACGAAAATTAACTAACAAAACAAAAATGTCAGTCTGCAATTTGGGACCAGCATGAAGAACCTGGTTCAATGACAAACCCGATGATGTTCTGGAACCAGCATCAAATACAATTCGGATGGGCGTGGTAGTGCTGCTTGCTTTCACGATGGCGTGATGCGGTATAACCACCTCGGTCTGTCTGATCTGCTACAAACGACATGTGACCCTGACGTAGGTAATCGATCAATATTTCATGATATGAAATACGAGTATTGCTGTCAAGCTCTAATCGTCTCTCCAAAGTCAGCAGTCTGCGTTCGGCGACAGCATACGAATCTCCCAAGCTGCTGGGCGGCTCCGCAAATGACAAGGCAACAACAAAACGACCAGAATTCACACGATGTACAGACTTCCGAAAATTTACCTCACACTCCAACTCTTCCGGTTTCAGTTGACAGCTTGGTGCAGGGCACGATTCCAACTCCCAAAAACGTTCCACAAAACTATCCAACGATGGACTACTAACGAATGGACTACAGATGGCTGTAAAACAATTCGACACATTCGTTGTTGAAGTGAGAATCGGCGCTCTCCCCATCAGAATGTGACCAAAGACACTATTAACAGTCATCAATTCGTGCGATTCACCTATACTAGGACTCCCACGTAGCAAGTGAGGAACTAACTCCGCACCAATGATGCCATCTATTCTACTAGGAAGGTAGAATTTGTCGTCAGCCAGTGTGAGATTTTCAAGATGATGAAGTTTGGATCTGTCGATTTCACAAGAAGGCAACTTGTCGATGATTTATCTACCACTGTGGCATCCATCGAAAACTTGACGGTAGGATCCAACTTCGACTGAATCGACACACAAGTACGACCTCGAACTTCACTAGTACCACCACCGAATCCACGAACAACGGTTTTCATGGGCTGGAATGGTAGTCTCAAACGCCGACACAATTTGGCTGTAACAAAATGACACTGACTCCCGGTGTCAATCAAGAAACGAACATCACAAAGCTGATCATTACAATCTCGAACATGTGCAGTGACGGTCGACAACACAACGGTCGAATTTTCTACATCGTTGGATGTAGAACAACAACTAATAGGTGATGTGCCACCTGCCTTGGAGTTCGACGAGGACGCAACACCTTCATTGGAACTTGATCTGGAAAAGTGCAATAAGAATGATGAGATTCTCGACATTGAGCACACTGAGTTTACTACGACAATCTCTACTCAAATGATCCACATCAAGACAACGAAAACAACAAAACTTTCCTTTAATCAAACAATAACGATCCCAAGGAGTCATTTTCAAGAAACTTGCACAATCTACTAACCGATGACCCGGTTTTGAGCACTTCAGACAATTGGGCTTTTACTAGATGCATCGTTAGATGAATCATTAGATTGAACCACAAACACCTTTGATTTATTATCCTTTTTGTGCCTCATATTAACGATTCAGTCTGTTTCTCATCAGAAGGAAGAGTCTTAATTTGCTTTTCAATGAACTTAACATAATCGGTATAAGTTGGCATAGCCTTGTCACGGACGGCCGATTCAAAATTTCTACGAGAATTTGGATCCAGCAATCTCAAGCCATGATAGAGGAATATCGAGTCTGACAAATCAGTGAGTCGCAATCTCTTCACTGCATTGATTGAACTGCAAAACCCATCCAAAATCGCAATACAACCTGCCTTTGATTCTGATTTTATTGGACGAAATTCAAAAATTTGTTTGAAATAGGCATCGACTTGCGCCCGTGGATCGTTATAGCGGGTCAATAATGCCTGCCAAATTATTTGATAATTGTTAGCCAATGGTGGCAAATGACGACAAATATTTGCTGCTTGTCCACGAGTTATGGATTGTTGAAGTGCTAACTCAGTTTTCTTTCCAAATCATAATCGGTTTCGATTTTTCCAACTGAATGAAAAAGATTTCTACATAAAAAGACGTTTCCATTGGAGTTTTTTTTAATACAATCAGTATATCATTGACTTTGTTCTAATAATGCGTTTTTTCGCGTTAATGCCAAAATAAACAAGTTATCGAATTTACAAAAATGTTACTTTTTTATTTATGAACGATATGGGGATAAATTTTTTTGTTTGGAAAGATACATTTTTTTAATTTTTATGAGAAGTTCTGTTTATATAGTCGAAACCGTTTATGATCTGGAAAGAAAACGGAATCTGGAAAGTTAGCACTTCAACAACCCATAACTCGCTTATTAGACCACTTAAAATCTGGAAAGTTAGCACTTCAACAACCCATAACTCGCTTATTAGACCACTTAAAAATTTCAGTTGCCACTCTTCCTCACTCTTATAATGATCTAAACAATTATATTGGAAAAGATTATCCAATTTAAATAACAAAAAAAGTGTACTGGAGAGCTTTTCAATAGCTGCCTTCCATACAATAAGTAAATGGTCAGGGACTTACATCACCAACAATGGCAAGGTCACCCTGGTCAAACACTTGGAAAAAGGCTGCTGGTAGACGCAAGCTCTTTCTCACCAGGTGGCTGGTGAGTTTGGTAGAGGTCAGGTCAAGAAGTTGATTGCCCTGATAACTGGACACGGCCCACTCCAGGAAACATCTCCACAATTGGACTTAGAAATGAGTGTAGGCGTTGAAAGTACATCGACTTGGAAAGTCGATGTGTAGCGTTGTAATCAGTCTGAAGAGACTGCCAAGCATATCATACTGGATTGTGAAAGACTTGAAGCTAGGCTCTGTTTGGCTGTAAGCAACCAGTGATGAATGGGATGTTAGAAAAGGGAAAAAACTCCTGAACTTGTAAAGGACACAGGTATTGGTTTTCCCAACAACATACTTGGGACCACAATAAGCTTCGGTTGACTGTAAAGTTCTTTGAACTTTGGATCCTTGAATCCATCCCTTCAAAAAACATAACAACATGGGATAAGTTAGTTTTTTCCTTATATTTATTTTTTTCTCAGCCATTTCAATTTTTGTGTGCTCCTATATTGTTAATATAAATAAATATTGTACCACTTTGGCGCTGTCTTTGCGCATGCTCTCCGGCTTGCCCAACATCTGCTAGATCCGGTCATTCTCCTCCAATTCTTGCTCTGTTCGATGACGGTGCAGGCACAGTATACATACAGTATGGAAACTTGGCTAGTACCCTTTCGCAAAAATCCGCCATCTTGTTAGGAAGCGCCGCATTGTAATAGTATTGATGGTAGGGTCGGATCACTTTAATGATCCGGATCAATTGATCTCGTTCACTGCTACGAGCCAATCAGAAGACCAGGATTGGAACTTCCAAGGTCACGTGACGTGTCTAGTATTTGCGCCATGTAAAAAGCATTGGTAAGATAGGGTTTTATTGACAGTTTCCATTCTGTAGTGCAGGTATGCCCACACCAGACGCTCATTTATTAATCCTGATGCGCCGGTCCTGTCAATCAAACAGACATCAATTATTATCTGAAAACAGATACAAGCAATAAAATATCAATTATTCGTAATCATTCATTTGTAATAGTGAAGTCCACGTTATTATGGCAGTGGAGAACGATAGGAGAACAGCATTTTCAATCCCTGCCTTGCCACTGCCATCTATAACTGAAACTGGTACACCTGATGAATATAAACTGTTCATTCTTTTTAAAATGAATAATTATAATTCATTCATGCGGTCCAATCGATAACTCAATAATAATTTTCAATATATCATTACAGGGAATACCACGTTATAATAGTATGAAGAAAGATAGGAGTACAGCGTTGTCAATTCGCTGCCTTACAGCTGACTTCTATAGAATATAGCTGATACCGGTACATGTGATGAACTATCAACTGTTCATTCTTGTTAAAAATATTATCAATATTATATTTCATTCGTCAAAAAAAATATTTTTCAATGATCTAATAATAATTTTCATGATTGAAATGAAATACTTTGTTGATTAATTATATTTCTGAAGTAGAAATGTAGTTGAAATATCTCGAACCAATAATGTATTGTGAATAATATCAATAGTCTTTAGTATTTGTTTTTGACCCTTCAAGTTGTTTCCAATGATTCAGTTCATGGATTTGGAAGGAATAAGTTCTGTTCTTAAATTCAAAAAATCAGAAAGTTCATTTACAGAAATGAGATTCACTTCATGAGTATACAGATCTTCAAGCATTTAAAACTAAATCATTAGTTGATCCAGGTCTTCCTTGACAATTACAGCAATGTAATGTAAATATAATGATGAATTAAGCTTGTTACTTGCTTGAATACACCCAAGATTGTATGACGATATGACAACAAATTCCTAAAAATATATCTTTTGTCAAATAGGGTGATTTAAAAAGGACTTTACAACTTGAAAATTCATATTAATCTTATTAAACAAGTTCAGAGCTGGTTTTGAGTTGTTTTAGAGGAAAACACGTCAAGTTTTTTTACCTAAAACTAAATATGTTCTATGTGACTTCCGTTGGTTATCCTGCAGACATCCCATCGATAGAAGAGTTCTTCCCAGACTCGCACTAGCATTTCAGGTGTAACTTGCTCGACAGCAGCGCAAATGCTTGCTCTAAGTTCAGGTAGAGTGGCTGGCAAAGGAGGTACCTACACCATATCGTTTATGAAACCCCATAAGAAAAATCCAGCAGTGTTAGGTCTGGGGAACGAGGGGGCCATGCAATTGGCGCATTACGGCCAATCCACAGATTTGGAAAGAGGTCATTAAGAAAATCCCGGACGTCAGTCAGATAGTGTGGTGGTGCGCCATCTTGCATAAAGAAAACATTTCGTTCTCGGTCATCCTCATCGATCTGTAGTATCAAACAGTTTTGCTACATCAAGGTACACTATGCTGCTTTTCAAACCAAAACACACAGCTTGCTCGCTCGGGTCTAGTGAAGGCAGCCATCTTTGATGTAACTGCCGCTAGGGTTTGTGCGGCGCGACCAGGCACTAGTGGGAAACGCGAGTCAAAACTTGGAGTGTTTTTTTCAAATTTATTTGTTTTCCTTTAAAACAACACCAAAACCAGCTCTTTCCTTGTTTAATAAGATTTATATAAATTTTCAAATTTGTAAAGTCCTTCTTGAATCACCCGGTATAGAAAGAAGATAAAGTTATTGGATTATTATTTAATCATTTTCACTGTTTCAAAATTGACTGTTATAACTACTCACATGTAAGACAATATGTCGCAATAAACTCTTTTCAATGATTCCATATATTTCATCTAGTGGGAATGCAGTTGTGATAATCTAAAACCAATACTGTATTGTGAATAATATCAATATAAAATGTTACTTTATCAGCGACCATCAACATATCAAGAAACAGTCAAAGCTATTTATTTTCATTATACTTGGACTGTTTGTAACATATATAGGCTAAATTCCACACAGCAAAAAAAAATCAACAATTGTAGGAGAGTAATTTACAATGCTATTTAGAATATATAACAGCACTATATTATAGCATATAATAACAATCAGGGGCCCGTTTCACAAAGGTACAAGTAGGTTACAGCTGATTACTAGCGTTTCACAAAGCAGAATTGTAAACTTGTAGTTACAATGAATTGCTTGTTACGAACAAGTGTTTCACAAAGATTTTCATGTTAGCCAACAATTTTTGTCGAAATTACTTGTTCGTAACTATGAAATTTCTACCGAAGTGGAAAGCTATGTGAAGGATTTACAAGTGATCATTAAAATAAAATAATAATAATTTATTCACTTCATTGTACAATTTTACAAAGCATAATAACAAAAAATATCATAAAATGATTTCAAATATTCAATAAATATTTCTAATAATCAAAAATGCCTTATATTCCTATAAAATTCATTATTTTGGAAATATATGCATCAGGAAATGAATTTAATAAATTTCCAAATAGTTATTAATGTGTTACCTCATAGGTTATGTGACTATAGTAAATATACACAGTATATAGTACATTTACTATATATACAGAGTACATATACTGTGTAGGTTACAAATTCAGCAATAAATGAAGTAGACTGTACAAAAAACATTATATTGCTTTCAAAATTTTCAAAAGTAATTATTGAAAGTACAAGTAACCTTTATAAAGGATGAAAAAAGGAAATCATCATGAAAATAGGTTATGTTTACTATTGAAGTACTTGTAGACTTGTAAAATTGTAAATTTTTGTGAAACGTGAGTACTTGTAAACTTGTAACTACAAGTACTTGTTAGTAACCATGGTTGGTAACAATACTTGTACCTTTGTGAAATAGGCCCCAGTTTGCACTTACTTGTCTGACACAATACAGCAATCGACTAGACATGGTCTTGAGCTTCATGGCGATCATCAGCTTTCTATAGTTGCTTAATGTTGAACCATATTACTTGCAGTCCCCAAGTTTTTTTCAGTTTTCTCTTGATAGTTTGACACCTTGTGAGACCGGACTCCCCATTATGGCACCATGGAGAGTCCTATGAATCTTCAACTGACCCATGGATTGATCCAATGTGGAATTGAGCTGCAATGTAGAGGTTGCATAGCAGGAGTCATAATAATTGTTGAAGGTCCACTGAAAAAAACAAAAAGTGTTCACAACATTTGTAATGTGAAACTGCTTGGGTTCATGATGGATGCCACACTGACATGGGAGCCACATATTGACATGATATGTAAAAGACTGTCAAGAGTAATCTATCCAATGCGTATGCTGAGAAGTCATGTTTCCCAGGAGTACCTTGTAACAGCATACCACGGTCTCTTCCACAGCCATATCAACTATGTATTGTGATGTGGGGTCATGCAAGGTGGCTGCAGTAGGATTTCGCTCCTGCAGGAAAAGGTTCTCCGGATCATCACTGCTTCTCATCGCCTGAACATTGTGCGCCGATCTTCAGGAGACTAAAATATGACAGTCTACAGTCAGTATCTGTTCAGCTCCCTGTCACTGTTGAGAAGAGGGCAACACACCTATCTTCAAAGAGGATAGGTGCATGATCACAACACAAGACAGCGGGCTGACATGATCTACCTATGCAAGACACGGTCACACAGTAGTTTTCCTGTCAATGCGCTAAAAATATTAACAGGAGTCAGGAGTCTCCGTGTGCAGGAAGTGAAGATATTTGAGAGGGTGCTTCAAACAAAGCTTATGAACTTGCCGCTTTACTCCCTGAATGAGGAGGCAATACAGAGTTTTTTAAATTCACTTTAACTGCCACCATCTCGATCTTAT
>NC_052518.1:44666036-44696725 GCF_014356525.2 Nilaparvata lugens | reverse complement strand
GTGTAAATATCTTGTTGATTGACACTGATACGAATTTCATCATTATAATTATATGTTTGAGATGCATATGGGGTGTGACTATGATATTCAAGTTTAGTTACACTTTCATCAAATTTCACTTTATCACTAACATTCAATATACTACTACTACTGTTAATATGATTTATTATACTTTTTTGATTCATGATTATAATTTTTACCTCTATTTTTATTATATACAATAAATCCTAATCTTTGTAATAATTTCATATTCTTTGTGAAAGTTCTCTACTTCCTACACCTCTATCATCATTATTGTATTGTGACAAAATATTTGAAAATATAAGCATTCTTTTTTATACTATTGTGTTTTTTTAATATATAAACGTACTGTTATTACCTCTCCTCGAAAATTTATCAATTCACCATCTTGATCTACCAGTTTGATACTTATAACACTTAATCTATTTGTATTTATTGGAAGATAAACTACTGTTGTGGGTGATACTATTATTTTAAAACCAGGCGGAACAGTTGTATAAAATTCATATAATGTATGTCCCTCATTCCCATTATTATAGGATCCTTGAACAATATTACATTCAACACGAATACTATTTATACGCATAATATGAACTGGTTTTGTAGATATATGCCATTCATTTGCTGATAACTTTGTGTGTTGAAAACCAAGAATTGGACCAATACTATCAGTCATACTGAGATCAATTTCTTTGTCTGCATACAACTCACATTGTAATGTATTATTATTTGCTTCAATTTTCAATTGATTGCTTGTAAGATTGAGTTTATCTCTTATATAAGTTAGAATATCTTCCAATTCATATGATCCCTCAGGTATTTGTACCTGTTGTTTATTATAAATAAATTTATCATTATATTGGTTTCAATATTTGGAATTGTATTGTATGTGTATAAATTCACTAGTCCTACTTCATAGTTGCTGGAATCATCTAAATCAACTGGTGGAAAAATTTCACAAACCAATGGGTTCTGATTTGCTGTTAGTGTGAACATGATTATTTATGATATATTTTTTATAAAGCCATAATAGACATAAGTGACCACATACTATTGAGTTATTATTCATTTCTTGATATTTCTTATAGTTGTAACATATTCTCACACCTTTCATATAATCTATTAATTCTAGTGGTGGTGATAAATTTCCAAAACTATCAAAATACTCACAAACATTTTTATGTTTGATATAACAAGTCCAATGACTCCCAATCCCACTTTCTCCATCTAAATTTATTACACCAATTTCTAAATCTTTGTATGGTGTTTCTGGTAGATTATCTCTCATATAGACACCACGAAGGGGTATATTAAGTTTCTTTGCATAGTTTATGATTTCAATATTCGAGAATGGTGTTTTTTTTTTAAGATTTTCCTTAATGTTTTTCCTATTTCTTCACTTCTTTTTCTATTATTTTTCTCTTTAATTTCTTAATTCCACAACCTTTGTATGGCTTCAAGAATAGTCCACCACCAAATTTAGTTTTAGCATTCAATAGATTTGTAACAAGATATGCTGCAGAGCGTTCACCTAAACCTGCATCAGGAGATTTCACTCTCTCCCAAGCAAGTGCAGCTAGCTTTCTATCAGCATCCATTCTATTCTGATTAGGGTCATTGTATGCAATATCATGTGCTCGACATGCTTCATCCAATTTATTTATTCCTTTATCTCCTCTTTTCAATCTTTTCTCAAGTTTGGTGCCGGGCCCGCAAAAATTGTAGCCGGGGATATGGAGCTCAACAGGTAGGAAGTCAATTGCTTTGTTCAATACACTACCAATTATACCAGATCCTAATTTTTTCTTAAGCTTTTTCAATAATATTTTTTTCCAACACCAATATTTTTCTTCTTTATCATTTTTATTATATATATTTTTTCTCATTAACTATCCTCCTAAATGGGGTAATATCCTACAATATTCAAATCAAAAGATTCAACCGAATCAATTACCCATCCACTTCCATGCTGTACAAATCTATCTATTTTCTTCCACATATTAGCTTTGATCTCAAGCCATTGATTATTAAATTCATTTATATTATCTTGAATTTGTAGAATTGTTCGTGCTCTTCCATGAAAGGTTGGTGAACTATTCATTTCATAATCTCCAACTAATTTCTTCAGCTTCAATTTGAGAGCAACATACCATTTTATATTATTGTTGAATTTTTCAGCTTCTCTTAAACAGATATCAAGTACAATTGGTTTCAATTTTTGAAATATTGTATCTGGATCTGTAGTATCTATTTTTTTCCATCTATATAGGAGACATTTACCATTAAAAGCTTGTGTCTTTTCAAAACTCTCCATACCAGTTATTATTTTTATTATAGTAAAAAATTACTGGGTCTGGTTAACCAAACCTACAATTTTTTCTAGGTGTACTCACCCACACATACAGTACATTTTTCTTACATGTTGTTTTCATACCAAAATTTGAATTTATTTTTAGAAGAGGGTGGGAATTGTTGGAGTAAGTTTGGATCAGTTAAATTATTCCATTGTCTCCTATCATTGAGATCAACATTCTGTGGTAGATAATATGAATCAATTTTTTTTGCTAAACCAACTATATTTTGTAATATATTAATTAATTCTTCAGTCTCTTGATTTCTAGTTTGTTTTCTACTCAAATGGCATCCAAATTTATCAATACTCATGTTTTTAATATAGTATTAAACTTCATGTTTATATATGAATTTTTCATCAAACCATGCTCTAAAGAACCAGGGTTGTACTCTTTCAGCAGAATACTTTTTATACTTTGATAATAATTGTGGATCTGACATTGCTTTATATTGATCATTCTTATTAAGATCGATTTCTGGTATATTATGAGCAGCTAATGGTATGTATTGTATAATCCTTATAAAATTCTGAATTAAATTTCTAATTTCAATATTAATATCATTATTATTACTATCATGCAAATATCGACCAAATTTATCAATAGACATTGCACAAGAACAGTTATATATTTTTTCTATAATACTAAATTTCCACCTATAATTATTCCAATTTCACGTAACTCTTCAATAATAGATGCAATTTCAGAATTGTGTCCAGTGTGTCCTGCTAGTTTAGAATTTACTAACAACTCTAATCTTTCACATAATTCATTAGGATCATCCCAATAGACATAATTCTTTTTCATTTTCTTCTTTGGTAATTCAATTTGCATATCTTCTTCTACTCCTTCCACATGCATTCCTCCTCCTCTACCAGAGATAGGTTTCTTCTTAGATAACTTTGGAGGAAATAAATTTCTAATTATACTTGTGTATTTATACCCATGATTCCTTTTAACACGTCCCAAACTATCAAGATGAACTCTAGTTATTTCAAGTATTCGTTTATAGGTTTTTGAATCTTTCCTACTATAAATAAATGTATCTGGTACTGCTCTGAATAGTAATTCCAATAGACCATGTGTGAGAGTAAATGAATGTTGGTTATCAATTATAATATCATTATTTTCAAATTTGACTACTTTATCACCAATTTGCCACTCATCAATATCGGGGTTGAAGTGAACACCATATATATTACCTCTTTTTGTTGATCTCATGAAATTGTCCATATAAGTAGATACACTGCGCCTACGTGCAGATGATTTTAGTCTTTGGAGACTTGTATCAAATATATTTCTCAAACCATGTTCTTTATTTGATTCTTCTTCTACTGATACTTCTTCATCATTATCATCATCTACTCTATTTTCTTCTTCATCTTCTAATTCTTCATCATCCAATTCTACATCATCTATTCTTCTTCTTTTTCTTGTTTTAATTCTTCTTTTTCCTTTTTAATAGTTGCTTCTAGAAAAGGTTGTTTCAATTGTTTCAATGATTCTGTAATAGGTTTAAATTGTTTTTGAAAGTTTTCCTCCTCACTTGCTACATCACCTGATAATTGATGGTGCTTTTGGAGTATTGAATCACGCAGTTGTTTAATATTTTTCTTGAGTGCACTCAACTCTTTCAAATCTTTCCTATACATTTTTATATTACTGTATAAATTTATCAAAACCAATTCTATATCTACCATTACTTCTAGTACACTCTTTGTTTATAACTAGAAATGTGTTATTATTTTTTTTCCAAGCTTGAGCACACATTTCTTCAAATTCTTTCTTATTCATATCAGGATAAATATGATCAAAATATATGTGTGTTAAATTACGATTATCTTGTTTAAATAGAACAATCAAGTTTGTGTTATCACGAATTAACTGCTTGGGTATACTGGAATAAGTTTGAGAAATGTAGAAACAATCAATATCATTATGTCTACCCATACTGAAATAGTTACGGATATTCTGTTGATTTTCCATACAAATATCATCAAAAATCATAACTGAATTTGGATGTGCATCATTTGGGTGTGGTATTTCATCATTATCTTGATACATGTTGAAGTCAATTTCAGGTATTTGTATCATAATCTGCTTTAGAAGTTGGTATTTATCTTGTTGATGTGATTTGGTGAATACATATAAGTTTGAAAACTTGACACCATTCTGTGCAAATAGTAAATTGAATACTGTATTTGTTTTCCCAGAATTACTTGGACCACAAACAATACATCTTATGGAATTTGGTAAAAGTTCGCTGTGTCTGTGATAATTGATATTCCTCTTAGTAAGGAATTTATCAAAATTTATGACAGGTAGTTTTGATTGATGTTGTTTCAATTTCAGCATATTATTTATTATATTACGTTATATCATCACCTTCAACCCATGAATTATAAGATTTATCGAATCCAAGCCATTTAACATACAATTTACTACCCTTTTTCTTTAATACTTTTTCAATGAGGAATATATCTGGATATTTTGTTTTATTCATTTCATATTCATAGAATGGACCCTTAATAATTTCATTGTTCATATCTTTTAATCTATAAGTAAAGGGTATAGTGGGGAGAACATTTTGTATGGTGAAAATCTCATTTGTCCAGTTTGGGAGATAACCTTTCTCAAATATTGATTTGTATCGACTAATGCGTACCTTATCACCAATTCTATACTTTGGTTTACTTTGATTGCCAATTTTACGTTGTGCACTTTTATCTAAATTCATTAGTACATATTTTTCATTTTCTTTATTTACATCAATTGGTTTCATATTAATGCTACGATGTGTGGTGTTGTTATATTTTAAGATAAGTTTTGGTAACAGTTCCAACCATTTATGATTACCCTGTATAGTGAATTCACGGAACATATTCTCTTTAAGAGTTCTGTTGAAACGTTCACAAATTGCAGCTTTCTTATCACTATATGTACTGTAATGGTTGATCTTATATGTTTTGAAGAGATTCTGAACAGTTGTGTTGTAGAACTCTTTACCTGCATCAGTTTGAAAATTGATAATCTTATGTTTTTGGAGTATTGGTTTCAATGCTGCTGCCACCTCATTTCCAGTTTTAGTTTTCATTGGTATTGCAAATGCAAATTTACTGAAACAGTTTATCATAGTTAGTATGTATCTAAAGTTCTTATTTAATGTGCTATAGTTGGACATGTCAACAATATCAGCTTGATATAAATCTGTTAGACCTTTTATTTCAGTGCAACGTGTGAGGAAATTACGTCTGACTCTACCATGTAGCTCATGTGCAAGTTTCTCTCTTGTGGACATTCCTTTTTAATATACAAAGTTGAGGTATCCAGGTGGGGTGGGAGATAATCTATTCTTCTATATCTATTACATTTTTTCATACCATTCTTTAAAAGAGATTCCAGAAGAAAGTGAGAATTGTTGGATCAAGTTTGAATCAGTCATATACTTCCACTCTTTTTCATTATTGACATTAATGTTTGGAATATAGGGTGCAGCTAATGGTATGATTTGTAGAACATAGAAAAAATTCTGAATCAAATTTTAAATATCAACATTAATATCATTATTATTTCTATCATGCAAATATCGACCAAATTTGTCAATACTCATGATCTATTTTTATTATGGATCCTTATTTTCTGTTCAATCCTAACAAATGGATTTACTGAAAAAAATTATTCTTAGTTATTCAAGAAATCATGATCTGATCCTTATTTTTTGTTCAATCTTGACAAATGGGGTGTCAATGGATTCGTTATTAGATTTACTGGAAAAAGTTACTCTTGTAGATTTTTTGTAAAATTAACAGTTTCTTAGTTATTCAAGAAATAAAAAAAAGCTGGATCTAGTTTTTTTTTCCAAAAAAGTGGGAAATCTTCATTTGAGGTTTATTGTGAGATTAGGGGTATGGCTAGGTTAGGTTAGATCAGATTACATTTGGTTGGGCAAGGTTAGAACCAAGAATCAGATTTGGGGCAGATTTGGGGGCAGCTTTGAGCCAGGTTTGGGGCAGCTTTGGGGCAGCTTTGAGACAGAAGTCTCACTTTACCCCTACTCATAGAGAAACAATAGCATAATTTACGCTATTATTTCTCTATGATTAAACATAGACAAACTAGCATAATAGTTATTCATCCTTGGTAAAACAGCTGATAACTTCGCCGTCTGTCGATAACTGAAGATGGGAGTGCCTGTGTAGGTGTGAGACAGAATTATGTTCAGCTGTTGAACTATTGCAATCAATCAGTTTATCTCATGAGTTTATCTTGCAATATTGATTAACAAAATATCGGGGCACCGAGCTTCGCTCGTTATTTATTTATTTATTCATTGATAAAACAGAACTCAATTCTTTGAAATGATTGGGGAAGGACTAACAGGCATAGCCCAAAACTGTTTCTTCCCCGAATTTGGATTTATACATTATAAATATTCCAAAAAGTAGGTTATGTTTCATACACTTGAATTCAGTTCAAATATTTGAAAACATAAACGTTCTAATATTTAGATTGTTTACAAACCAAATTGAATAACAAAATAACACTCACTTATTACTTAGAACTGTAAAATAATGATTAACTTTGAATATTATGATATACCATCTCAAGTCAACAAATCAGACTATTTTGATCGAGACAATTGAAATTTCTAGATTTCTCGCGAGATACGGTAAGCTAATTGATTACACAGCTGATCTCCCACACAGGCACTCGCTTCTTCTGTTATCGACAGATGACGAAATTGTCATATCTTTTTCCAAGGATGAATTATCCTTTTAATGTCCTTCTGCGAGTTTTCCCAGGGATGAGACCTAGTGCAATTAAATTTCTATATCATAAACCTACTATGTTCAAAATTTCGTGAAAATAGTTAGAGCCGTTTTTGAGATCCGTTGAACTTAAATAACCAGATGTAAATATAAATAAATAACCAGATATAAAAATACATAAATTGCTTGCTTAATATAATAGGATATCTGATTTGTTGTGGCAGAATCCAAAGTCAGGACAGTGGACTGTAAATGATAATTGATATTAATACCTACAAAATAAATCTCTGGATTCTGTGCATGAAAAACTGATAGCATGAAGTGCTGTGAGTATGCCAATAAAAGACAAAATGAGTAAACAAAGTTGAGATTTAATATTAATGAAATAATAGGCAGATGGCCACATACAAAAACAAGTGAATGGAAATTGAATCGAATAAAAATCTTTAGATGAATCTTATCACAATATGAAATAAAACCGTTAGAAAGGAAACAATTACAAAATTTTGAATGAATGTAAATTAATGATACTAATGACCGTTGAAGACTGACAACAATTGATAAGGTAATGTCAATGACACCTGAATTGAAAATGACAAAAAATAGAAAATTTTAAATGATACAATAAAGTTAATGTTGAAAAATTCAATGTTAATGATTTTCAAAAGAATAATAACAAATGACAATGAGATGTAGATAATCAAAAAGAATACGGGAGCATCCAAGCTCTAAAAAAAGCAATACCTTAAATTGGCAAGGCTAATTAAATTCAAAAAAGAATCGAGACACGTTAAATGATGCGACTAAGGCCCTGAATGAAAAACCCACATAGAATAAGAATGTCTCTGTTGAAATTAATACACAAGTTCAGAATCAACGTTACATACATTGATATAAAATTGAATAACTTATTCAATATTAATACAAGTAATTTCAAATATTTTTTTTTTTTTTTATTGTCTATACTATAGCTATCTAGTCTAGAGACTAATGAGCTAATTTTTTCTATCCTAACATACTACTTTAAAATGTTAACAGCGAATATCTCATTAGATATTCTTACTGATATTGATTGTTTAATTAATATGTACACTTATGACTGTACTATAGAAGCTAGATTCACTCAATCACTGCTCTGCTCTTTCACTGGACACTAATTGAACAAGCACTACACTAGCTCATACGGTTTCCTCCGCACCAACCCTCCATTGTCTAGCAGCTGGATCGCCTCAACGTTGTCGTGTTGGTGCAGTCGCCCCTCGTGCCTCTCCGCATGCCTCTGGATCCCGGTGGACACCAGGTCGACGTGCAGGTCTCTATGAAGATCGCTGTTCCTGACATACAAAGGAGCATCCACAATGTTCCTCAGCACCTTGTTCTGGAACCGTTGTATTACATTGATGTTGCTGTCTTTGGTACACCCCCAAAGTTGTATACCATATGTCCATAATGACTTTAGTATCTGTTTGTACAGAAGTACTTTGTTTTGGATTTGTAAGTTGGAGTTTTTACCGATCAGCCAATACAGCTTCTTATATTTGATTCCAAGTTCCTCTCTCTTCTTCTTGACATGGGCCTTCCAGCGAAGCTTTGCGTCCAAGGTCATACCTAGATACTTGGCATCATTGGCATATGGCACAACTTGGTTGTTAATTGTTATTGGTATTGGCAGGTCCTTCTTATTGGTGAAGTTGATGTGAATCGACTTTGCTTCATTTAGTTTCATCCTCCACTTTCTAGTCCAATCTTGAATTTTGTTGATGGATCTCTGTAGTTTTTCTGTTGCAATATGAATATTACTGTCTACTGATGATATGGCTGTATCGTCTGCAAATGTTGCTGTAGTATTCTCATCAAGGCTGGGAATATCGCTGGTATAGAGTAGGTAGAGAAATGGTCCTAGAACACTTCCTTGAGGAACTCCTGCTTTTATTTCCTTCAAATCAGAATATGAATTTTCATGCCTGACTCTAAAGTATCTGTCAGTCAGATAGGATTTTAATATATCTGTAAATTGCTTTGGTAGCACTTTTTTCAGTTTGAAAAGAAGACCTTCATGCCACACTTTATCAAAAGCTTGCCCTATATCAAGGAAAGCTGCTGAACAAACTTTTTTCTCTTCAAGGCTCTTCTCTATTACATTCACAATTCTATGCACTTGGTCTATTGTTGAGTGTTTCATTCTGAAGCCAAATTGGTGATTTGGAATTATGTGCTGTCTCTCAATTATTGGTGTTAGCCTACTCAGTAAAATCCTTTTAAACAGCTTGGCAAGCACAGGTAGCAATGATATTGGCCTATATGATGATACTTCATGTGGCTCTTTACCTGGCTTGAGAAGCATTATAACTTCTGCATTAAAAATTCAAAATGTGTGTTAATTTTACTATTGCTTTTCTTGGTAGGTGCTTGAGGACTAAGCCAGTTATCATTTCGAATCCAGGGGTCTTTTTGTTATTCAGATTTCTTTTTTCTCTTTCCACCTCTTCTACTGTGACACACATTATTTCTTGATTTGGCTGTAAGATGTTCTCCTCTGCTTCTAAAGTGTCTTCTTCAGTTGTGTTGTTTGGTTTAAAAACGTTCACAAGATGATCTGCAAAGGTCTGTGCCTTTTCATCACTACTCCATGCCCATTGTCTGTTCTGCTTCCTAAGAGGAGGAGATTGATGAATGGGGTTTTTTATTTTTTTAGCTGCCTTCCAGAGTGAGTAGTCTGTACTGCGTTCTGCTGTTAAGTTTATCAAGTAATTATTGATTGATTCATTCTTGATACATTGAATCTCTCTCCTTAGTTCTTGAGTTAGATTGTTTAAAACTCTTTTGTCTTGAGGGGAACGTGATTGCTGCCATCTCCTTCTTGCTCTTCGTTTTTCCACAATCATTTCTCTGATTTCCGCAGGGTAATTATTTCCAGTGGTTCTTCTTCTGAATTGTGGAGTATTACACCATGCTGCCTGTTGGATATCAGTTACAAACTTCTCTAACTCCCGATCAATCTGTTCTTCGTTTCTTAATGGCGAGTTCAACTCCATTCTTTCATCCAGCATCTTTTGGAAACCATCCCAATCCGTGTGGCTGTTGACTAGCGCAGGACAAGCATTTTCCTTCTGTAGAATTGAATCACTGAGAGTCAAAATGATGGGTGAGTGGTCCGAATTTAGATCGAAACTATCCTCTAAATGCAAATAATTTACTGATATATTCTTTGTCAGAAAAAATTCTATAAGATCTGGGATTTTCCTCGTATCGGTGGGCCAGTAGGTTGGTTTACCAGTTGAAAGAGCTTCGCACCTCATCTCTCTCATTGCTTCATAGAGCTGTCTTCCCTTGTGTGTTGTTAAGCGCGATCCCCAATGCACGTGCTTTGCATTGAAATCTCCACCAAGAATGAATTTGTCTCCTAACATATCAAGCAATGATAAATATTCATCTTTTCTGATGGAATATCTGGGAGGACAGTAAATAGCTGCAACAACAAAATGATAATTGACTGCTTTCACTGCTACACCTGTCAATTGTATTCTATCACTTTCGAGTTTCAATTGTTCGTGATGTTGTAGATTGTCTCTGATGATGATGGCACTCCCACCCCTTGCGACATTGCTGGGATGTAAAGCATGATAGATCCTATAGCCTTTGAATATTTATAAACGACTGCTTTGTAAAATGAGTCTCAGATATAAGACATATATCTATTTTTTCTATGTTTAGAACTGCTTCCAACTCCTGTTGCCGTTGTAACAATCCATTTGCGTTCCATTCTATTATTTTTAGTGGATGAATCATTTGAATTGCAGAAGTTTACTTTGTTCTAACTTCTGGAATTTAGACTGCAGTGAGGTGATTATTTTTTCTTGTCTATCCAGTTTTACCAAGATGAGCTGCAAAATATTATTGTTATCTCCTACTTCACTTTTTGGCTCTCCCAATTTGGGTCTATTTTCTTTTGAGACAATCTGGGCGGAAGTTAATTTCTTAACCGCGCTTTCATTGTTTGGTTTGTGGTTTGTGTATTTTCTGTGATTTTTGGTGGAATATTCTTCACTGTGTTCTTCCGTAAATCTGGAATATTTTTTGTTTTATTTGAGTTTCTAATCTTTTGCAATTCGATTGCGACAGTGCAGCCTCGATAGCTGGCTGGATGTGCTTCTCCGCAATGAATACATTTTGGTAAAGCATCACTGGGTTTTGTACAATCTTTTGTTTGATGTTTACCTGCACACTTTACACACCTAGGCTCCTTGTTACAGTATTTTTGTGTGTGACCGTATGCTTGGCATCGTTTGCATTGCGGTATCAGGTTGGCCTTCTTCAGTGCTTCCACTTCCACTTTGCAACCAAGTATATGTTTAAGTTCAAAAACTTTTTTTATATTTTCTTCCGCGCTGAATGAGACTATAAAAATATCTAATGGCTCTCTTGTGTTTCACTCTAGCTTATTTACAACTTCTAGAACTTTCAATCCTCGTGTCTTCAAATCTTCCAGTATCATGTCTGTACTACAAGAGTGATGAAGTTTTTTAATCATTACTCTTATTGGTCTCGACTGCTTATCTTCATAGGAATGCCAGTTAAATCCGTCATTAATGAGTTCTCTGGTAACATTCCAATAAGTTTCGGAGTCGACAGCATTTATTTTGAACGTTTCTCTACTCAAGAGTTTTATTCTAAATTGTCAGCTGGCGACACTTTTCTCAAACTCTTAAGGAGTCCATCTAGATTCTTGATACCATCCACTATGATTGGGGGTGGTGGCATTTCTTTCTTCTCTCTCTTCTCCACGTCAGTGGTTTTAGAATTTAAGTTCTGTTGAATTCTTTTCGCAGACACATTTTTGACTTCTGGCGATGGAGTACTAAGCTTCCTCTTCTTGGTAGCCCGCTTAGTACGAGTCCTGATCCATTCTGTTTCTTTGGCCAATTCTTCCTCATTTGTTGAATAATTCTCAGCTGCTGAGCTGGTAGGCTGTGAGCTGTGAATCTTCTTCTCAATATTCATAAATCTTGCTTCCAAATCCTGCACTTTTTTTAACAGCTCTAAGTTGCTCTTCTCCAATTCCTTCCTCTTCTCATCGGTCTCTTCCCAGGCGATGAAAAGTACCTGCTCGGTTGAGGTTTCGAGTTTATTTAATTTGATATATTTATCTGGTGAACACTGGATTTCTGATGTCATTAGTGGCTCCCTGTTCTCTTTGCTCTTCTGTAGGAATACTAGTGGCTTCACTAAATTAGACATATTTTGAAAACATACCTTTGAAACAGCCCTCGTATCAACACTCACGCACACGGAAACGCGAACGCGAGCTTTAGAACGGCCGCGAAAAGCAGGTCGCTTTGCTTGCATGAATTCCGCGGTCGACGACCGATATTCGATGCAATATTTTTGTTCCAATTTTGATGGCGAACAAACTGCTGACTCACTACTTCTACACTACACTATTACTAACTACTCCACTATACGTCCGTTCTCTACGAGTTCTAACACAATACTGTCGGTCGACATTAATACAAGTAAGTTCAGATATCAATGCATTCCACATTGATATAAAATTGAATAACTTATTCAATATTAATACAAGTAATTTCAAATATGAAAATGTCTTGTTCGACATCAATACAAATAAGTAAGTTCAGAAATGAAAATGCCTTGGTCGACATTAACATAAGTAAGTTCCAAAATCAATGTCATACACATTGAAATAGGCGTCGGTGGCCTTAAGATAACGCTTGTAAGCCAAGGGTAGCTATCAAATACAATGAAACAATTATCAATGTTGAGTACATTAATAGGGGCGACATGGGCCTTCAATGAAAACGCTTGTAAGCCAAGGGTAGCTATCAAATACAATGAAACAATTATTAATGTTGAGTGCATTAATAGAGGCGACATGGGCCTTCAATGAAAACGCTTGTAAGCCAAGGGTAGCTATCAAATACAATGAAACAATTATTAATGTTGAGTGCATTAATAGAGGCGACATGGGCCTTCAATGAAAACACTTGTAAGCCAAGGTAGCTATCAATACAATGAAACAATTATTAATGTCGAGTGCATTAATAGAGGCGACATGGGCCTTCAATGAAAACGCTTGTAAGCCAAGAGTAGCTATCAAATACAATAAAACAATTATTAATGTTGAGTACATTAATAGAGGCGACATGGGCCTTCAGAAATTTGAATGTCAAGTTAGACATCAATACAATAATTCAGATATGAGAATATTAATTTGAGGTTAGAAATTGAAATGCTTCACAAATAAGCCAACTGATAATTGAAAACAATAAGATGATCAATAATACAATTATTATTACCTTGAAATATCATTGAGTGCTCTCAATGAGACATACACTGTAACATATTGAATTCATGTACATAGGCTCGATTGCCAAATAAGTACGGACAATTAAATGTTTTTAATTGCCGTAAAAGCTGAATAATAGCTACAAAAATAATTTGAATGGACATTGAATTGCTTGAATACAAATAAATTTGAAATAGAGAACAATGTGGTCCAGTTTCGACACGCTGTTAATTGTTTCATGAACAATTATGCAATACAAGAGTAAAAATGAAAATTGAATAAAAAGATTCACGTAACCTGAGTTAAATTTTGAAGAAAGAGATGTGACCAGGCAGACAGGCAGGGAATCCACGGTACCCCAGGGAACAGCATGTTCAGCAAGCGATGACACGATGGCCACAGGAATCATCTGAGACGGTAGGCAGTTCTCCCAGTGAGAATGCGAACAGGACCATGAAGAAGTTCAAGAGATCCGAAATCCAGGAAGCGAAGCCAGAGGACTCCAAGGAGCAGCAAGCTCCAACGATGACCACGCGAAGGCGAAATGGAAGCATCAAACACAGCAGACAATTCCCTCAATGGGAATGTGAACAGGAACATGTAGAACTCCAAACAAATAATCCGAATTCCCAGTTGTGGAATTTTCAGATTGATTTCCAAACGGTAGAGATGATGAAATTGAAAGTCTGAGTTTCAAGTGGTGAAGCCATGTTGTTAGAAACAAATAATCAAACAAATAATCCGAATTCCAAGTTGTGGAATTTTCAGATCGATTTCCAAATGGTAGAGATGATGAAATTGAAAGTCTGAGTTTCAAGTGGTGAAGCCATGTTGTTAGAACGTAAGCTAATGTTCGCGACAATTTGATGAAAAAGTAGCAATTATCTTGAAAGTAAGATGCCTAAAGGACGAAATAGAATACCAAAAATTGAGTAATAAAAATATTAAAATTGAAACGACGAATAATATTAGAAAACACAATCTTGAATATGAACTATGCCAGTGTAACCGTGACTGTGACGTCAGCGGACAACGGAATAACGGAACGAGTATCGAAGTGGACCCATTCCAATAAATGCTTTGTCAGATTTTACAGTTGATATGACCAACGATATGATTTTATTTAAGATCCAACCTTATTTTTCATTCAAATTGAAGTACCTTTATCAATATTTTCAAAGTCAATCATTATTTTACAGTTTTAAGTGATTAGTGAGTATTATTTTGTTATTCAATTTGGTTTGTAAAAATTCGAAATTCAAACTTCCCTGATTTCAAATTTTTGGACTGATAATTGAACTTAAATTCAAAAATGTATAGAACACAATTTACTTTTTGGACTACCATATTTATAGTGTATATACTGATATACATCAATATTTGGGGAGAAACAGGTTTGGGCAAGAATTGTGTTCTGTGAATCAATAAATGAATATTATAAACTATGCCTTTATGCTTATATGCTTTTGTACTCCAAAGCGAAGCTCGGAGCCCCGATATTGATCCCCAAGTGGCAAGTTTTTAAGTTTTTACTGTCACAAATAAAATTATTTTTCTCATCTGACGTTTGTTTCATGACGGTTTTGAAAGTTTCTGTTATTGTGGGTTAGATAATTATATCAAAAATCACCTATGAATTTACCTGGTAATAATAATTGTGGTTTTTCTTGAGACGGACGTTTCCACAACGTAGTTTTTTCAAGCAGAATGATTTCACTTTGATCATATTAACAAACATAAAAACATGCATACCAAAATACCTCGCTTGAGATAATACAAACTGAGAATATAATTATATTTACTCAATAACAATATTAATTATTCAAAGCATGATTTGCTTCATATTATAGTAGGCCTAAAGTACGTGAAATTTTAATTTATCTAACTATATGGAATGAAATCAACTAACCTTCTACGTCTGTTACCATGGAATTCTGGTGGTAGCTGCCTTTTCATTCTCCTGGCTGAAAGAACCATCTTCTTCTTTCCTTCACCGTATGTCTTGAATCCATTTTACCAGCCAAAAATGCCAGAGAAATATATATATATACAGAAATCTGAATTATATAGGGAGTGCGTCTGGAAATACTATGTGCTAGGACTAGCCATGATCAATGTCAATATGACAAGTGAACAAGCTGAAGAACTAAGAAAAGTTGTGACCAGCCTGAGCACTAAGAATGAAGGCTGACTTGTGGGTGGGGTGGTGGGTGAGTGACTTGTGTGTAGGGGTGGAAGGTGCCTGAATGATGTGTGGATGGGGTGGAGGGTAGGAGCGCATGAAAATCATAGAGATAAAACTTGTAAATATGATTCTGATGGAACCACTGGTTCGATCTTCAAGCTGAAAAATGATAAAAAATTTTTATCATCAAATCTTCAAAATGACTAGACTACCTGTTCTTCTTGAAAAAAATTGTTCCCTTTGAAATTAAGAAATTTATTTTTGTTTAAATAAAACATAAAAATTAATCGACATGGTAGCGGCATGGAGATAGATATTACAAGAATAAATCAGTTTTCAAAACAAGTTTTACTCTAATAGTGAGCAAGTAATAGCATGAAGTATTTCATTTGATTTTAAAGCTCTACGTGGTGGCAATTTTTGAACTAGGGCCTGTGGTGTTTCCCCTTAAGGAAACAGCCCCAAAAGGATTTTTCTTGATGGTTCTATATGTATTTTGGGTTGCTGAATTCGAATCTGAAATTAGGTGACATGCCAGAGGGTGGCTTCACCCCCAAAACCTCCCAAAATTTCGTACTTTTCCAATTTTTCCATTAATCTCGAGAGCCTCGAGTTTTTCGAAAAAAATCATACTGTAAAAAATTAAAGATAAAAGATTAAAGATTTCCAATAAATTGAGTGGTCGCGCAGGGTTCTACCATTTTTGGTTCCGGAGCTACAAATTTTCAAGGAAAGGGTATTTTTTAATGGTTTTTTAAAGTTCAATACTACAACTTCTACCCTATAAACTTGGATATTTTCCTAGCAATGATTGAGAGAATCACACATCACGTGAAAGAACAATCACATAAGTGTGTCGATGTAATTCACTCTTCATCTCTAGGATGATGATCATCCAGCTCATACTAGACTTTAAATACCTATGTTAAATAAGTTGTCTGGAATAAATCGAAATTGAAATGTGATAAAATATAGAAAATTTCTCCTTGAGTGTATTTCAACTCATATTCCCATACAAAAAAATGCCAAATTTATTTATTCAAAACTGTGTATCTTGGTAACCCTTAATGATAATGGTAATTGGTCTTGATTTGAAGAACAGAATCTCCTCTTTCATGTTGGATAGCCCAAATTACAAGCAAGAGCAGAGGACTGTCGATAAATATAAATAACAAAATATTGAATGATAATATGCTAGAATAAAGAGAGCAATAATTAATAGATTGAATGTAGTAAGTAATATTTTCAGCATTAAATTTATACCAGAAGTGAGTTATTTGGTTACTCACCACCAGTAGTTTTCTTCAAATACTAAATACCAACTTACTCCAGGAATTGGAATTAGGTTTGTGGCAGGACAAGACGGAGTCGGGAAAAGGTGTTGGCCTCTCTTGTACATCTGCTACCCCTATCCGATGTATGTTAATTCTGGCATCAATTTAATTACTGATCAGTCCGAAAATTGCTTGGAAGATAACTTTACTATATTGACTATTACTTTACACTGCTGTACAATTCAAAGTCCGATCGCACTAGTTGAATATTTCAATTTATATTCACAAATAACAAGGAAAAACTGTACTTTTCCCCAACTTGGGACAGTTAATATATCAATAATAATTTTAACACAACGACGAACGTGTAAAATTGAATTTCAACGGCAACAATCGAAAAAACAGCAACGATCCTGTTTTTTCACTGTCTGATCCGAGCTGACAACTTCAACTAACGATTATGCGATAGAATAATCTAAATACTAACTTATCCGCTAGGGCGCAGCAGCTGCCGGCCTCGCCACTGCAACTACCACTAGACTTAAAACTAATTTAAACTAGACTTAATCTAAATACGCTAAAGGGCGTCACCATTCCCCCCACCCTGAAACGTAGTTTTCAGCCACAACTTTGGCCAAAACTAGACAAAACAAAACAAACCAAAAGAAAATTAAGACGTTAAAAGAAAAATGCTAACACAACAAAACAAACAATAATTCTTATCCTAAGAATTATTGTGTGGGCAATGGAAACAATTTGGTGGCAGGACGTTTGAAATGACCAGTAGCTAAACGTACTACTGCCACACATATGACACCATCAGCTCCAGGAAACACTCCCTCAATGATTCCTAGAGGCCACTTCAATGGGGGTAGATTAGGCTGGTCCACTATCACAACCGTTCCAACAGTGAGAGGAGGTGATGACTTGGACCACTTTCCACATACTTGTAATTCATGGAGATACTCCTTTCTCCACCTATTCCAAAACGATTGAACAAGCTGGTCGATGAGTTCATAACGAGTGAGACGGTTGATGGCAGGTCGGTCACATCCTTCATTGGAAAAGCTGTCAACGGTGTCAGCTTCAAAAAATGAGCCAGAGTTAAGGCAAGAGGTTTGTTCGGATCCTCGCTCAAAGGGCCCAATGGCCGAGAGTTCAACACTGCCTCCACTTGAACCAATGCAGTATTCATCTCCTCATAGGTCAATAGTTGATCGCCAATCACTTTTATCAAATGCGACTTGACCGATTTTATGTTGGCATCCCAAATTCCACCGAAATTTGGGGAAGCAGCAGGAATGAATTTCCAATCCACTCAATAATCAGCCAGCTCATTAGTAATTGTATTTTGAAATTCTGACGAATCCAATAATTTCGCTAACTGTACCAGCTGTGCATGCACACCAACGAAATTTGTACCATTATCAGAATAAATTACACGACAAGGTCCGTGTTGAGATAAAAATCGGCGAAATGCTGAAAGAAACATCGGCATAGATAAATCAGAAACCAATTCTATGTGCACAGCCTTTGTTGACATACAAACAAATAGACAAATCTATGCTTTTAGGATGAGTGGATTTCTGCATCAAGCCATTGTGATGCGTACAGGCCCACCGTAATCAACACCACACTGTCCAAACGGTTTACTCTGGAGTACCCTGCATGCAGGCAAATCACCCATTTTGGGAGGTGTTACGCTAGGCCGACATCGGAAACACCTATTGCATTTTTGAATACGACTCCAAATGACCACACGAGCAGAAAATATCCAGAACCTCTGTCTTATTAACGACATTAATAGACGAGGACCAGCATGACAATTTTTTCGATGATAATGATCGACAAGAAGGGTGATGAAAGGATCACTCTTAGGCAAGACAATAGGGTGACAGCTGTCAAAATCCATGTCTGAGTTCGGCAAATGACCACCAACTCGAATTAATTCCTTGTCTATAAACGGTGACAAACGCTGAAATTTGGGGGCACAATCTTCACCCTTTTCTAGTTGAACAAGCTCACGTGAAAAATTAATTCTCTGTACGACTCTACACAAATATCTCTCCGCCGCATCAAATTCTAGTTCACCTGCTTTCGGCAATATTCGCACTGCCTTCAATACTAGTATCATGATACGAAGCAAACGTTGATAGTCAGAGCATTTCTCGATCAAATTATATATTACATTATCTGAAACACTTTCAGATTGAACAACCGTGACAACATTTGAAGATTTCATTTCAGGTGGACACTTCATTTCTTCAATTTCAAATTTTACAGGCCAGTGATTTTCCTCCATAGTCAACCAGTCCTGTCCACCATGTCTCGTGATTAATGAGATCCATTGGTTTACGACCACGTGATAAACAATCGATGGGATTTTCCTCACCAGAAACATGCATCCAACAATCGATGCGTGAGTTTTGAATTTCCGAGACTCGATTAGCCACGAACGTTTGCCAACGCGATGGCGAACCTCTTATCCAATGGAGAACAACAGTTGAGTCTGACAAAGTGACAACTCGGACGATTTTACAACGAAGTTCGAGGACAGAGAGGGTAGCTTCAAGTAGATCGACTAGGAGAAGAGCAGCGCACAATTCCAATCTCGGTATTGATAGAGTTTTACTCGGTGCAACCTTTGATTTTCCACACAGCAGCGTTACTGTTGAAGAACTACCATCTTCTTCCTTTGATTTCAAATGGATCACAGCTCCATAGCCAGACTGACTTGCATTGCAAAAACAAATTAATGTAATCTTGAAACCAACAAATACTCCTAAGTGACGAGGAATGGACAAATTCGACAAAGATTGAAATTCTGTTTGATATATCTCCCACTGAGATGCAATAGAATCAGGCGGTTTTTCCTCCCAATCTGAACCAATACGCCATAATTCTTTTACAAGACATTTCAAAAACAACGTGAGAGGAGCCACTAGTCCTAGAGGATCATAGATTCGCGCCACAGTGGATAATATATTCCATTTTGTGGCAATAGAGTGACCCTGTGAGACGAAAAAACGAAACGAATCGGAAAATGGTTGCCACTCTAGACCTAAAAATATGGCTAATGAATTTTCTATATTGAATTCTTTGGACAACAAGGACCTTTCACTATCATTGAGACTTGTCATCAGCTCCTCCGAATTTGACACAAACTTAGTCAATTCAAATCCACCAGCTTTAAACAGCTCTTTGGCCTGACTACACAATTTTTTCGCATCACTTACAGAAGGGACAGACGTTACCATATCGTCCATGAACATATCTGTAGGAATGCGAGCTTTAGCATCCGGAAAATTATCGCCTTCCCTCTCAATCAACTCATGGATAGTTCTCAAAGCCAAGTACGGAGAGGAAGTGATACCAAATACGACACAATTTATTTCATAGGTTTCAACAGGATCATCTACCGAAAATCTCCATAACACCCGCTGAAATTCACGGCAAGATTCACTCACAAATATTTGACAATACATCTGTTTCAAATCACCTGTCACTCCAATTGCAAAAAGACGAAAATTCAATAGCAACACGAAAATGTTTGTCTGTAACTTCTGACCAGCATGGAGAATCGAATTCAATGACAAACCAGTTGTAGTGTTAGCGCTTGCATCATAAACGATTCTTACAGGTGTAGTAGTACTACGAGCCTTCACGATTGCGTGGTGAGGAATATAATACCCCTGTTTATTTTCCTGATCCTCAATCAAGGTCATGTGCCCTTGGCGCAAATAATCCAACATTATTTCGTGGTATGCGATCTTAATATCTTTGGAGCGAGCAAGACGATTTTCCAAATTTGTCAATCTCCGTTTAGCCATAGAATATGAATCACCCAAACAATCAGCTGATTTTTCAAACGGCAAGGATACCACGGATCGACCTGATTCCAAACGACGAACAGGCGAACGAAAATTATTTTCACAATCCAACTCGGCAGGTGTAAGATCATTCCCCGATTTAGGACAATCTTCAACCTCCCAAAACCTCTGTACTAGGTCATTCAAAGGTGGACTAGAGATGAGCAAACAATTATTGAATTGTTTATTTTGTGACGAGTTCAAAATTGGGGTTCGACCCATAACAATAAAACCCAGTTTACTGTCAACTAATTTGACTGAACCTATCTCTTGATAAGATTGGTAATTATTGATAAGATCGGGAAAGAATTCGGCACCCAAAATACCATCCAATTTTCCAGGGATGAAAAATTTATCATTCGCCAATTTCAATGACTTCAAGTAGGACAACTTAGACACATCAACTTCACGAGATGGTTATCAGTCAAGTATTTTTTCAACTACCAATGCATCAACAGCAAACGAAAATGTTGTGTCAGCGTGAGAACGAATTGTGAATGACGCTCGACCTTGAACCTTACTTGATTGACCGCCAAACCCAGTGACAGTTGAATAGACAGGTTTAATATACAAGCCTAGCTGACGACACGCACGAGAAGTTACAAAATTCTTCTCACTACCAGAGTCGATAAGAAATCGCAGGAGACATTCTTGCCCTCTCTTATTTCTGATCAGAACGATAGCAGTGGACAATAAAACAATAGTTTTATCATTTTCAGACTCATTGTTTACCAATTTAGTACTACAACATCTAACACCACTCTCTTCAGATTGATTTTTGAAATCGAAATGCAACAACGTATGATGTGAATTTTTGCATTGAATACAGGAAGCATTGCTTTTACACTCACGAGCTGAGTGACCTCCCACTAAACATTTTAGACAATAAGACTTCTCTTTTATGAGACGAAATCTATTCCATGGCGAGAGTTTCAAAAATGACTCACAATCTGTCAACTTATGTTCACTTCCCTTACAGCTTATACAATGAGATTTTCCCCGACTATCACTAGGAATTTTATCTCCTGACTGAATTGTGAAATTCTTAGAGTTTAATGAGCCCTTTAACGCTTTTCCACTATGAAAACTATCACCCTTATTTCTATCAATCGACAATGATCGAACTTGTTTTTCAATGAAACTCACAAAGTCTTTATAAGTGGGCTCCTCTTTATCTCTATGTGATGATTCAAATTCTCTACAAGTTACAGTATCAAGAATTCTCAAACCAAAATGTAAGAATATAGCATCGTCAAGCCCATTATTTTTCAATCTTTTCACAGCAGTAACAGAGTTACAAAATCGGTCTAATACCGAAGTCAAACCTTCCCTGCTTTCTACTTTAAGCCCTTTGAATTGAAAAATCTCATCGAAATAGGTTTCCAACTGAGATCTTGGATTATTATAGCGATTAACTAAAGCATTCCAAATAATACTATAGTTTGCAGCTACAGTAGGAAGATGCCTACAAATATTGGATGCTCCACCTGTAAGTTTTGATGTTAAATATTGATTTTTTGTTGGTCAGACAATGCTTTATTTCCATGAACGAGATTTTTGAATAACTCATAAAAGACAGCCCATTCGGACTGACGACCACTAAATTTCGCTAACTCAATTTTCGGTAATAGTAATTCATTTGACACAGTAGTAGGTGAGGTTGTCGGTGCCGATTGCACTTCGACAGTAGGCGCTGAATTAATTTTTTGAAGAAGTTCAGCTGTTTCATATATTTTCGCTACCATAACCAAGTAACTGTCTTTGAATGCTGGATTGAATTGATCATTCAAACTTAATTCTAATTCATTGATAAGAAGTTCAGTTTTTTCATATTCAATAACAGTATTTGGAATCAATCTATGCAATGTGAGGAATTGACTAGCAACTTTTTTATTAGTTCCTACATCCTTAACTGAATCATAACATCTTTGAATTCTTGAAAATAGCTGAGTTAATTTTGCTTTATTTATTCGCAATGATACCTCAGTTGGCAAAGCCAGCTTCGGCTCATCGGAAGCAGTTTCCATTGTAATTCAATTCAATTTTTCAATAGAATAGAAAACGATTCTATGAACAAGTTATTATTACAACTGGACAAAATAGATAACTTATCTGAAACAAACAAGTCCATTGTATTGTGATAATGCGATAAGCATTGCTTGAACGCAAGGCTAGCAACTATGCTGAATGAAAGGAGTCGACAATCGCTGACATGCAGCTTTCTCTAACAAGAAAATAATTGTACAATACAGACTTAGAATTGTAACGCAAAATAATTCTAGCATGAAAAAAAATACAAATTCGAAACAAATTGGATTCATATCCGGTCCAACAGGAGGACCATAATGGATAGCCCAAATTACAAGCAAGAGCAGAGGACTGTCGATAAATATGAAGAGAAAAATATTGAATGATAATATGCTAGAATAAAGAGAGCAATAATTAATAGATTGAATGTAGTAAGTAATATTTTCAGCATTAAATTTATACCAGAAGTGACTTATTTGGTTACTCACCAGCAAGTAGTTTTCTTCAAATACTAAATACCAACTTACTCCAGGAATTGGAATTAGGTTTGTGGCAGGACAAGATGGAGTCGGGAAAAGGTGTTGGCCTCTCTTGTACATCTGCTACCCCTATCCGATGTATGTTAATTCTGGCATCAATTTAATTACTGATCAGTCCGAAAATTGCTTGGAAGATAACTTTACTATATTGACTATTACTTTACACTGCTGTACAATTCAAAGTCCGATCGCACTAGTTGAATATTTCAATTTATATATTCACAAATAACAAGGAAAAACTGTACTTTTCCCCAACTTGGGACAGTTAATATATCAATAATAATTTTAACACAACGACGAACGTGTAAAATTGAATTTCAACGGCAACAATCAAAAAAACAGCAACAATCCTGTTTTTTCACCGTCTGATCCGAGCTGACAACTTCAACTAATGATTATGCGATAGAATAATCTAAATACTAACTTATCCGCTAGGGCGCAGCAGCTGCTGGCCTCGCCACTGCAACTACCGCTAGACTTAAAACTAATTTAAAGTAGACTTAATCTAAATACGCTAAAGGGTGTCACCACATGTGAAGTAAATGATTTGAGCTGTTTCCATAATTTTCACTAACTCTGTATAATTGAAAGTTGCAGATTCTAAAGATCAAAATACAACTATTCATGAGCGAGTTCTCAACTCAGCGGGTCACTACTTTTAAAGATTGTCAACAACTCAACTACATCAATACTACTACTCTCTACATCAATAACTACATCTTACCATCTTCAGAAGCAAACGTGAATTCATCAATTGATGGCTGAAGCTCATGCTTCTCTGTCAAGTGTCCTACTAACTCTGAATGTTCACTGCTTAGATTTTTATTGCAGTCTTTGAATGGACATATTGATCCTTCTTTCACAGGACTATTACCTTTATGGAAATTCTGTAGATGCCGCTGTAAATTATAATTAGTGGACAATTCTTTTCGACATGAAGTACAATTAAAATTAGATGACTTCACAGACATAATGGCTTTAAATGTTCACTCATTCACAATTGCTGCCGACTGTAGGCCTAAATGCTCATTCCTTCACTGGTTCATGAAAACAAAGTAACAGTTATTTTTCCAAGTAGCAGGTAACAAACTGCTCCAACGAATGTGTTACTGAAACGCTTGCGCAGTAGAAAGGAGCAGTTCTACAGCGAGCCTCTCCTGTGAAGGACTGGTTTGATGATAATGGACTAACCATCAATATCAGCAAGACGAAATACCTACCTTTTTCCATTAGAGCCAATGGTGATCCAATCGGTCTAGAACTGAAATTACAAACCTGTGGTGCACAGAATAATTATGCACAATGTCAGTGTGAGTGTATTGAACGAGTATATGAATATAAATACCTTGGCGTGATATTTGATTGTAGGCTGAAATGGAGCAATCATATACACCACCTTAGAAATGGGCTCCGAAAATTTATTTATGTATTTGCATCTTCAAGCGGAATCCTTACACCCACTATAATAAAACAAGTTTATTTTGCTTAAATTCAGTCCATCTTACAGTATGGTATTATACCTTGGGGTGGTACATTCAAAACTACATTGACTCCTTTATCAACTGTTCAGAAAATTATAATGAAAAGTGCCTTACGCAAACCACTAACATATCCATCAGATTATCTCTTTGAAGAATTTAAGGTATTAAATGTACAACAATTATACATAAGAACCCCAACCTTGTATATATTCAAACACAAAGTAGCTATATTTTCTAATATCATTCACAATTATAACACAAGAACAGCTGTAAATATCGGTATCATCAACCCCAGACTTACTAGAACTTTCTCCTCCACTTCCTCACATTATAAAATGCATTTCCTTTTTCAAAAACTGCCCATCTATTTGAAAAATCCTGACAATTTGAGAATAAGTCACTATAAAAAATTAGTCAACGATTGGGTGACTTCCCTAGACCCAGAGGAGCAGGAAGGTATATTAGTATCACCTTACTCTTTCCGATGATTGTACCTTTTTTAGCTAATAATTGTACATTACATAAACATTGAGAGTGAGTATCGAATGTGTGAATGAGTGCGCTTGTTGGATGTGAGTGTTCTCGATCCATGGTCAAAAAAGCAGGTTTTCAACAATTATTGTATCTTTTTTAACGATTTTATTTTGTTCATCGATCTCACCGTACTTCCCACTTCGTTTTTAGTTTACCTGATTTGGTTTATTCTATTTTATTCATGATAATACCTTTCTCCAGATTGAGTTTTGTTTTATTTGTTACACTAGTCCATTCTTTCTTAAATACATTTTTTTATTGTATTTAATCATATTTTTCATAGCTATGAATAGTTTAATTTAATATTATGTATATTTGATGCTACTAGACAACTTGCTCCTCTCTCACAGGCATGTGCCCATAAGGGGAGCCTCCAATGAAATGTATTTTTATTTTTTACATGCAAATATAATTGTATTGTTGATCTTTTTTGAAGAATAAAAAATTTTAATTTCAATTTCAACCTTGAGTTTTTCGAGAAGAAGCATTCTCTACAAATTAAAGATAATAAGATTTCCAATAAATTGAGTGGTCGTGCAGAAATTCTATCATTTTTGTTTCCAGAGCTACTAATTTTCAAAAAAGGAGTATTTCTTTAATGGTTTTTAAAATTATCCAATCCTACATCTTCTACTCTATACAACTTGGATATTTCCCTAGCAATGATTAAAAATCACACATCATGTGGAAGAACAATCACATAAGTGTGGCAATGTAACTCACTCTCCATCTCTAGCACCATCATCATCATCATCATCATCATCCAGCTCATACTGGACTTGAAATACCTATGTTAAATAAGTTGTCTGGAATAAATCGAAATTGAAATTTGATAATAAATAGAAAATTCCTCCTTGAGTGTATTTCAACCCTTATTCCCATACAAAAGGAAATGGCCAATTATATATTCAAAACTGTGTATCTCGGTAACCCTAAATGATAAAAAATGGTAATTAGTCTTGATTTGAAGAACAGAATCTCCTCTTTCATGTGAGGTGAATGATTCTTGTGAAAATATGAACGTAAAAATTCAAATTCAAATTCAAATTGGTTTATTCATAAAATATTACATATTCACAAAACATAGAAGTGTTATAAATTACATGAATAAATTCTCCCTGCCTGGATGATTTGTCGCAAATTATCAGACAGAGGGCAAACACTAGCAATGATGAAATAAATTACAAACTATGAATAATAAATAAATTTGAAAGCATAATAAGAGAGTTTATTTTAATAATAAATTTTAAAACTTAAGATAGAAAGAAAATGGCAATAAATAAATAAAATGAAAGTGTCAGCTCGACGGCGGTTAAAGGGCTGAGTTGGGAGTAATATAGCTTTATTAGCGTGGTACTGCGTGTATTATTTGAATGGTATTTTGTGTTCAGAACTAGAAATATTCATCTATAATTATGGAGAATGTAGAAGAGCCTCCGCAGCATCTGAACCGATGCAGAGCAGCCACCCGCTCACTCTCCGCTTGTAGACGGCAACGCTAACCCCCTCAGTAGTTGAAATCTCGGCCGGTACATTACGGTAAAGCCAATGGGCTAAATGAAAACAGTTTCCAAGTTGAATTGAATTTCTTAAATGGGGAAATTGAATATTTATATGCAATCTGTTTCTAGTGGGATAATAATGTTGAATTTCATTGAAGACAAAGTTACTTTTTTTTATAAAGACAAGTAAATTTTTTATAAATAATTGTTTTATATTCAAAACAGGGAATTCTTGGAAAAGTAAATGTGTTGGATATCTATGATATCTTACTTCAAAGTGAGATACGTTTGTTTTAAAAATTCGAGAATTTGCGATATTTTTTTCATTCTTACAGTCTGAACAGATGTTTGATAATAAACAGTGATGCAAGATGGATTTAAGGCAACTTATAAAGCATGAAATTCTCTTCTATTTGAGATCAATTGCAAGTTTCTCTCATGTATTGTACCCATTTTAGAGACTCTTGAAAATCGCAAGAAAAATGAGAAAATAAGTACAGTTAAAGTACAATTAAAATAAGATGATTTCACAGACATAATGGCTTCACGTGTTCACTCAATCACAATGGCTGCCGACTGTACATGCTCATTCGTTCACTAATTCACAAAACAAAGTAACAATTATTTTTTCAAGTGGCAGGTAACAAAGTGCTCCAAGGAATATGCTACTCAGATACAGTTCTACAGCGAGCTTCGCCTGTGAGCAGCTTCTCTTTGTCATAGATACAGAGTAACGGCCAGCAACGGTCACAGTTATCACATGGTTATTCAAAAGTATTCTTTGAGTATCTATAGTGAGGTCCACGTTGTAATGGTAGTGGTTGATTTGAATTGGTGTTGCTATCCTTGTGTAACATTCAACAAAGCAGATGGCGCTATCTCTTTCATGCATTGCAAGGTAGAAATTCAACTAATTGACAAAATAGGGTTAAGGGTTAGGTTTTATTCAGGTTATATTTAATAATGTTTCATAAGGATAGGTTAGGTTTTTGCTTTGAAATCGCAATATACAAGAAGGGGCTAGGGTCCAGGTAGAGTTATGTTTTTGTTGTTTCAAAGGTTTATATTTTAGGTTACTTACTTTTACTTATACTTACGTTTACTTTTAGGTTATATTTAATAATGTTTCGTAAGGGTAGGTTAGGTTTTTGCTTTGGAATTGCAATATGCTAGAAGGGGCTAGGGTCCAGGTAGAGTTATGTTTTTGTTGTTTCAAAGGTGAGAGGATAAGTAAGGGGGTTAGGAGTTTGCTTTGAAATCCAAAGTATTGAATGTGAAAGGGTTAGGGGGTTAGGTTTCTCCAATTTATATTTAATAATGTTTCATGAGGCTGGGTTAGGTTTTTGCTTTGAAATTGCAATATGCTAGATGGGGCTAGGGTCCAGGTAGAGTTATGTTTTTGTTGTTTCAAGGTGAAAGGATAGGTTAGGGGGCTAGGAGTTTGTTTTGAAATTGCAATATGCTGGAAGGGATTATGGGTTTTACCAAGATTTATGTTTTAAATATGAAAGAGAATCAGTGGTTTTTTGACAATTTCTTAGTCTTTCTCATTCAATAAAAGGGAGGTTAGGGGGTTAGGTTTTGGCTTTGAAATGATAATATGCTGACGAGAGTTGTAGTGTTTTTTAACATTAGTTATGGTAAATAACAACCATTATATTTTATTAATTATATTATTGAAAAGTACTCTTCCTTTTATTAAATGAAATAATGATAATATGTTGAATATTAAATCGAATTTAATGATAAATCATCATTGGATAATAATATCAGCATCAAAATGGAATGACGGCTCCAGTTACGGTGCTCGGTAACCATCATCACAAATAACGTTACATTCAAAGAACTGACTGAATGGAACGGGAAAAAACCGTTACTAACGCATGCGCGATACGGTGCTGTCTGTGACCGAGAGTGCTTCGTGTCAGAAACTCAGAATCACATAGATTTTTGGGTTAATAGACTATTGCTATTATGTAAACCAACATTAAGTTGGCTCTCCACTAAAATATTTTGAAATCTCTCAACGCCATCGTTTTGAGCACGTTTTGAGCTGATTTGAGCAACTTTTATTTCGTTTTGAGCACCACCGTTTTTGAGATATGACGTCTCAAAAAGTGGAGAGCCAACTTAATGCCAGCTCTCCACTTTTCGGAATCGAAAAACTAAACACGCCATCGTTTTGAGCTCGTTTTGAGCTGATTTGAGCAACTTTCATTTCGTTTTGAGCACCCACCGTTTTTGAGATATGACGTCTCAAAAAGTGGAGAGCCAACTTAATGCCAGCTCTCCACTTTTCGGAATCAAAAAAGTGAACAAGCCATCGTTTTGAGCTCGTTTTGAGCTGATTTGAGCAATTTTTTTTCAATTTGAGCACCCACCGTTTTCGAGATATGACATCTCAAAAATTGGAGAGCCAACTTAATGCCAGCTCTCCACTTTTAAAATCGAAAAAGTAAACACGCCATCGTTTTGAGCTCGTTTTGAGCTGATTTGAGCAGCTTTTATTTCGTTTTGAGCACCCACCGTTTTCGAGATATGACGTCTCGAAAATTGGAGAGCTAACTTAATGCTAACTATATAGTTAATCGAAAAATCAATTATAACTCCTGAACTAGGGGTGCTCAAAACGTGGAAACCTGCACAACAGTAGAGTTCCGTGAGAAGCCACTCTCAGCAGAAATTGACGTTTTGAGCCATCACAGATCTCAAGTAATTCCCACTCATATTATGTCTCCAGTACTATATGGTAAATCAAAAAATCAATTATAACTCCTGAACTAGAGGTGCTCAAAACGTGGAAACCTGCACAAGAGTAGAGGTCTTTGGAAAGCTACTCTCAGCAGAAATTGACGTTTTGAGCCATCACAGTTCTCAAGTAATTCCCACTCATAGTATGTCTCCTGTACTATATGGTAAATCAAAAAATCAATTATAACTCCTGAACTGGGGGTGCTCAAAACGTGGAAACCCGCACAAGAGTAGGAGTCTATGAGAAGCTACTCTCAGTAGAAATTGACGTTTTGAGCCATCACAGTTCTCAAGTAATTCCCACTCATAGTATGTCCCATGTACTATAAGGTAAATCAAAAAATCAAAATATAACTCCAGAACCAAAGGTGCTCAGAACGTGGAAACCTGAACAAGAGTAGAGGTCTATGAGAACTAATCTCAGCAGAAATTGACGTTTTGAGCCATCACAGTTCTCAAGTAATTCCCACGCATAGTATGTCTCCTGTACTATATGGTAAATCAAAAAATCAATTTAACTCCTAAACCAGAGGTGCACAAAACGTGGAAACCTGCACAAGAGTAGAGGTCCATGGGAAGCTACTCTTTGCAGAAATTGACGTTTTGAGCCATCACAGTTCTCAAGTAATTCCCACTCATAGTATGTCCAATGTACTATATGGTAAATCAAAAAATCAATTATAACTCCAGAACCAGAGGTGCTCAAAACGTGGAAACCTGCACAAGAGTAGAGGTCTTGGGAAAGCTACTCTCAGCAGAAATTGACGTTTTGAGCCATCACAGTTCTCAAGTAATTCCCACTCATAATATGTCCATGTCATATGGTAAATCAAAAAATCAATTATAACTCCAGACCAGAGGTGCTCAAAAAGTGGAAACCTGCACAAGAGTGGAGGTCTATGAGAAAACTACTCTCAGCAGAAATTGACGTTTTGAGCCATCACAGTTCTCAAGTAATTTCACTCATAGTATGTCTCCTGTACCATATGATAAATCAAAAAATCAATGTTAACTCCTAAACCAGAGGTGCTCAAAACGTGGAAACCTGCAAAAGAGTAGAGGTCTCATGAGGAGCTACTCT
>NC_052518.1:44634463-44665936 GCF_014356525.2 Nilaparvata lugens | reverse complement strand
AAGCTTACCAATGTTGCTTTTTCAATGTTTAACTCTTTCCTAGATATAGAATTCGATTTCTCACTATTACTGATAAATGCTGAATTCAATCTATCCTGAAAATCTCTGTTTTCATATACTAGTTCTGGAAAAATACTTTTGATTGTTTCTACTGTTGTATTTAAATTTTCCAAGCTTACCAATGTTGCTTCTTCAATGTTAAACTCTTTCCTTGATATAAAATTCGATTTCTCACTATTACTGATAAATGCTGAATTCAATCTATCCTGAAAATCTCTGTTTTCATATACTAGTTCTGGAAAAATACTTTTGATTGTTTCTACTGTTGTATTTAAATTTTCCAAGCTTACCAATGTTGCTTTTTCAATGTTAAACTCTTTCCTTGATATAAAATTCGATTTCTTGCTATTACTGATAAATGCTGAATTCAATCTATCCTGAAAATCTCTGTTTTCATATACTTGTTCTGGAAAAATACTTTTGATTGTTTCTACTGTTGTATTTAAATTTTCCAAGCTTACCAATGTTGCTTTTTCAATGTTAAACTCTTTCCTTGATATGAAATTTGATTTCTCATTATCAAACAAATCTCTTACAGCTGCTTTAAAGTTTAACTGAATATTTTTAATTTCCTTTTCTAGCAGATCTATTTTAGAATTACTTGTATTCATTATATTAGTTCTATACTGATTAACAGAACTCCTGTTATTAAGCATTCGTCCAAACTTATCAATACACATTATTATAATCTTGCTTATATTATATATCCGAACTCACGTAGTTCCTCAACAATACTAGCGATCTCGACTTGATGACTATTATGACCTGTCTGTTGCGATCTCATCAACAAGTCTAACCTTGAAATAAGCTCATTTACATCATCCCAATAAATATAAGTACGGTTTGGATTCATGTTCTTAATAAAAGTTAAACCTTCACCTTTCTTTAATCACGAACTTTGTCGTTGCGGTGTAGGAAACAGTAGTCTTTGAATTAATTTTGATTTCATACCATTTACACGTTTAAAATTCCCGCTAGAGGTAAGATGTGCGTCTGTAAACAATAATAGTCTTTTATATTTCTTGAAATCATTAGTTTTAATAAGGTTAATATCTGGTTTACTTTTAAATAGTAATTCTAGCAAACCTTGACTCAATTTAATTTTAAGCTGTACTGATTCTCCAATAACTAAATAATCATTATTGAATATTAATGGTATCTTTCTACCCATATAGTAAGAACTTGTATACTTATCAAATTGTATTCCATACATTACTGATTTACGTTTCAAATTATGAAACTCACTAATATACTTATCTAACATTTTTTTTTTTTTTTTGAAATATCTTTCTCTTCTACCATAATATTCTATGTTGTTAGTATGAAGACTTCCTTACTACTGTTCAATCAATCATATGTGTACATACTTAATCAGACTAAACCGGCTTCATATATTATTCTAACTTACACATACCTTTACAACTAGAGTAGCTTGGTTTAATTCAATAAATCAACATAGAATGAGAAACATTATACAGCATTTATTTTTGATAATTCTTTACATAATTCAAGTATATAGTTCACATTCATTAAATATGGTATGCGATAATCAAATATTTGTACAATATTGTCTTTATTTTTCAAACTTTTGTCAATAGTTATAATAATTTTGCATTTATTTGTTCGTAACTTACAACTAATACATTTATTCCTTAAACCTCTACAAGTATTACTATTATTATTACAATTAATTTTCACATTCAAAGCTTTAGTATCTAATAGTTTTATTCTCTCCTCAATTAACGAGTTCATCATGATTTCTGTAAAAAAGTTAAAGTTATAGTTTGCTGATTCGCCACACATTTTCATAATTTCAAATGTAAATCTTACACTATCAATGTTTTTATCTGTTAACCTATCATCAATGAAATAATACATTTGAATATTCAACCAACCTGATGAATTACAATAGCAAAATTCAGGAATTTCCTTTAATTCACATCTTTGATGTCTATCAACTATATTCTTATTTATAATATAACATACGCTTATATGTTCTGACTTCTGTTCTTCACTTTTACCAGGTTTTATAAATGTTAAATATTCCTCAAACGTTAGTCCTTCTTTTCCAAAATTATTCAATTCGAATATTGTTTTGTCAATAAGTTCGAAATAACAACATCTATATTTTTTATCGATTTTATTCGAAAAATAGTTCTTATCAAATGAAATTGAATCAATCTCCAATCTGAAATTAAACATAATATGCTATCAATCTGTTCTAGCCCACTCTCATCTGAACAATTAGATAAAAAATTCCAGATAAGTTCATTTAATTGTTCTTTTGTTAAATGTTTATTTTTTTCTGTTATACATTTTTTAATTTTATTGATAGACTCTTTAAGATGTGCACAATCACATCTCCATGAATCGGGCCAATCTTTTTCCCTGTAAGCATCATATGTTGCACCGTATAAATCACAAACTGAAATATGATTATAGTCATCACTATGCCAAACTCCTAATTTTTCATAGTCTCTCACAAATGTTAGATATTTCATATTTGTCCATCCTTTTTCTGCTAACTGGTTCAATAATTGCAGATGCGTCTTCAATAGTTCAGTTAGTTCACAACGATAATTTTGTATTCTCGGCATTTTTTCTAAAGAAACAGAATCATATTTACGTAATTCATTAAAATGTCTATTTATAATATATACTGAGCTTATATATTCATCAAATGATTCCGTTCGACAGGTCATATCTGAAAACATATTAAACTATAAGTTGGAATGATCAGCATATATAATCAATTGTAAAATATTTACTTAGTTAGTAATTGACTCTTATCTATCCAAGACGGTTCACTAAAACTGAGCCACTTTACGAGATAATGCTTTCCAACTTTCTTTAATATTCTCTCTACAAGATAAACTTGCATTTCATCTAAAGTTAACTCTGATTTCTTTAATTCTTGTTCATAAAATTTACCTAAGATTTTTTCATTATTTAAATCTTCCAATTCATAAGTAGGTGGAATGCTTGCATGAACTGATATAACTTTATAGAGCTCTGGACTCCAATCAATTGTATAAGATTTATCGAATATAGCTCTTTGTTTACTAATTCTCACTATATCATTGATTTTGAAGCGTGGTTTGATTATCTTTTTACCCTTTAAAGCTTTCAATTTACGTTTATTCAACTCGTTAAGAATTTGACGTTCATGTTTCTTTCTTACTGAGAAGGCTTTAACTTTATAACAGAATGTACTGTATTATTATAATCTTTAACAATTTTATCTAACGAGTCAATCCATCTCAATGATCCAGTTATAGTAAAGTTTTTGTATAATTTAGACTTAATAGTTCTATTTAATCGTTCTACTAATGCAAATTTTATATGTGAATAAACATGATAGTGATTAATTTTATATTTTTTGGTGAGTTCAGAAACCTTTGCATTAAAAAACTCCTTCCCCATATCTGTCTGAGAATTTTTTAATTCAGGATACTTTTAAAAATTAATTCCAATGCTTTACTAACCTCTTCAGCACTCTTCGTTTTTAATTTTATTGCATAAGCAAATTTAGTAAATGCATTCACAGCAGAAAGAAAATACTTATAATTATCATTAAATTTGTGTAACGGAATCATTTCTACAATATCTGCCTGAATAAGATCATTAATACTCTTTATTTCATAACTTCTTCTCTGAAAGTTCTGACGTGCAAGTCCGTGTAATTCATCTGCTAATTACTACGTATATGTGAGCTCATTGCAATCTAATTACAAAGCTGAATATAAACTGGCTTATACCGTATACTAGCTTTTATTTTTAACAAGGTTATGAATAAGTTTATTTCAGTTAAGGTCGTCTACACTAAATCAGGTTTGCTTTAATGTTTACGAACTACTCTCACTTCGATACCATGCACTTCCTTCTAGCAAGGTTACATAACTAACTGGTTTTCCTTGTTTTGAAAGTAGACTAGTCCCAACTGTCTGTATCTGGACCTACCTCAATACTTGAACCATCTGATTCATACTGATCCATCAATTTCTTGATATCTTTATGACCCCAAGATTTACTATCAATAAAATTTGAAGATATAATAAATCTTTTATCATCGAAAGGATTTAAACTGATTTTTGACTGTTTTATTTGATCAATATCATGCTTAAATGATCTAATATTATTAGAAGTTTCATATTGAATCTTTCTATTGAACAAGCAATCCTTATAAATATCAAAATTCAATTTCTGTGCTATGGTTATTCGAGAGACTCCCTTAGCCAAACATTTCTGTTTCATACTTAATACTCCATCTTTGTCTATGCTATCTATATATTTAAAACTGTATAATTTAGATTTTAATCCGACAAAAGAGATTAAAATTCGAGAAGATAGTTCATCCTTAAATTTACCAGGTTGCTTCTTATTTTGAGTAGAATAACAGAAATGTGAGGTAGGATATTCAGAAGTATCGAATAAATATGAGTTTAACTTTATATCAGCATATATGTCTGGTGTGAAAATTTTGATAGAGGAAACTGTCAGTATCCGACATTAGTAATCGTATTTTATCATAATTATACATTTTAAGCATTGATTTATAATGAAACTGATACATATTCAGTTTACTTAATTCTAAAACAGTGAAACCAGCATAAATAGGTTTATTAAGTACTATATTCTTTTTTCTAGATTCAATCGCAATTACATTTTCATCAAAAATCATCCATCTCTTAACAAATGGTTTACATGCAAGTTTTTCCAATTTTTTTTCGTCAGTAACTAATTGAATATCTAACTGTTTACGTTGATTTTTGGAATAGTTTTCCAAAAAGATGATTATTCATTGCCTTATAAAGTGATGAGTCAAAACTATTTGTTGATTCTTGTCTTAGTTTTGTGTTAAAGTCGATATAATCTTTTAGCCATGCTCTCTGCCTAAATTTTATGATTTCATGTATTTTTTCTAGCTTCATACCAAGTTCTAAGTATAATTTTTAATTACAATAATGTAAAACATAGTTTTAACGATCATAAAAATGAGCTAGAAGTTTACAATTTTTACGTCTAAATACTCCATTACTCGACTGGTCTGTTCTTTCTCTCGCATAACACGTAGTCTCGTTACTATCTGCTAGAAAGGGAGCTCCTGCATTAACACTGCTACATACTGGAAAGGAAGCTCCTATCGTATCTACCGGATACGAAGCTGCGCATTCCACATTCTCTCTAAGCTTGTAGCTTATCTCAAAATCTTTTGTTTTCTGCTGATAACGTGAAAATGAATCGATTGGAGCTTCATCTCTAACTGGTGCAAGAGGATAAGAATCATGAGCATCGTGTAGATGTTCTGGATATGATAAATCACACTGTATAGCATACCCATATTCTGAATCATCTGATATTGTTCTAACATCAAAATTTTCAATTTCCTCATCACTTAAAAAATTAAAATCATTAAAAGGAAGATTCTGACGCATTGCCCAGCCATAAAGGTTCTTCGCATCATATATAGAAGGTAATTAGAGGGTAATTTATCATTATAAAGATGTGACATATACTTGTTATTAGCGAGTGTGTATCTTTTCACAATGAGCGATAACTCACCTCTTATGTTATCCTTAAAAAATAAATGCTGATCAATATCAGTGAGTAATTCTAATTTGACTTTTGTTTTTTTTCTGTGCTGCAAACCATGAATAATGTGCAAGACTTAAAAAATGACAAATATCGAGATCATAATGTTTATAGAAAATCTCTCTTGCATTTTCAAAAACATCGCAGAGTAATAAGACATCACTTATCAAATAGGTATCATGGAACTCGCCTAGATTTTTCATAGAGAATATTTGCCATACTCTACTTGCATGTTCATAATCTGTTTCATCTACATGTTTCCCAGTTAAACTATTATAAAATTTATCTTTGGATGGGAGTGAAGTCTCTGCAAATTTTTCTACACAGTCTATGTACTCATAAGGATAACACCCCTTTTTTAAAAAGCATTCCCGCTGATTTTTTTCGCTGAATATAGTACACATTTGTTTAAACCAACTTCATAGTTTGTATCAATTGATGCTAGATTCTTCACAAGATTATCTAATGATGCACTCAAAAAATTAAATGAATCCAAAAACTTGATATGACCTACCTTTATTGATAGAAATTTCTCAGATGATTGAGCAATACACTTTATTTTGTTCGTATTTTTAGATAATGCTTTTATCAAATAATGACAGTCATAATTTTTCATATTATGAAAATAGCATGGGATGTATCTCGGAATACGACATAGTAAATTGCAACTTTCATGTGCATTACCATAAATTTTTGATGTAAAATGATCGTGATGTAGATGTTTCACATCTGTCTCAAAAAACTCAGCATCACAAATTACACAATTTTTATTTGCTGAAGCCTGCTTTGTTCTTCTTGACTTATATCCTCCATCGGTAATCTAATAATCAGATCTTTATACAATTCTTCACCTATTTCTACGATTTCATTGATAAATCTCTCAATAATTGTTTCACCAACATAAGTAGCTCCATATAAAAATGGACCTTTATAGATTTCACCATCATAGTTTAAAACTACGAAAGAATAAGAACATGGTAGATGTTTACTGGTTTTTTAGTGAACGAATAATTCACATGTTCATCATCATCATCATCATCATCATCACTGCTATTATCAATTGGAAGAATGAACGATTCGAAATCTGCATATATTCTATACTCAAATCGAAGCATAAAACTATAACCTCTAAACATAATGATTGAATTATAACTATTCGGTTTTGGAAGTGACGTTTTCTGTTCACCATACTTAGAACAAGTAATTATATGTGATTTTAAATTCGCTTTTCCATCTACATTTTTATTCTTATCACTTGTAAACCGATGAAAACAAAACTGACATACATGAACAGATTTATGATTTGAACTTAATGAGGATAATAGACGAGAAAGCCCATTTTTATTCTTTGTTGTATTAATTAATGTGAAATGCGAATTCTTCACATCACTTTTATTAATTAGTAAAAGTAATGAGATATTATGTTTATGTTCCTTATATATCGAAATTCTATATGGATAAAACTTTTTAGTTGTCATACAATAAGCAATCACACTAACCGATATATCTTTATTTAACATTTCAAATTTTTTAATACCATGTACATTGATAGGAAATTTTATACCATTAATGTTCAAAGTATGCTCAAATTGTTGTAGGTTATTAACAGTTAATCTACACTCACCATAGTGTAAATAAGCTAAAATACACCAAAGAAAGCATTTATAATCTGAATTCTCAATATTAATGATAGCTCTTTTTTGTAAAATCTCCTTTGGTGTTTTTATATAACTCGAATTTGAGCCATAAATTAGATTATATCTCATAAAGTTGATGTCAAGATATTCTATTTCTGAAATACACCATCCAGAACCTTCTGAAATATATTTATCTAAAGAGTTATATATCTTATTACAACAAAAAATGTATTGATCGTCTCACTCATCAATATTCTCGTTAATATTAATAATATTTTGTGATGTACTGTGGAAAGTAACACCAGCTTTTACTTGATGTTCTCCATCATCATTTGATGTTAAAAGTTTGATCAGATCGACTTTAATAGCAAGATACCATCTCATACACCAAAAAAACCTTGCAGATTCATTGAGTAAAATATTAAAAATTCTATCTTTTAATTGATTTAAAATTAGACTTACATCTACTTCATTATTTCTAAATTCTATTCTATATCTAATAATATTGCTATTGATAGCAGTGACCCGCTTAACTTTAAAGTCAATCATTTCAACACTCACCCTTTGAGATTGTTGTGTTAATGAAGACGTGATAACACATGCACACTGGATGTTTGTTGATACTGAAGCGCTGTTTCTCGGAGCCGAGTTGATTCTCTCTTGGAGTCGAGTAGTTTCTCTCTTGGAGTCGAGTAGATTCTCTCTCGCTAAGTCGAAACTCTCTTCGATTCTCTCCGACTTGCGCTAACTGCAATGATGATGATGGGAGGGGAAGTCTTGTTATCGGCTTACTGAATCAGGCAACTGCTTTGTTTGTGTATACGATATGATTGTTACTGTTTCTCAATGTCTGTAAACTCTCAGGTTCAACTTTACGAAATTTATATTGATTTTAAATTCGTAATCAATAATTTTGAGGTAAAGTGGACTGTATTGAATAGAAAAGAAACAAGTGATATCTCTACAGAAACAAGTACATGCAATGAATATATAAAAGAACAACTCACCGAAAATCTGCAGAGTATCTAATGTAATATTTATATTATTGAGCTTACAACTTCCAGGTAAGGTATTCAGGTGTCCCCGAGGTAGGAGATGAATCAAGGATGGTGAAAAGGCAAGCTTAATTGTCATCTACTGTTGGTAAATTCGGCTTCCATCATATAACATTGCACATATATTTCTGACGAGATATTTACAATGTCTTTAAAGACTATAGATCGGTGAACTTTCCAATCGAAAAATAATAGTTTAAAACTTTCAACTAAAGGGAGTTTGGCAAACACTCTTCCAAACGTAGGTTTATGGTGTACGATTTAACATTAACGAAAAAATAATAATTTGAAGAACGATTTTCTTCTGGGAATGATCAACGAAAATTACCAATTCCCGACTCGAGGCAAGCTATTTCAAAGCGAGACTGAACAGAAAGAAAAAATCTACCGGCTAGTGAGCGCGACGCACTCAAGTGAAAGAAATACGAACTGAACGAGGAGCGCGCGTCCAATTCAAAAACGAAAAATGAAAACTAGAGCTGGCTCCAACATCCCCCCCCGGCTGAAAAGCTATTTTCAGACAAGGCTAGAGAACAAAGAAACGAAAAAACAATGAATAAACGACGAAAGAAATAAAAATAAAACAAAACGAGAATAAAACAAAAAATGCAAAGGGAAAATTATTGAGTAGGCAACGGATACAACTTTGTAGCCGGCCTTTTGAAGCGACCATTGGCGCACCGCACCATAGCCACTCGAACGACACCGTCAGCACCGGGAAATACTTCCTCAATCACCCCCAGAGGCCATTTCAACGGTGCGACATTTGGTTGATCCACTAGGACGATTGTACCAACCGTGAGAGGGGTGGAATCCTTACACCATTTCACACGGGTTTGTAATTCATGTAAGTATTCTTTGCGCCAACGACTCCAGAAAGACTGAACCATTTGATTGACTAATTCAAACCGATCCAATCGATTCATTGGACAATCTTCCACATTTAACATAGGAAGGTACTTAAGAGGTGTCAAAGTGAGAAAATGAGCCGGTGTGAGGGCGAGGGGTTCACTCGGATCCGCGCTCATTTGACATAACGGACGTGAGTTAAGTACAGCCTCAATTTGAACTAAGACCGTGTTCAATTCTTCGTAAGTCAACAACTGGTTACCAATAACTCGAAACAGGTGTGACTTTACTGATTTTATATTCACCTCCCAAAGACCGCCGAAGTGAGGTGAACCTGGCGGGATGAAATTCCACTCAATGCTGTGATTAGCAAGTTCATTCTGGAGCAGGTTTTGATATTCCTTGGAGTTCAGCATACGTGACAATTTTATTAGCTCATCATAGGCGCCGACGAAGTTGGTACCATTATCGGAATACATGACCTTACAAGGACCTCGTCGAGCAAGGAAACGGCGAAAAGCTGATAAGAACATTTGGGTCGATAAGTCCGAAACTAATTCAATGTGAACGGCTTTAGTTGCCATACAGACAAAAAGACAAATGTACGATTTAAATATGAAAGGATTCCGGCGCCTGGCCATGGTGATTCAAATGGGTCCGCCATAATCAACTCCACATTGGACGAATGGTTTTCGAATCATTCATCACTCCTAAATGAAGTGGTATGAAGAGATTGGACAATAAAGGGAACTCCTTCTGACATGTCTCCCATTGAAGCGCAATAGAGGGAGGTACTGAATCGTCCCAATCAAGACCAGCATTCCATAATTGTTTAATTAAACATTCAAGAAACAAAGTTAGGGGTGACAAGAGTCCCAAAGGATCGAAAATGCGTGCTACTACCGATAAAATGTGACGTTTGGTAGGAACAGACTGATTAGGATTCACTGAAAAACAAAACGAATCACTACCAGGTTGCCATTTCAAACCTAGGACAGCCAACAAATTTCCCATCTCGAAATCTTTAGACAAGGCCGATTTTTCATCTTCCGAGAAATCATTCATCAATTCAGGTGAATTGGAACTCCATTTAGTAAGTTCGAATCCGCCTCTCTCGAACAATTCTTTAGCCTGACTACAAAGACGATTTGCTTCACCTAAAGAAGACACACTTGTCACCAAATCATCCATAAACATGTCACTCGGAATACGAGCTTTAACATCAGGGAAATTTTCACCTTCTTCTTGAACAAGTTGATGGACAGTTCTGAGAGCTAGAAACGGTGACTCACTCAGACCAAATACGACAGTTTTTAATTCAAAAATTTGTATGGGATCATTGGACGAAAATCTCCATAACAAACGCTGAAATTTGCGACACGATCCATCGACAAGAATCTGTCTATACATCTGCTTTATATCAGCAGTTACAGCGATAGAGAATAACCGAAAATTGACTAACAGAACGAAAATATCTGTTTGCAACTTGGGGCCGATATGAAGTATATCATTCAATGATACTCCAGTAGTAGTTTTCGCGCCTGCGTCAAAGACAATACGCAAAGGCGTTGATTGACTCTGAGTTTTGATTACAGCATGATGAGGTATAAAATAACCACTTTTATCACTCTGATTTTTTATCAATTCCATGTGTCCTTGTTTGAGATAATCCAAGAGGACATCGTGATACACTAAACGCATGTTTGGATCACGTGCCAGTCGTTTCTCCAAACTGATGAGTCGACGTTCTGACATAGCATAAGAATCACCAAGACAATCGGGGATTTTGAAAACGATAATGAGACAACGAATCTACCCGAATTTTCACGACGAACGGACGATGCAAAATCTTTCTCGCATTCTAACTCATCAGCAGTGAGTTGTTTTCCTACATCTGGAACGCTTTCCACTTCCCAAAATTTTCGAACTAACTTATCCAACGGTGATGTTAGACAAGTCATCAAACACGTTGAATTTTCTGAAGATTGAGTTAAAATAGGGGCTCTACCCATCAAAATATAACCGAAAACACTTTCCAAGGCCATCAAATAATTCGAATCAATTTCCACACGACCATTTCGGAAAATATGGGGCACTAATTCAGCTCCTATAATAGCGTCAATTTCGCTGGGAATGTGATAACTTTCATCAGCAAGTCGAAGACCAAACAAATTTGATAATTTAGAATTATCAATTTTACTAGTGGGAAGCTGTTCCATGATTTTTTCGACAACTAATGGTTCAATGGAAAATTTAACACTAGAATCGAGTCGAGACTGAAGCGTGACAAAAGTACGACCAAAAACTGATTGCGAATTTCCGCCAAAACCATTCACAATTAATTGGAAAGGAGAAATCGATAGTTGCAATTTACGACAAAGTTTACGAGTAATGAAATGACTTTGACTAGCTGAATCAACTAAAACTCTTATTTTGTGCAATCTACCTCTCTTATCAGGTACCTCGACTTGAGCAGTTGATAGTAGAACACTATACGGTGCCGATTCGAATCGATAGAACAACAGGTAATAGTATTATTTTCTACCTTTTTCGCATCCGAATTTGATGACGAATTTGAAGCATTTCCGAAATGTAAAAGCGAATTATGCTTCTGACTACATTCCTCGCAGTTGGAAGAAGTACAATCTTTATCACGATGGGCTGGCGAGAAAAGTTTCAAACAGCAACCTTCTCCTTAACAAAACGAAAACGGTCCCAAGGTGATAACTGACGAAAAAGACGACAATTGATCAATTTATGATTTGTCATCGACATTTCAGACATTCTGATATTTTTACTGGTGATTTGGTCACTTGCGATTCGTTGAACAACCAACACTTTGGATTTTGGTATTGGTTTCACTACTGGCTTGCATTGTTTAGACGATTCGTCATGCGGTAACGATTTAATCTGCCTTTCGATGAATGAAACAAAATCAGTATATGTGGGATCATCCTTAGTATGAACTGAAGCTTCAAATGCCTTTCGAGAAACAGGATCTAAAATTTTCAACGCTTGGAACAGAAATATTGCATCAGATACATCTTCACCTCGTAGGCGTTTTAAAGCAGTAATTGAACCACAGAACTGATCGACTATAGAAACTAAACCTGCACGAGACTCAGATTTTAGACAATTGAATTCGAAAATTGTTTCAAGTACACATTTGAGAGTGAGCGGGGGTCATTGAACCGCTTAATTAATGCATCCCAAATAATTTCATAATTATTAGCAATAGGTGGTAGATGACGTGAAATATTAGCTGCTTCTCCAGATAGTTTGGACACCAGATATTGGACTTTTGTTGATTTGGAATCGATTTGTTGTCATGAATCATGCATTTAAACATTTCGTAGAATACCGCCCATTTTGATTGATCTCCGTCGAACACAGGAATTTCAATTTTCGGTAAAATATTGGACGAATCCTTATTGGAAGATACAGGTTGAGCCGGGTAGAAACACTAGGTACAACCTGACTGCGTTTTTTCAATTCACTAGCAATTGCTTCCATATGTTCGAACATTTCCATATGTGAACTACTAAATTTGGGTACAAATTCCGGGTCTTTTTCCATTTCAAGCTCCTGTATTTCCATTTCAACAGCTTCATAATCCTGAACAGTTTTAAGAGTGGAACTATAGAGAATTAGAAATTGTTTAGCACTAGCTTCTTCTTTTAAAGCCTTTTTCGACAATTCGAAAGTACGTTGAATACGATAGAAATATTGCTCAAGTTTAGCTCGTTTGAGCTTTAACTTCTTTTCACTCATGATTGGATATTGGAAAGGTCTTAATGATTTTCATTTACTAATTTTCGAATAAAATTACGAATGCAACAATGAACGATTTTCATTGATGATTCAAGCAAGCAAAATGATAATGTTAGTACAAATTGAACAGAGAAAGCTCAATAGACGAAGCAAGCTAAGCGATAACGTTATCAGCATTGCAAAGTAACGGTTCCGATCGGACAATAGAGATAAGAGTGAACCAACTTGATCGGCTCAATTCATAATGTACAAACAGGTTTGAACCCTAGCATGCACAAACGATTTACAATAAAATTGGATAAGTGCTTGCCAAATATTTGAATAAAAAATAGCCAATAAAATCTGGCCTGGTGGACCAATGTAAACTCTCAGGTTCAACTTTACGAAATTTATATTGATTTTAAATTCGTAATCAATAATTTTGAGGTAAAATGGACTGTATTGAATAGAAAAGAAACAAATGATATCTCTACAGAAACAAGTACATGCAATGAATATATAAAAGAACAACTCACCGAAAATCTGCAGAGTATCTAATGTAATATTTATATTATTGAGCTTACAACTTCCAGGTAAGGTATTCAGGTGTCCCCGAGGTAGGAGATGAATCAAGGATGGTGAAAAGGCAAGCTTAATTGTCATCTACTGTTGGTAAATTCGGCTTCCATCATATAACGTTGCACATATATTTCTGACGAGATATTTACAATGTCTTTAAAGACTATAGATCGGTGAACTTTCCAATCGAAAAATAATAGTTTAAAACTTTCAACTAAAGGGAGTTTGGCAAACACTCTTCCAAACGTAGGTTTATGGTGTACGATTTAACATTAACGAAAAAATAATAATTTGAAGAACGATTTTCTTCTGGGAATGATCGACGAAAATTACCAATTCCCGACTCGAGGCAAGCTATTTCAAAGCGAGACTGAACAGAAAGAAAAAATCTACCGGCTAGTGAGCGCGACGCACTCAAGTGAAAGAAATACGAACTGAACGAGGAGCGCGCGTCCAATTCAAAAACGAAAAATGAAAACTAGAGCTGGCTCCAACAATGTCTTACTGTAAATATAAATTTGAAAATAGTTGAAATTACTGAAGCTATAGTTGAATAAGAAATAGAGTAAGTATTAATGTATGATGTAAGGCTTGTCAATGAATTCAAAGCTATACGATGTTCTAAACAGTTGTTATACTATCAAGTCTAATGAATAAATGAGAAATCGGGCTGCATACAATTGATTCTATTTATATGTTATTGTAAATGGGAAGAGAATACATTTTTCCCTTTTCCCACATTTCTGGTTAGCTGATGAACAATGTTCTTCCTAGTTCTATCCTTTTCTTTGTATTAGATGCAGAGCGAGGTGAACGCATTCGCGTCAATGATTTCAACTTCACGTTGAAAAGAGACAAGCAATATCGACTTCTTTGTTAGATGCACTGTACTTGAATGCAGTCTAATCATGTATATCATAAAGACAGGAAATTCAGTACATAGGCTTAACTGTACTTACAAGTAGCATTAATATATACAACTTCTAATTTAAGTACAAGGATGTGTTAGCCTTGATATTTTCATCAAGGTAATGAAATACATCCCTTCCAATTCAGAATTACGGAAGACAATATCCCACCATTAGATTTCAGAGTGTAGAAGGAGAAAATTTTCAGTATAAAAGCACCCAAAGTTTTGATTTGAATCATAGTATTCATCTGATGAAAATGTCATCTACTAGCACTACTGATTCGACCAAGAACGTTGCTATGGATCAGCCAATGGTAAGTTTAATCAATAAACTACTGAAACTATTTACATAAACTAACTTAATAGTATAACTCTTTCTCAACTTAAATTAGTAGTAAATATCTAATGCTATAACAAATACAAAATTTATTTCATATTTCAAATATACACACAAAAACTTGTTTCAGATTTAAATGTGTTAAAGTTCTAATTAGAAATTGAAAATATGAAGGAAGTTTGTATTGGAATGAAAATATTGATTGATAAATTTCATGATTCATCAAATAAAGTTAAATATGATATGAGATATATTAACTTTTTAACAGAATGAAGTTCATCAGGTAAGCTAGTTACCAATCATTTAGTACATGATCTACTATAAATTATCTTTATTTAATTTCAGGTAACATACTCGAGTGTAGCAGCTACACCGAAGATGACGTCTTCGCCAGCTCCTTCGACAATACCGCAGATACCGTGGGGATTCCCGTATAATATATGGAGCAATCCCCATTTTTTCAATCAAGCATTTCCCGGATTGGGGATGATGCAAACCATTCCCGGTTCGGTTGCACCTTCACCACCAGGTTTTCAACCGATTGCATCTTCTCCTCCTATCACCGAGGCGTCCACGTCTACCATCTCAAAAGTGACTACTTCCTCACCTGCTGACGAGACATCTATTTCTTCTTCTCCTCTCATCTCTGAGCCATCAACGTCTACTATCTCAAAAGCGTTTACTTCCACGCCTGCTGACGAGACAACTATTTCTTCTTCTCCTCTCATCTCCGACCCGTCCACTTCCACGTCTACCATCTCAAAAGCAACTACTTCTTCGCCTATGGTCAAAACGTCTTCAGCTACCATCACAAAACCGACTACACATGGTCCTATCGTTGACGAGGAGACCGCTGTCACGAGGGTGAGTAAATCTTCATCCTCATCAAGTTCGGATGAGCTTGATGAGGATGAAGCAGCTTTTTCTGTGAATAAATTTAATTGTACACAATCATATATAGCAAAACGTTGTATATCTACACAAACATTAAGTACCGTATTTGAATACCAAATTATAAAGTCAAGATTTGTAAAGACTCAGTGAGGATAGCTATATATTTTACATTTATTGAATCAAAAAAAAAAAAAATAAAGAAATAAGTATTTTCCTCCATGAATATATTCGAGCTGGCTAAATGAAAAAAACTTAGATTCATTTAACAGATCAAAATTAAAACTAAAAGCAAAACATTGTCTAGTAAACAGAGTGATAAAAGGGAAGGAGATATTGGTAATGATTACCTATCTTAATAGACTATTCCTAATGTCTAGAAAGGATTTCACATTTATTGAATCAAAAAAATAAAGAAATAAGTATTTTCCTCCACGAAGATATTCGAGCTGGCTGAATAAAAAAACTTAGATTCATTTAACAGATCAAAATTAAAACTAAAAGCAAAACATTGTCTAGTAAACAGAGTGATAAAAAGGAAGGAGATATTGGTAATGATTATCTATCTTAATAGACTATTCCTAAAGTCTAGAAAGGATATATTAAACAATAGACTCTTAACAATTCGAGTACAGTTAAATTTATTCACAGAAAAGATAGTCACAACTATATAATCAAATGTATCAAAATTTCTTGATTTTGCCTTATGTCTGTGTTGATATGTCACATTATTTTGTTTTCATATGTTTGAGTACAGTTGAATTTATTAACAGAAAAAAGATAGTTACATCTACATAAACAATTGTATCAAAATTTCTCGATTTAACTCAACCTCTGTGTTGATATGTCACATCTGTTTCATACATAAGATATAATCAATATTTGTATCAAAATTTCTCAATTTGAAATAAAGCGAGTTTGAATTTAATTTGTAGATTATTCACTCACCTTTCAATTAATGATAGAGTTGATAACTGCTACAGTCCTGCTAGTGATGATGATGATGATGATGTTAACACTTTAAAGTAGTTGCTTCCTTCTTGAAGAATCACTAAGGAGTGAAGATTTTCCTGATCTGAACTTATATTTATACTTTTTCGTATTGAACAGTAAAAGCAAAAAGTCTGCTAACAACGTTTCACATACATATTTGAACATGTATAAGAAGATGATGACTGGTTAAGCAACAATGCGTATACTGAATAATGAATCAATACTTCACTTGCATGTTCAAACATGTGTGTGAGATCAATAGCTAGTTCTTACTCTGCTATTCAGTAAAGACTGTATATTTGAATTTAACAAACTTACATTCACCAGTCTTAGTTAGAGCTTTGAGTAGTTCAGACACAAAATGTTATAACAAAATGAATCTGATGAGTGTGAAAATAATAGCATGTCTAAAACCAAAATTTCATATTCAATCAATTTATTAAAAATAATTTGTATTTTCACTGTAATGTTATATTGGTTTGCAATAATTATTCTATTATATGCAAATTATAATAAAGTCTGTAGGTGTGACTTGGCTTTATCAAATTTTACAAATATACTTCAGTTCAATATATCGCTTCAAACAAATAATAGCAATAGAATGCAAGATAGCGACAATATTGAATCAGATGAATTTTCTAAACACTTCTAGATATGGAAAAAACAAAGACTAGTACTTTATTTTATTTAAAATCTTGTATTATTTCAGCGATAGGTATCAAGAAAATATCTAAATCATTTGAAAATGAGCTTAATGACTGGTATTCTTCATTGATTGATCCCTATCGAAATATATGTAACTTTTATAATAATTATAATGTAATCAACAATTGTGTAAACCCACAATTTGATGTTATTGATGTTAATATTGATCTACTTTCAAACAAAACGAAACAGTTTTGTATTACAAATTGAAAGATGACTAGCAGATGTTATGAATGTCATTCTTTCAAGTTAGGTAGTTGAATGTAAGTTTCTAGTTTTGATTAGTGTAACAGTGACTGTCTAAGTGATAGTATGGTTAAAGTTGGATGTAAAGGAAAGGTTAGTTCGCATAGTCATATCAAGTCTAAAAAATTCAAAAAAAGTGGTATTATTGGTAGTGGATTATTATCTAAACTCGGTAGTATTGCATCTAGCGTAATTAATGAAGGAATCGATATTTTACCAGTTGAAATTCATCCATTTTCATACCAGTATTGTGGCCCTGGCACCAAGTTGGAAAAGCGATTAGCAAGAGGTGACCCGGGAATAAATTCATTGGACAGAGCGTGTAAGATACATGACATAGCCTACAGTCAGTTCAGCGATAACGAAACACGTTCGAAAGCTGATGGTATATTAGCTGATAAAGCTTGGGAAATTCTCAAAGATTCAAGTACACCACTTCCTGAGAAAGCATTAAGTTATTTGGTAAATCTTGCAATGAAGACTAAGAAAGCTATTGGTTCTGGTATTCATCGTATAGGTAGGAGAGGTAGAAAAAGAAAAAGTGAAAGGTATTCAGTGAGAAAACCATCCACCATGAAAAGTGATTTAATTCGTAAAGAGACTATTAAGCAACTCAAATCACATGTAAAAGGAAGAGGATATTATTTAAAGCCATTTCCACAGTATTATGGAGGAGGTAGGTTATTGAACACAGCAAGAACACATATTCCATTCGGTGCAATCGGACTAGTAGGAAAGAAAAAGAAAAGGAGAAAAGTTAAAAGGAAACGTATTAGTAAAACATGAAAATGAATTATTTGAAGTTAGATAAAGCATTATCAAACTTTGATTTGCTAATTTTAACTAAACTATTAAAAATACCATTACGCGGTGTTTATATGTTGAACAAGCTACTGGATAGAGTACTTACTAATGAAATGATTATAGTAAATTTGGATAGAGATAGCAGAGTTGGATCACATTGGGTAGCCTGTCATAAAATAGCAGATAATGTTTACTATTTTGATCCTCTAGGGAATTTACAGCCTCCGAAAATGTTAGTGGATTACTGGTGTAAACAAAAGAATATTAATATCTATTATAATATTGATCAGGTACAATCATATACTTCAAATATATGCGGACATCTATGTCTCTTGTTTCTTTGTAATCAGTTATAAGTGTTGAATGCTGAGAGAAGGATCTATAAAATGGTTGTTATAACATTATCATCAAATACGAGTGAGCTTTATGAAACTACCAGAAGTACTAAAACTTTCAAGCGAAACTGAATGGGAGATAGGCTTAATAAATTTGTGGACTTTCAACTCAATACCAAATGTTGAGAAAGGAAAGAATTCTAGTTTCAAATTCGGTGATAATCTAGTGAAACTGGAAACAGGATCATATGAGATTGATACGATTATAGAAGCATTAAAAGAAAAATTAAACATAAGAGATGAATCTAATGATTTCAAAATTATAGGTAATAACAATACATTAAAAACAGAAATATATTCGAGTAAAGCAATTGATTTAAGCCAGCAAGATTCTATTGCACCGATATTAGGTTTTGATAGAGAAATTTTAGTGCCGAATGTTTGGCATTACTTGAAAAATCAAGTATCAATATCAAATATTTCCTCGATTATAGTTTCATGTAATCTAGTGTGTAGTACATATGCTAATGGAAAAGAAACACATAGTTTATATGAATTCCTACCAAAGGTGCCACCAGGTTATCTGATCAATGAAACACCGAATCCGATAATTTATGTAAGCTTATGTACACATAAATTTCAAACCATTAGCGTAAAGATCACTGACCAGAACGGTAGTTTATTAGATTTTAGAGGTGATAGAATAACAGTAAGATTACATATATGTAAAAAACAGTATTAACATGGGCTTTATAGTTTACAATTCGCAAGCATATTCTAAATATAGAACTGTAAATCAGACTGGATTGAAAAGACAAAATATGAAACCAATTAAATGGGGTGCATCTAAAAAAAGAAAGAAGTTAATGTATAGATACAATGGTGGAGACTTGATTAGTAAGAGTTCATACTCTGTGCCGTTAACATCAAAAAACGCACGCATTTTAGAGAGATTAGGATTTCGTGTTAATTATAATTTTGTCAATGGCGGCAATAAGTGAGATACTAGATGTAGAAAGCGATGTACACTACTACAATGATATTACAAATTTTGAGTATCATACACATGGACCATATGCAAATAAAAAACTTGAACGCTCAGATGAAGTGAGAATTCCTATAAATTCTATGGATCTTTATTGTCTTCCATGTCGTTCATTTCTATTAATTGAAGGTCAAGTTGATTGTAGAAAGGATGTGGAAGATGATAAGTCGGATGCTGTGACTGAGACATCAGCAACATATAGATTAATAAGTAATGCAATTGGCTATTTGTTTGATGAAATCAGATATGAGCTTGCAGGTACATCTATAGCTAAATCAAGATTGGTTGGTATAACTTCTACAATAAAAGCATTATTGTTGAAAAATTTATTTGATAAGAATATTTTTCATTTAGCAGGATTTGATCATGAAGGATATACATTAACTGATAATAAATTCAGCTTTTGTGTACCACTAAAACTAATTCTTCCTTTTTTCGAGGATTTCAAACATGTAATATTGAATTTAAAAGAAGAGCTTGTATTACTTAGATCATCATCAGATATAAATTGTATTGAATCAGCAGATGGTAAGAGAGTTTCAATAACTTTGACTAAGTTAGTATGGAAGATGCCGTATATTGAGCTAGAAAATCATAGAAGACTAAAATTCCTGAAAATTAGCTTTCAGGAAATGGGAGATTCATGAATACCCAGTTCTTCCTTTAACAAAGGAGCATAGTTGGACAATCAGAACAACCTCCTCAGCAGACATTCCAAAATACGTGATTTTAGCATTTCAAACAAATAGGAAATTAACAATGAAAGCTAATATGGCGAAATTTGATTTTTGTCATCTTCATAATGGTAAACTTTATTTGAACTCACAGTATTATTCCTATGATCATTTTTTGGGTAGTAAAGAGTTAATGTATGAAACATTTCTTGATTTTGCATTATCGTACTATAATTTACCGATAAATGCTGAATATGGAAATGCAATTGATTTTGCTAAGTTTAAGGATGAAACACCGATTTTTGTAATAGATTGTTCACATCAATCAGATCACTTGAAGGTATCGACTGATGTTAGAGTAGAAATTGAATTTGAAAAGGCTGTACCAAATTTGACAACAGCATATTGTATTCTTGTAAGTGATACATTAATGGAATATAAACACTCACATCGCTTGTAAGAGAAGTGCAATAGGTTTCTAATAGTATGTGTAGGTTTGTCAACTTCACAACAGAGTGCGCGTAAATCAGTAAATAAGTTTAAGTTTGAAGGTTAGTAAGTATTTGCTCATGAGACGTGGTGATACACACCATTGATTCATCGTCAACAGCATTATTCTTGAGGCTACTGCAGAAGATGGAAGAACTAGTTAAGATCAAGGTGGAAGAAGAGGGTGATATTTATGATAGACTTTCAGCTTACTATACCGGTACTAATAGTTCATTTAATGAGATGCATCATTCTAAACCAGTTTCTAAACAAGAACGACAAACATATTCTTGTGCTGTTCAGTGTAATTTAGATAGTGAAGACACTTCGCAAACAGAGACGGAAAGCGAATTGATTGAAGAAGATGAGGTGCTTAATAATGAAGCTGAAAAGGAGAATGCAGTATTGAAAGAAACAGGTGAGTCAGATATTTCAACTTTCTGTGTGGTCGAATTTCATGGATTTAAAAATTATTCGGATAATTCATTTATTCTAAAAGAATTTGCGCTTATTGATACACGTCAAACATACGTTTTATATCATTTCAAACCACCATTTCCTAAATCAGAACTTCCATGGAAATCATATCGTGATGTATCTTGGCGTGGAAATCATATATGTGTGAGAGCAAGAGGATGAGATCTATGAAAAGTTGTCCTATTTATAATAGTGAGAAAAAAAGAAAGTATGCAAGACAGGGTTTCTTCTACAATGGTAGTAAAGTAATTTGTGTTTATTGTGAATATGAACTGTTTATGCATAGAGCTAGAATATGTAATCTTAATAGCGGTATAAATCCAGTAAATTTTTCAGTCTTAGTTCCACTGGTATAAATAGAGCTGAAAATGATAGGATGATTCAGTGTGCTATTGAACATCGGCCAGGATGAATCCGGCAAATTGGTTAGCAGCTGAAGATAATTTAGAAAGTAAACTTCGCAAACATTTAGATTGGTTTGATGTATGTGAAAATTCAATCAGTAAAGCTAAAAAAGAAAATCGAGATACAACGTTATTAGTGGAATTACTATCAGTTTTTTATCAACAGTGAATATTAATGACATTAACGAGTATTTATGTTATTATAGACCGTTTAAATTAAATGTGAATAAACTATTAAAATTAGAAAATGCAGTATTGAATAATATTACGTCATCTATAAACAATGATGAAGTTCATTGACTGTTCATGAACATGTTTGTGCAGGTCTTCGTAGTGTACGTAGTGGGGGAAGAGTATTGAGGGAATGAAGTCAGTAACTTGAAAATTGTTATTCATTCTACATTCAACATCGTATGTGTGTGAACGTGTTTTCAATCATGCAGGACACTCTATCTTTTGATTTGACAAAATTCAACCAAACATCATACGAGGATATTCCAATTGTTCAAATATATGATTTGAAACCTGATTTCAAATATCCGATACAAAAAGCGAGATTAGCACGAACAAAGTGTGGAGTTAGAATTGTAATGAGACTATATGAAATTAACAAGAAGAGCGGCGCGTATTCGTTTTATGATGTTTATCTACCTGAGAAGTATTTATCAACATTGAATGCAGCAACTTTGGATTATTTAAACAGTAGAAAGTATGTAATGAAATGAGAACATAGAGAGGATAAACCATCTTTAATTCACTTGGAAATGCAATAGTAAGAACTCAAAACTAACTTAAACTGGATTGATTTATTTACTTAGAATTGATCAAACTCAGTGATGTAGGTCTGTCTCATAGTTAAATGTTAACAATTGATATTTCTATATTAGTCTAGATATTTAGTAAATATTTAGTCTACTATAGATAATCTATCAATATTTAGCTAGAGATGGAGATGAAGCACTTTAAAACTTCAACGCCTGCGCTTTTTACTGCATGGATAAAGTGAATATTCGAATTTGATTATATACTATCAAATTATATTCATATTCATTTTTATCCTACAGTCAGGTGGAAAGAGAAGCATATATAAAAGAAAGTAAGCTGTATTTTACTCAGTCTTTACTCAAAAAAAAAAAAAAAAAATAACTGATCTAACAACTACATCAATGATAGTAAAACGATTGTATATAGTAACAGAAGCAACAAAGATTCAATAAGTAGAGCTGAAATGCTGCTGCTGCTGCTGCTCTCTAATTTCTGATCTAACTCAGTGATGTAGGTCTGTCTCATAGTTAAATGTTAACAATTGATATTTCTATATTAGTCTAGATATTTAGTAAATATTTAGTCTCCTATAGATAATCTATCAATATTTAACTAGAGATGGAGATGAAGCACTTTAAAACTTCAACGCCTGTGCTTTTTACTGCATGGATAATATGAATATTCGAATTTAATTATATACTATCAAATAATATTCATTTTCATCCTACAGTCAGGTGGAAAGAGAAGCATATATAAAAGAAAGTAAGCTGTATTTTACTCAGTCTTTGCTGAGTTCAGCCAGTGTTAAATACAAAAGGTGTTAGTGCATACATAACCTATAAATTATGAGTCAATGCTTTAGTTATTCAAAGTTCAAAAAGCTATCAAGGCTTCTAATGGGTATAACATTTGATGAATTAAATGAACTGGCAAATAGTGTGAGATATTCAAAGTACTGTTTAGATAATGACACTGACAGTAAGGAGGTTGAGCATATAATGATCTTACTTCGCACATTAATGAATAATTGACGAAAGATTTTCATTTACTTTAGAAAATCGATTTGTCAATTATAATATAAATAATCTCAATAACTTAAACTGTACAAATATGAACATTCAATGATAGTTTGATAAACAACATTAGTAAATTATTAACAAGTCATATGGTTCATATGATTAGAAAGAAGAAGCGTGAATGTAGAGCAACCAGCTTCTTACATCTCCCCCCCTTGAACAAGAAACTTCCTCGAAGGTGTCAATTTGCTTGAGTGACAGATGATTGGTTCACTCCCATTGATTCCGCAGGCCACTCCATACATTGAGTTTGATATTCTTCTTATAATGGGGAACGGTCCACTTCTAACTTCATCTAATTTATTTCTATTCAACTTGTTCCCTTTTTCTATATACACTAGTTCTTTTTCCTTGAAACCATATATTCTTCTGTTCTTATCACATCTCAGTTTGTCCCGTTTGTGGTTTAAATTGGAATTTTTTATAGCTTCTTCTCTGTCTATTTGTAAGTTTCGTTTTTTCCTCAGTTGTGATGGTATTATTTCCAAATCCTCTCCCAATAGCAGATATCTTGGTGTAAATTTAGTAGTGCTATGGATTGTCTTGTTGTATTCTGATGTGCAACTTTCCGCTATTTTCGACCACGTCTGCGTTCTTCCTTCTGGACTATTCACTTTGCATCTAATACGATTCACCAATGTCTGGTTTAGCCGCTCATTAAGACCATTTGATTGTGGGCAATCTACCGATGTGAACACCATTGTAACACCTTTTTCGAGTAGGTAATCTCAAAACTTTTTTGATTTGATAGACGCATATTGATCAGCTAATAGGATCTTGACAGAATGGTTTTGTAAGATAGGATCTAGCAAACGAATGTATTCTTTAGTAGTTTGACCGCTAGAGCTTGAAGTGAATGCATATCTAGAGAAGTGATCGACCAATATGTGTAGGTATCGTTTTGTTGAGTTGTTTCCACCAAACCCTCCAACAGTATCTATCGACATGATCTCATACGGTTCACTAGCTGGACCCAATTGTGAAAGTAATCCTATTGAGCGACCTCTTCTTGTTTTATTCTTCTTACATATATGACACGAATCACAATAGCGCTTGACCATTTCATCCATGTTGGAAAAGTAGTAATGTGGACGTATGTGTAATAGTGTGTGGTGAGTTCCGATATGTCCTAGTTGAAAATGAATTTTCTCAATCAATTCTTTACCCTTTTCTTGAGAAAGGAAGATTCTTTTGTTTCCTTTCATACATTTGTAGAATATTTCCTCTTTATATTCAACATTCCTATTATTCATTATTGCTTCTTTGTTTTTTTCTTGATCGTCTTTTATTTCTTGTATAGATATCAAATTCACAACTGTTAAAATGTCTTCATTTCCTCCAAAGTGCTCTAAAACTGGATTTCTTGATAAAGTATCTGCTTCAACATTTCCTTTTCCTGGGCTATATATCAATGTGAAATCATATTGCGATAGGTAGTATACAAGATCTCCCAATTCTTCATCGGTTCGTGCTTTCACTCTAAGATTCTCCAATGGTTTGTGGTCTGTGATCACTGTAAACTTCCGTCCTATCAACCAATATTGCCAATACATAATTGTCTCTTTTATAGCCATACATTCCAGATAAATAGCTTTTTTCTTCTTTTGAGCAGGGCTCAGTTTTTTTGAAAAATATGCTACTGGATGAAGCTCATTATTTTCTTTTGGTTGTTTCAGTACAGCCCCAAATCCCTCTCCACTGGCATCGGTGAAAATGAATACTGGTTTTTCATAATCATAAATTTGTAATACGGGACTAGAACATAAGTATTTCTTCACGTTTTGGAAAGCTTTATCACATGTCTCTGACCAGATAAAAGGTATGTCCTTCCTCAGTAGATTGTGTAAAGGTTCTAGAACTTTCACTGCATTCTCTATGTATTTATAATGAAATTTTTTTTCCCCAAAAACTGGCGTACATTCTTCTTGGTTTTCGGTTGTGGGAAATTTTCAATTGCTTTGAGATTGTCAGTGAGTGGACGGACTGAGTTATTTTCAATTATGTGTCCCAAATATTTAATTGAACTCCTTGCAAAGTTACATTTCTCCAATTTCAGCTTGAACCCTTCTTTATAAACCGCATCAAGTACGAGGTTTATATGTTTCAAGTGTTCCTCAAATGTCTTTGAAAATGTTGAAATATCATCAATGTAGCAAGTACAAAAATCAGTCAACTTATTTTTTTGTAAAGTGTTACCCAATATTCTTTGAAAAATTGCAGGTGCGGTCTTCAAACCAAATGGTATCCGTAACCATTGATAATGGCCTTCGTGGGTCACAAATGCAGTTTTCATTCTGTCTTCTTTTTTTATTGGTATTGTCCAGAATGCTGAATTAACATCAAGTACTGTGTACCATTTACAATTACCAGCCTTCACTGTTATATCTTCTATTCTTGGGAATGGTTGTGGCTCTGGTATTACAATTTTGTTCAGTTCCCGGAAGTCAATACATAGCCGTGATTTTTTTTTTCTTCTCGTTTGAAGGCAAGTGTAACAGGAGATGCAAATGGTGAAGTTGAATATTCAATCAATCCTGCCTCTAAAAGTTTTGAAATTTGTTGTTCTATTTCTTTTTTATCTGGGATACACGTTCTGTATGGCTTCTTAATAATATATCTATCTTCTGAAAGTTTGATTTCTGCCTCTGCATGTTTTACCTCACCTACATCATATTTGTGTTTTGCAAATAGTGATTCATAACCTTCAATCAGCCTTGTTATTGTTTTTCTCTTTTCAGTATCAAGATAATTCAGATTGCTTCCATATTTACAGAGAAGACAGATGACTCATAATTCAATCTTTCAACATCTGTTTTGTCATCAACCTTCTGTAAAATTTCTAAATTTTCATTCTGTATCAATTTGAACTTTTTTATTGCATCCAATCCAAGAAGTAAGTCATAAGAGAAATTATTGTTCTTCACAACATATACATCTAATATTTCTTCGATTTTATTGATTTTCATTGGAATTTTGGCCCGGCGATTTGTAAAATTCACACCACTAATAGTTCGAAAAAGGTTATGGTCATTCATAAGTTTTGTCTTCAGCTCATCAACAATTTTCTGATTTATTAGAGTGATATTTGAGCCACTGTCATAAACTCCTTTTACAATCTTCTTTTTATCAACTAGTACATTAACTGTAATCAATGGAATGAACTTACACGCCGGCTTATTCAGTTTTTTGAGTTATCAACATCGAGTGTATTTTCCTCACAGGTTGTGAAATTCACTGTTTTATTTCTATTCCTACAGATCTCTGCAGGATGAAAGCGATTTGGTTTTCCCAAGGCTGTACATACAGAACAAGGAGTCTTCTTTCTTCTTATCTCTTCCATCTTTGTTGAGTCTTTTTTCTGGCTATTTATATTACTATGTCCGTTTGAGTTTGTGAATGAATCATATTTTTGAATCTCATTCATCAGATCTTCTGTGGTCTCGATATTTTCCTTATCTAATCTATTCTGAATATGAACTGGTAGTCCCACAACAATATGTGAGATTCTAGATTCATCTGTCATAGTTCTCTCACATTCAAGCAATAATCGTTCCTTCTTCAAAGCATAATCAAGCATAGATCCAAATTTTCAATGTATTTGAATGAATATGCATATCTCACATTTGACCAGCCTTTATTAGAAGAAGTTTGAAGGAATGTTTTCCACCACAAATTCCAATTTTTCAATCCTAATTTATATTTGTTGGAAGTATACCAATCTTCAGAACTCCCTTCTAAAAATAGTCTTAAACATGTTATTTTTTCTTCATCGTTGTGGATATTGTAACGGATACATTCTTTCTCAAAATCTTCCAGCCAGAATTTTGCATTTTGTCCAATTTTCCCCGAGAATTTTTCCAAAACAAATTTCCTATCAATATCAATTGAAAATTCACTCTTACCTTTTTTCGGCATGTTGAACAAAAAAATCGATTTATAATGATCTTACTTCGCACATTAATGAATAATTGACGAAAGATTTTCATTTACTTTAGAAAATCGATTTTTAATGTCAATTATAATATAAATAATCTCAATAACTTAAACTGTACAAATATGAACATTCAATGATAGTTTGATAAACAACATTAGTAAATTATTAACAAGTCATATGGTTCTTATGATTAGAAAGAAGAAGCGTGAATGTAGAGCAACCAGCTTCTTACAAGCATAACAATCAAATTCAAACAATGTGAATACAAACAATTCAAGATTCTCTATATTATCCGAAATATATGATTTACTAGATATTGTGATTGATGGTTATGGTCATTTCCATTATGGCTGTAGCTGTGAATGTCCAGTTATGACAATAACTGATGTTAATGAGCTCTGGGAAGCATTATTCGATCTAGCTGAGCGTAAGTGTATGAAAAAGTAAAAAACATTAAGCTTAAAGGTGGGCGGTGGCGGGCGGCGGCATAGGGGGGATGGGGGGGACTTGTTTGGAAGGAGGATCTTGCAAGTGTCTACTTATTTTTTTAAAATAAGTACTTGAACAAAAATGGTGGTCTTCAGTAGGAGGAGGAGATTTGGTTTAGGCTGGGGGGTCCGAGAAGTGTGGGGGATTGCTTGGAGGGGGATTCTGCAATTGGTACGCCCATAAATTTGTTTTTTTCAAATGAATACTTGAAATAAAATGGCGGTTTTAGTATTGGTGGGAGAACTGGTCCAGGCGAGGGGTTAGAGAATGAGTTTTCCGCGCAGAGCACGGGGGATTTGGGCGGGGTTTAGAGCCCCCCTGGGGGATTATTCTCCGCCCCCTAATTAAAATACTGCTCTGTGATTGGTGCGTTCAAACAGCAATAGTATACTACTTCATAGATCTCTACTCTTGTGCAGGTTTCCACGTTTTGAGCACCTCCAGTTCAGGAGTTATAATCGATTTTTGATTCATCATATAGTACATGGAACAGACTATGAGTGGGAATTACTTGAGAACTGTGATAGCTCGAACGTGAATTTCTGCTGAGAGTAGCTTCTCAAAGACCTCTACTCTTGTGCAGGTTTCCACATTTCGAGCTCCCCTAGTTCAGGAGTCAAAATTAGTAGGGTATTTGTGCCGATTGAGCATCAATTTAACACCAAGGTCAAGGTCAAGGTCAAGGTAGAATTCAAGGTCAAAGTAGAATTCAAGGTCAAGGTCGGATTCAAGGTCAAATCAAGGTCAAGGTCAAATTCAAGGTCAAATTCAAGGTCAAGGTCGAATTCAAGGTCAAGGTTGAGAGATGTTATCAACCACCACCTCGCCCCGACTGAATTCTCTGTTGGAATGAGCCCTGTATTTATAGACAGGGAGGAGATGTTACAGCAAGAATTTCTATTAAACACTGAGGAAAATATTTTATTAGGGGGGGGCGTGGCCTAATTCAATTCCTCCCCCACACCCCTAAAAGTGTGCCTAATTAAATTCCCCCCCTTCCTAAGATGTGTGGCCTAATACCATTATTATTTCCCACTAGGTATACAACCAAAAGTCAAATTCAAGTAAAATAGGTCAAGGTCAATGATGATCCCCACTTGGATAAAATATCTACTGCAAGTAAAACTAAGGAGAGAGTGAGAAGTTCACACTCTTCCCAATGCAATAAGAGATCTATGTCATACCTACTGGATATTCTCCAGTCAAGAGGTATTAAATCCATCTATTGCAATCAAATTTAATCTAATGTGAACCAATCTAAAACTAATAAATTGAGTCTACCTAGTGCAAGGGTAGTGGGAGAATAAACAACTACTGGATATTCTCCAGTCAAGAGATGTTATCTCAACCACCACCCCGCCCGACTGAATTCTCTGTGGAATGAGCCCGGTATTTATAGTAATTTTATCCAGTTCCCACAACATGTTTGAACAGGTCTGTGAAATTGAGAGGATTGATAACAAAATGTTTGAACAGGTCTGTGAAATTATTGATAACGTTTTACAGAACAGGATGAGGTCAAATTCAAGGTCAAGGTCAATGATGATCCCCACTTGGATAAAATATCTACTGCAAGTAAAACTAAGGGAGAGAGTAACGACCGCTGGATATTCTCAGCAAGAGAAGTTCACACTCTTCCCAATGCAATAAGAGATCTCATACCTACTGGATATTCTCCAGTCAAGAGGTATTAAATCCATCTATTGCAATCAAATCTAATCTAATGTGAAACCAATCTAAAACTAATAAATTGAGTCTATCTACTGCAAGTAAAACTAAGGGAGAGAGTAACGACCGCTGGATATTCTCCAGCAAGAGAAGTTCACACTCTTCCCAATGCAATAAGAGATCTCATACCTACTGGATATTCTCCAGTCAAGAGGTATTAAATCCATCTATTGCAATCAAATCTAATCTAATGTGAAACCAATCTAAAACTAATAAATTGAGTCTACCTAGTACAAGGGTAGTGGGAGAATAAACAACTACTGGATATTCTCCAGTCAAGAGATGTTATCTCAACCACCACCCCGCCCCGACTGAATTCTCTGTTGGAATGAGCCCGGTATTTATAGTAATTTTATCAGCATCAAAATCCAGTTCCCACGGTTTTTGTATACCGTCTTCCAAACATGTTTGAACAGGTCTAATTATTAAATAATAATAAAAAATAATTATTTAATAATTGAATAATATTAAATAATAATTTAATTTATTTTATTTTTTATTATTTAATATTATTAAATAATTATTTAATTTAATTTATTTTATTTTTTATTATTTAATATTATTCAATTATGAAATAATTATTTAATTAAATTTTTATATTAAATAATTTCAAACAAAAAATAAATTAATTAAATAAATTAAATAATAAAAAATAAAATAAATTAAATTAAATAAATTAAATTATTATTTAATATTTAGACCTGTTCAAACATGTTTGGAAGACGGTATACAAAAAACCGTGGGAACTGGATTTTGATGCTGATAAAATTACTATAAATACCGGGCTCATTCCAACAGAAATTTCAGTCACGGTGGGGTAGTGGTGGAGATAACATCTCATATAACAAGATTTTTCTACACTAGACTGAATGCTACAACAATTCTTCATTTTGAGGTGTGACCTAGTTCAATGTAAGTATGAATGACCTTCAGATCATGTTACAAAAAAGTTCTCTAATCACCGGGATTCGAACCTGAGACTCCAGATTGGTAAGCCGCAATGCTATCAACTAAGCCACTAAACAAGATTTGAAATTAATCGATCAAAACGAACTCATAAGTTTGTTATCACAAGAATAGATACTGTAATGATATTATTCACAACTTCACTAATCAGTAATAATTTATCATTATTATGTGGTAGATTACCAAGAGCTACTTTTAAGTAATGTAGATATTTTAAATGAATCTCCTAAAATGCATTGTGAATTTGATATTGTTTTCATAATTTTAAAAACTTTATTATTAGCTCAACTAATTGCTTGTTATTGCATAGCTTGTTATTAAATAATATTTCTATTGTAAGTTCAATCTAATTAATAAATAAAATGATTTAAATTGATGGATTTAGTGATAGCAAACTAATGAGATCAAGCATGTTTCCGCGGTCTGATACATATGGGGCCCCAGGTTCGAGTCCCCACAGTATGAATAGTTTTTTGACTCTTTGAAACAACTTTTGAATTTTGTTGAACAAAACTACTCATCAAAATCCAAACTGAACTTGATTTTCTTGGTAGGAAAGATCTTTATAACCTTAGATTTAAGCAGGAAAGATTATTGTTTTATAATTTTCTAAATTAAGCTCAGTACCTTTTTACAGGTTTTTTTATTAATTTGAAAATGAATTTCAACAAATAAATTGTATT
>NC_052518.1:44604295-44634363 GCF_014356525.2 Nilaparvata lugens | reverse complement strand
AAAATTGAAAAACAGATCTACCGACGGCTGTTGGTGACACAATGATTATAACAGTGATTTTTATTTCTGTGTGTGGCCGCTCACAAATCTTCTCCATAAGGATTACATGCAAACTTTGAAGGACCGTAGGAAAGAGTCCTGAGTCGGATTGATAATTTGATATGCCATAAACCTGGTCCTGATCATACCGAACAAAACTGAAAAAAAATTCGGTGCACACATAAAAAAGTTATTGAACGTCAAAATTTGAGGCTCGATTTTTATTTATATAGATTGAATAAAAGCAAGTTACAGAAAAGTTAAAGAGGTGTTATAACAATATAACAATTTGTTTTTGTTGGTCTTTCAGTGCAGCAGAACAGCATACTATCATAGGGGAAGTATTGTGCATTCAAATACAATCGAATATTGTTGAGTTTACAAAAATCAAAGTTTGACATATTTTCAGCTATACTATTTTTCTTATCTCTTTGAAATCAAGAATAATGAATCTAGGCTTTTCCATTTGTGATGCTGTTTTCACTGTCCATTGTTGTGTGGTGGCTTCAGGTAATGATGGAAATTCATGAAGCTGCCATGATCTGAATGGTATGACAATACCCTTATCATTGTGAGATAGATTTAATAAATCAATGCGAATTGAGTCTAAAACATGTATATAGGGTACACGCCATTGTATCTTTGTTATATCAATTTTTACTTTACCTGCTGTTGTTGATTGAATACTGTTTTTATCTGATGATGATCTTAGAAGAACTAACTCCTGCCGAACATTCAATATAACTTTTTTATAATCTTCCATTATACCCAACCACATTTCTAATGGTATACAAAAACTGAATTCTCTAAATTTTTCCATCCTTCTAATTTCCATCCAGCATTTTCCATTACTTTTTCATTGAGTGCAGATTGAGATAGAAGATTTTCATTGTGGTTGTAATTCCTACATTATGTGTACGATCAACTTCAACCCCACCCAGTTCATATCTAATTTCATCAAATAAATGTGCTACACCATTGTTTATTAGTGAATAGTCTGTTTTGTATCATCTGCTTTCTTAACATCAATATTACCTTCAATTAGGAGGAAACTTTTACTTGGTAGCGTGTAAATATCTTGTTGATTGACACTGATACGAATTTCATCATTATAATTATATGTTTGAGATGCATATGGGGTGTGACTATGATATTCAAGTTTAGTTACACTTTCATCAAATTTCACTTTATCACTAACATTCAATATACTACTACTACTGTTAATATGATTTATTATACTTTTTTGATTCATGATTATAATTTTTACCTCTATTTTTATTATATACAATAAATCCTAATCTTTGTAATAATTTCATATTTCTTTGTGAAAGTTCTCTACTTCCTACACCTCTATCATCATTATTGTATTGTGACAAAATATTTGAAAATATAAGCATTCTTTTTATACTATTGTGTTTTTTTATATATAAACGTACTGTTATTACCTCTCCTCGAAAATTTATCAATTCACCATCTTGATCTACCAGTTTGATACTTATAACACTTAATCTATTTGTATTTATTGGAAGATAAACTACTGTTGTGGGTGATACTATTATTTAAAACCAGGCGGAACAGTTGTATAAAATTCATATAATGTATGTCCCTCATTCCCATTATTATAGGATCCTTGAACAATATTACATTCAACACGAATACTATTTATACGCATAATATGAACTGGTTTTGTAGATATATGCCATTCATTTGCTGATAACTTTGTGTGTTGAAAACCAAGAATTGGACCATACTATCAGTCATACTGAGATCAATTTCTTTGTCTGCATACAACTCACATTGTAATGTATTATTATTTTGCTTCAATTTTCAATTGATTGCTTGTAAGATTGAGTTTATCTCTTATATAAGTTAGAATATCTTCCAATTCATATGATCCCTCAGGTATTTGTACCTGTTGTTTATTATAAATAAATTTATCATTATATTGGTTTCAATATTGGAATTGTATTGTATGTGTATAAATTCACTAGTCCTACTTCATAGTTGCTGGAATCATCTAAATCAACTGGTGGAAAAATTTCACAAACCAATGGGTTCTGATTTGCTGTTAGTGTGAACATGATTATTTATGATATATTTTTTATAAAGCCATAATAGACATAAGTGACCACATACTATTGAGTTATTATTCATTTCTTGATATTTCTTATAGTTGTAACATATTCTCACACCTTTCATATAATCTATTAATTCTAGTGGTGGTGATAAATTTCCAAAACTATCAAAATACTCACAAACATTTTTATGTTTGATATAACAAGTCCAATGACTCCCAATCCCACTTTCTCCATCTTAATTTATTACACCAATTTCTAAATCTTTGTATGGTGTTTCTGGTAGATTATCTCTCATATAGACACCACGAAGGGGTATATTAAGTTTCTTTGCATAGTTTATGATTTCAATATTCGAGAATGGTGTTTTTTTTTTAAGATTTTCCTTAATGTTTTTCCTATTTCTTCACTTCTTTTTCTATTATTTCTTCTCTTTAATTTCTTAATTCCACAACCTTTGTATGGCTTCAAGAATAGTCCACCACCAAATTTAGTTTTAGCATTCAATAGATTTGTAACAAGATATGCTGCAGAGCGTTCACCTAAACCTGCATCAGGAGATTTCACTCTCTCCCAAGCAAGTGCAGCTAGCTTTCTATCAGCATCCATTCTATTCTGATTAGGGTCATTGTATGCAATATCATGTGCTCGACATGCTTCATCCAATTTATTTATTCCTTTATCTCCTCTTTTCAATCTTTTCTCAAGTTTGGTGCCGGGCCCGCAAAAATTGTAGCCGGGGATATGGAGCTCAACAGGTAGGAAGTCAATTGCTTTGTTCAATACACTACCAATTATACCAGATCCTAATTTTTTCTTAAGCTTTTTCAATAATTTTTTTTTCCACACCAATATTTTTCTTCTTTATCATTTTTATTATATATATTTTTTCTCATTAACTATCCTCCTAAATGGGGTAATATCCTACAATATTCAAATCAAAAGATTCAACCGAATCAATTACCCATCCACTTCCATGCTGTACAAATCTATCTATTTTCTTCCACATATTAGCTTTGATCTCAAGCCATTGATTATTAAATTCATTTATATTATCTTGAATTTGTAGAATTGTTCGTGCTCTTCCATGAAAGTTGGTGAACTATTCATTTCATAATCTCCAACTAATTTCTTCAGCTTCAATTTGAGAGCAACATACCATTTTATATTATTGTTGAATTTTTCAGATTCTTTTAACACGTCCCAAACTATCAAGATGAACTCTAGTTATTTCAAGTATTCGTTTATAGGTTTTTGAATCTTTCCTACTATAATAAATGTATCTGGTACTGCTCTGAATAGTAATTCCAATAGACCATGTGTGGAGGTAATGAATGTTGGTTATCAATTATAATATCTTATTTTCAATTTGACTACTTTATCACCAATTTGCCACTCATCAATATCGGGTTGAAGTGAACACCATATATATTACCTCTTTTTGTTGATCTCATGAAATTGTCCATATAAGTAGATACCTGCGCCTACGTGCAGATGATTTAGTCTTTGGAGACTTGTATCAAATATATTTCTCAAACCATGTTCTTTATTTGATTCTTCTTCTACTGATACTTCTTCATCATTATCATCATCTACTCTATTTTCTTCTTCATCTTCTAATTCTTCATCATCCAATTCTACATCATCTATTCTTCTTCTTTTTCTTGTTTTAATTCTTCTTTTTCCTTTTTAATAGTTGCTTCTAGAAAAGGTTGTTTCAATTGTTTCAATGATTCTGTAATAGGTTTAAATTGTTTTTGAAAGTTTTCCTCCTCACTTGCTACATCACCTGATAATTGATGGTGCTTTTGGAGTATTGAATCACGCAGTTGTTTAATATTTTTCTTGAGTGCACTCAACTCTTTCAAATCTTTCCTATACATTTTTATATTACTGTATAAATTTATCAAAACCAATTCTATATCTACCATTACTTCTAGTACACTCTTTGTTTATAACTAGAAATGTGTTATTATTTTTTTTCCAAGCTTGAGCACACATTTCTTCAAATTCTTTCTTATTCATATCAGGATAAATGATCAAAATATATGTGTGTTAAATTACGATTATCTTGTTTAAATAGAACAATCAAGTTTGTGTTATCACGAATTAACTGCTTGGGTATACTGGAATAAGTTTGAGAAATGTAGAAACAATCAATATCATTATGTCTACCCATACTGAAATAGTTACGGATATTCTGTTGATTTTCCATACAAATATCATCAAAAATCATAACTGAATTTGGATGTGCATCATTTGGGTGTGGTATTTCATCATTATCTTGATACATGTTGAAGTCAATTTCAGGTATTTGTATCATAATCTGCTTTAGAAGTTGGTATTTATCTTGTTGATGTGATTTGGTGAATACATATAAGTTTGAAAACTTGACACCATTCTGTGCAAATAGTAAATTGAATACTGTATTTGTTTTCCCAGAATTACTTGGACCACAAACAATACATCTTATGGAATTTGGTAAAAGTTCGCTGTGTCTGTGATAATTGATATTCCTCTTAGTAAGGAATTTATCAAAATTTATGACAGGTAGTTTTGATTGATGTTGTTTCAATTTCAGCATATTATTTATTATATTACGTTATATCATCACCTTCAACCCATGAATTATAAGATTTATCGAATCCAAGCCATTTAACATACAATTTACTACCCTTTTTCTTTAATACTTTTTCAATGAGGAATATATCTGGATATTTTGTTTTATTCATTTCATATTCATAGAATGGACCCTTAATAATTTCATTGTTCATATCTTTTAATCTATAAGTAAAGGGTATAGTGGGGAGAACATTTTGTATGGTGAAAATCTCATTTGTCCAGTTTGGGAGATAACCTTTCTCAAATATTGATTTGTATCGACTAATGCGTACCTTATCACCAATTCTATACTTTGGTTTACTTTGATTGCCAATTTTACGTTGTGCACTTTTATCTAAATTCATTAGTACATATTTTTCATTTTCTTTATTTACATCAATTGGTTTCATATTAATGCTACGATGTGTGGTGTTGTTATATTTTAAGATAAGTTTTGGTAACAGTTCCAACCATTTATGATTACCCTGTATAGTGAATTCACGGAACATATTCTCTTTAAGAGTTCTGTTGAAACGTTCACAAATTGCAGCTTTCTTATCACTATATGTACTGTAATGGTTGATCTTATATGTTTTGAAGAGATTCTGAACAGTTGTGTTGTAGAACTCTTTACCTGCATCAGTTTGAAAATTGATAATCTTATGTTTTTGGAGTATTGGTTTCAATGCTGCTGCCACCTCATTTCCAGTTTTAGTTTTCATTGGTATTGCAAATGCAAATTTACTGAAACAGTTTATCATAGTTAGTATGTATCTAAAGTTCTTATTTAATGTGCTATAGTTGGACATGTCAACAATATCAGCTTGATATAAATCTGTTAGACCTTTTATTTCAGTGCAACGTGTGAGGAAATTACGTCTGACTCTACCATGTAGCTCATGTGCAAGTTTCTCTCTTGTGGACATTCCTTTTTAAATATACAAAGTTGAGGTATCCAGGTGGGGTGGGAGATAATCTATTCTTCTATATCTATTACATTTTTTTCATACCATTCTTTAAAAGAGATTCCAGAAGAAAGTGAGAATTGTTGGATCAAGTTTGAATCAGTCATATACTTCCACTCTTTTTCATTATTGACATTAATGTTTGGAATATAGGGTGCAGCTAATGGTATGATTTGTAGAACATAGAAAAAATTCTGAATCAAATTTTAAATATCAACATTAATATCATTATTATTTCTATCATGCAAATATCGACCAAATTTGTCAATACTCATGATCTATTTTTATTATGGATCCTTATTTTCTGTTCAATCCTAACAAATGGATTTACTGAAAAAAATTATTCTTAGTTATTCAAGAAATCATGATCTGATCCTTATTTTTTGTTCAATCTTGACAAATGGGGTGTCAATGGATTCGTTATTAGATTTACTGGAAAAAGTTACTCTTGTAGATTTTTTGTAAATTAACAGTTTCTTAGTTATTCAAGAAATAAAAAAAAGCTGGATCTAGTTTTTTTTTCCAAAAAAGTGGGAAATCTTCATTTGAGGTTTATTGTGAGATTAGGGGTATGGCTAGGTTAGGTTAGATCAGATTACATTTGGTTGGGCAAGGTTAGAACCAAGAATCAGATTTGGGGCAGATTTGGGGGCAGCTTTGAGCCAGGTTTGGGGCAGCTTTGGGGCAGCTTTGAGACAGAAGTCTCACTTTACCCCTACTCATAGAGAAACAATAGCATAATTTACGCTATTATTTCTCTATGATTAAACATAGACAAACTAGCATAATAGTTATTCATCCTTGGTAAAACAGCTGATAACTTCGCCGTCTGTCGATAACTGAAGATGGGAGTGCCTGTGTAGGTGTGAGACAGAATTATGTTCAGCTGTTGAACTATTGCAATCAATCAGTTTATCTCATGAGTTTATCTTGCAATATTGATTAACAAAATATCGGGGCACCGAGCTTCGCTCGTTATTTATTTATTTATTCATTGATAAAACAGAACTCAATTCTTTGAAATGATTGGGGAAGGACTAACAGGCATAGCCCAAAACTGTTTCTTCCCCGAATTTGGATTTATACATTATAAATATTCCAAAAAGTAGGTTATGTTTCATACACTTGAATTCAGTTCAAATATTTGAAAACATAAACGTTCTAATATTTAGATTGTTTACAAACCAAATTGAATAACAAAATAACACTCACTTATTACTTAGAACTGTAAAATAATGATTAACTTTGAATATTATGATATACCATCTCAAGTCAACAAATCAGACTATTTTGATCGAGACAATTGAAATTTCTAGATTTCTCGCGAGATACGGTAAGCTAATTGATTACACAGCTGATCTCCCACACAGGCACTCGCTTCTTCTGTTATCGACAGATGACGAAATTGTCATATCTTTTTCCAAGGATGAATTATCCTTTTAATGTCCTTCTGCGAGTTTTCCCAGGGATGAGACCTAGTGCAATTAAATTTCTATATCATAAACCTACTATGTTCAAAATTTCGTGAAAATAGTTAGAGCCGTTTTTGAGATCCGTTGAACTTAAATAACCAGATGTAAATATAAATAAATAACCAGATATAAAAATACATAAATTGCTTGCTTAATATAATAGGATATCTGATTTGTTGTGGCAGAATCCAAAGTCAGGACAGTGGACTGTAAATGATAATTGATATTAATACCTACAAAATAAATCTCTGGATTCTGTGCATGAAAAACTGATAGCATGAAGTGCTGTGAGTATGCCAATAAAAGACAAAATGAGTAAACAAAGTTGAGATTTAATATTAATGAAATAATAGGCAGATGGCCACATACAAAAACAAGTGAATGGAAATTGAATCGAATAAAAATCTTTAGATGAATCTTATCACAATATGAAATAAAACCGTTAGAAAGGAAACAATTACAAAATTTTGAATGAATGTAAATTAATGATACTAATGACCGTTGAAGACTGACAACAATTGATAAGGTAATGTCAATGACACCTGAATTGAAAATGACAAAAAATAGAAAATTTTAAATGATACAATAAAGTTAATGTTGAAAAATTCAATGTTAATGATTTTCAAAAGAATAATAACAAATGACAATGAGATGTAGATAATCAAAAAGAATACGGGAGCATCCAAGCTCTAAAAAAAGCAATACCTTAAATTGGCAAGGCTAATTAAATTCAAAAAAGAATCGAGACACGTTAAATGATGCGACTAAGGCCCTGAATGAAAAACCCACATAGAATAAGAATGTCTCTGTTGAAATTAATACACAAGTTCAGAATCAACGTTACATACATTGAAATAAATTGCTAGTCTTGAATGACATTAACACAAGTAAATCAGAAATAACAATGCTCTATATATTTGAAGAGTTGAATGTCTTGATTGACACTAGTACAAATAACCTTAGAGTAATTGAATGTATCGGTCGACATTAATACAAGTAAGTTCAGATATCAATGCATTCCACATTGATATAAAATTGAATAACTTATTCAATATTAATACAAGTAATTTCAATATTTTTTTTTTTTTTTTTATTGTCTATACTATAGCTATCTAGTCTAGAGACTAATGAGCTAATTTTTTCTATCCTAACATACTACTTTAAAATGTTAACAGCGAATATCTCATTAGATATTCTTACTGATATTGATTGTTTAATTAATATGTACACTTATGACTGTACTATAGAAGCTAGATTCACTCAATCACTGCTCTGCTCTTTCACTGGACACTAATTGAACAAGCACTACACTAGCTCATACGGTTTCCTCCGCACCAACCCTCCATTGTCTAGCAGCTGGATCGCCTCAACGTTGTCGTGTTGGTGCAGTCGCCCCTCGTGCCTCTCCGCATGCCTCTGGATCCCGGTGGACACCAGGTCGACGTGCAGGTCTCTATGAAGATCGCTGTTCCTGACATACAAAGGAGCATCCACAATGTTCCTCAGCACCTTGTTCTGGAACCGTTGTATTACATTGATGTTGCTGTCTTTGGTACACCCCCAAAGTTGTATACCATATGTCCATAATGACTTTAGTATCTGTTTGTACAGAAGTACTTTGTTTTGGATTTGTAAGTTGGAGTTTTTACCGATCAGCCAATACAGCTTCTTATATTTGATTCCAAGTTCCTCTCTCTTCTTCTTGACATGGGCCTTCCAGCGAAGCTTTGCGTCCAAGGTCATACCTAGATACTTGGCATCATTGGCATATGGCACAACTTGGTTGTTAATTGTTATTGGTATTGGCAGGTCCTTCTTATTGGTGAAGTTGATGTGAATCGACTTTGCTTCATTTAGTTTCATCCTCCACTTTCTAGTCCAATCTTGAATTTTGTTGATGGATCTCTGTAGTTTTTCTGTTGCAATATGAATATTACTGTCTACTGATGATATGGCTGTATCGTCTGCAAATGTTGCTGTAGTATTCTCATCAAGGCTGGGAATATCGCTGGTATAGAGTAGGTAGAGAAATGGTCCTAGAACACTTCCTTGAGGAACTCCTGCTTTTATTTCCTTCAAATCAGAATATGAATTTTCATGCCTGACTCTAAAGTATCTGTCAGTCAGATAGGATTTTAATATATCTGTAAATTGCTTTGGTAGCACTTTTTTCAGTTTGAAAAGAAGACCTTCATGCCACACTTTATCAAAAGCTTGCCCTATATCAAGGAAAGCTGCTGAACAAACTTTTTTTTCTCTTCAAGCTCTTCTCTATTACATTCACAATTCTATGCACTTGGTCTATTGTGAGTGTTTCATTCTGAAGCCAAATGGTGATTTGGAATTATGTGCTGTCTCTCAATTATTGGTGTTAGCCTACTCAGTAAAATCCTTTTAAACAGCTTGGCAAGCACAGCTAGCAATGATATTGGCCTATATGATGATACTTCATGTGGCTCTTTACCTGGCTTGAGAAGCATTATAACTTCTGCATTATAAATTCAAAATGGTGTAATTTACTATTGCTTTTTTTCTTGGTAGGTGCTTGAGGACTAAGCAGTTATCATTTCGAATCCAGGGGTCTTTTTGTTATTCAGATTTCTTTTTTCTCTTTCCACCTCTTCTACTGTGACACACATTATTTCTTGATTTGGCTGTAAGATGTTCTCCTCTGCTTCTAAAGTGTCTTCTTCAGTTGTGTTGTTTGGTTTAAAAACGTTCACAAGATGATCTGCAAGGTCTGTGCCTTTTCATCACTAATCCATGCCCATTGTCTGTTCTGCTTCCTAAGAGGAGGGATGATTGAATGATGGGTTTTTTAATTTTTTTAGCTGCCTTCCAGAGTGAGTAGTCTGTACTGCGTTCTGCTGTTAAGTTTATCAAGTAATTATTGATTGATTCATTCTTGTACATTGAATCTCTCTCCTATGTTCTTGAGTTAGATGTTTAAACTCTTTTGTCTTGAGGGGAACGTGATTGCTGCCATCTCCTTCTTGCTCTCTTCGTTTTTCCACAATCATTTCTCTGATTTCGCCAGGGTAATTATTTCCAGTGGTTCTTCTTCTGAATTGTGGAGTATTACACCATGCTGCCTGTTGGATATCAGTTACAAACTTCTCTAACCCCGATCAATCTGTTCTTCGTTTCTTATGGCGAGTTCAACTCCATTCTTTCATCCAGCATCTTTTGGAAACCATCCCAATCCGTTGTGGCTGTTGACTAGCGCAGGACAAGCATTTTCCTTCTGTAGAATTGAATCACTGAGAGTCAAATGATGGGTGAGTGGTCCGAATTAGATCGAAACTATCCTCTAAATGCAAATAATTTACTGATATTTCTTTGTCAGAAAATTCTATAAGATCTGGATTTTCCTCGTATCGGTGGGCCAGTAGGTTGGTTTACCAGTTGAAAGAGCTTCGCACCTCATCTCTCTCATTGCTTCATAGAGCTGTCTTCCCTTGTGTGTTGTTAAGCGCGATCCCCAATGCACATGCTTTGCATTGAAATCTCCACCAAGAATGAATTTGTCTCCTAACATATCAAGCATGATAAATATTCATCTTTTCTGATGGAATATCTGGGAGGACAGTAAATAGCTGCAACAACAAAATGATAATTGACTGCTTTCACTGCTACACCTGTCAATTGTATTCTATCACTTTCGAGTTTCAATTGTTCGTGATGTTGTAGATTGTCTCTGATGATGATGGCACTCCCCCCCTTGCGACATTGCGGGATGTAAAGCATGATAGATCCTATAGCCTTTGAATATTTATAAACGACTGCTTTGTAAAATGAGTCTCAGATATAAGACATATATCTATTTTTTTCTATGTTTAGAACTGCTTCCAACTCTGTTGCCGTTGTAACAATCCATTTGCGTTCCATTCTATATTTTTTAGTGGATGAATCATTGAATTGCAGAAGTTTACTTTGTTCTAACTTCTGGAATTTAGACTGCAGTGAGGTGATTATTTTTTCTTGTCTATCCAGTTTTACCAAGATGAGCTGCAAAATATTATTGTTATCTCCTACTTCACTTTTTGGCTCTCCCAATTTGGGTCTATTTTCTTTGAGACAATCTGGGCGGAAGTTAATTTCTTAACCGCGCTTTCATTGTTTGGTTTGTGGGTTTGTGTATTTTCTGTGATTTTTGGTGGAATATTCTTCACTGTTTTCTTCCGTAAATCTGGAATATTTTTTGTTTTATTTGAGTTTCTAATCTTTTGCAATTCGATTGCGACAGTGCAGCCTCGATAGCTGGCTGGATGTGCTTCTCCGCAATGAATACATTTTGGTAAAGCATCACTGGGTTTTGTACAATCTTTTGTTTGATGTTTACCTGCACACTTTACACACCTAGGCTCCTTGTTACAGTATTTTGTGTGTGACCGTATGCTTGGCATCGTTTGCATTGCGGTATCAGGTTGGCCTTCTTCAGTGCTTCCACTTCCACTTTGCAACCAAGTATGTTTAAGTTCAAAAACTTTTTTTATATTTTCTTCCGCGCTGAATGAGACTATAAAAATATCTAATGGCTCTCTTGTGTTTCACTCTAGCTTATTTACAACTTCTAGAACTTTCAATCCTCGTGTCTTCAAATCTTCCAGTATCATGTCTGTACTACAAGAGTGATGAAGTTTTTTAATCATTACTCTTATTGGTCTCGACTGCTTATCTTCATAGGAATGCCAGTTAAATCCGTCATTAATGAGTTCTCTGGTAACATTCCAATAAGTTTCGGAGTCGACAGCATTTATTTTGAACGTTTCTCTACTCAAGAGTTTTATTCTAAATTTGTCAGCTGGCGACACTTTTCTCAAACTCTTAAGGAGTCCATCTAGATTCTTGATACCATCCACTATGATGGGGGTGGTGGCATTTCTTTCTTCTCTCTCTTCTCCACGTCAGTGGTTTTAGAATTTAAGTTCTGTTGAATTCTTTTCGCAGACACATTTTTGACTTCTGGCGATGGAGTACTAAGCTTCCTCTTCTGGTAGCCCGCTTAGTACGAGTCCTGATCCATTCTGTTTCTTTGGCCATTCTTCCTCATTGTTGAATAATTCTCAGCTGCTGAGCTGGTAGGCTGTGAGCTGTGAATCTTCTTCTCAATATTCATAAATCTTGCTTCCAAATCCTGCACTTTTTTTAACAGCTCTAAGTTGCTCTTCTCCAATTCCTTCCTCTTCTCATCGGTCTCTTCCCAGGCGATGAAAAAGTACCTGCTCGGTTGAGGTTTCGAGTTTATTTAATTTGATATATTTATCTGGTGAACACTGGATTTCTGATGTCATTAGTGGCTCCCTGTTCTCTTTGCTCTTCTGTAGGAATACTAGGTGGCTTCACTAAATTAGACATATTTTGAAAACATACCTTTGAAACAGCCCTCGTATCAACACTCACGCACACGGAAACGCGAACGCGAGCTTTAGAACGGCCCGCGAAAAGCAGGTCGCTTTGCTTGCATGAATTCCGTGGTCGACGACCGATATTCGATGCAATATTTTTGTTCCAATTTTGATGGCGAACAAACTGCTGACTCACTACTTCTACACTACACTATTACTAACTACTCCACTATACGTCCGTTCTCTACGAGTTCTAACACAATACTGTCGGTCGACATTAATACAAGTAAGTTCAGATATCAATGCATTCCACATTGATATAAAATTGAATAACTTATTCAATATTAATACAAGTAATTTCAAATATGAAAATGTCTTGTTCGACATCAATACAAATAAGTAAGTTCAGAAATGAAAATGCCTTGGTCGACATTAACATAAGTAAGTTCCAAAATCAATGTCATACACATTGAAATAGGCGTCGGTGGCCTTAAGATAACGCTTGTAAGCCAAGGGTAGCTATCAAATACAATGAAACAATTATCAATGTGAGTACATTAATAGGGCGACATGGGCCTTCAATGAAAACGCTTGTAAGCCAAGGGTAGCTATCAAATACAATGAAACAATTATTAATGTTGAGTGCATTAATAGAGGCGACATGGGCCTTCAATGAAAACGCTTGTAAGCCAAGGGTAGCTATCAAATACAATGAAACATTATTAATGTTGAGTGCATTAATAGAGGCGACATGGGCCTTCAATGAAAACACTTGTAAGCCAAGGGTAGCTATCAATACAATGAAACAATTATTAAGTCGAGTGCATTAATAGAGGCGACATGGGCCTTCAATGAAAACGCTTGTAAGCCAAGAGTAGCTATCAAATACAATAAACATTTAATGTTGAGTACATTAATAGAGGCGACATGGGCCTTCAGAAATTTGAATGTCAAGTTAGACATCAATACAATAATTCAGATATGAGAATATTAATTTGAGGTTAGAAATTGAAATGCTTCACAAATAAGCCAACTGATAATTGAAAACAATAAGATGATCAATAATACAATTATTATTACCTTGAAATATCATTGAGTGCTCTCAATGAGACATACACTGTAACATATTGAATTCATGTACATAGGCTCGATTGCCAAATAAGTACGGACAATTAAATGTTTTTAATTGCCGTAAAAGCTGAATAATAGCTACAAAAATTTTGAATGGACATTGAATTGCTTGAATACAAATAAATTTGAAATAGAGAACAATGTGGTCCAGTTTCGACACGCTGTTAATTGTTTCATGAACAATTATGCAATACAAGAGTAAAAATGAAAATTGAATAAAAAGATTCACGTAACCTGAGTTAAATTTTGAAGAAAGAGATGTGACCAGGCAGACAGGCAGGGAATCCACGGTACCCCAGGGAACAGCATGTTCAGCAAGCGATGACACGATGGCCACAGGAATCATCTGAGACGGTAGGCAGTTCTCCCAGTGAGAATGCGAACAGGACCATGAAGAAGTTCAAGAGATCCGAAATCCAGGAAGCGAAGCCAGAGGACTCCAAGGAGCAGCAAGCTCCAACGATGACCACGCGAAGGCGAAATGGAAGCATCAAACACAGCAGACAATTCCCTCAATGGGAATGTGAACAGGAACATGTAGAACTCCAAACAATAATCCGAATTCCCAGTTGTGGAATTTTCAGATTGATTTCCAAACGGTAGAGATGATGAAATTGAAAGTCTGAGTTTCAAGTGGTGAAGCCATGTTGTTAGAAACAAATAATCAAACAAATAATCCGAATTCCAAGTTGTGGAATTTTCAGATCGATTTCAAATGGTAGAGATGATGAAATTGAAAGTCTGAGTTTCAAGTGGTGAAGCCATGTTGTTAGAACGTAAGCTAATGTTCGCGACAATTTGATGAAAAAGTAGCAATTATCTTGAAAGTAAGATGCCTAAAGGACGAAATAGAATACCAAAAATTGAGTAATAAAAATATTAAAATTGAAACGACGAATATTAGAAAACACAATCTTGAATATGAACTATGCCAGTGTAACCGTGACTGTGACGTCAGCGGACAACGGAATAACGGAACGAGTATCGAAGTGGACCCATTCCAATAAATGCTTTGTCAGATTTTACAGTTGATATGACCAACGATATGATTTTATTTAGATCCAACCTTATTTTTCATTCAAATTGAAGTACCTTTATCAATATTTTCAAAGTCAATCATTATTTTACAGTTTTAAGTGATTAGTGAGTATTATTTTGTTATTCAATTGGTTTGTAAAAATTCGAAATTCAAACTTCCCTGATTTCAAATTTTTGGACTGATAATTGAACTTAAATTCAAAAATGTATAGAACACAATTTACTTTTTGGACTACCATATTTATAGTGTATATACTGATATACATCAATATTTGGGGAGAAACAGTTTTGGGCAAGAATTGTGTTCTGTGAATCAATAAATGAATATTATAAACTATGCCTTTATGCTTATATGCTTTTGTACTCCAAAGCGAAGCTCGGAGCCCCGATATTGATCCCCAAGTGGCAAGTTTTTAAGTTTTTACTGTCACAAAAAAATTATTTTTCTCATCTGACGTTTGTTTCATGACGGTTTTGAAAGTTTCTGTTATTGTGGGTTAGATAATTATATCAAAAATCACCTATGAATTTACCTGGTAATAATAATTGTGGTTTTTCTTGAGACGGACGTTTCCACAACGTAGTTTTTTCAAGCAGAATGATTTCACTTTGATCATATTAACAAACATAAAAACATGCATACCAAAATACCTCGCTTGAGATAATACAAACTGAGAATATAATTATATTTACTCAATAACAATATTAATTATTCAAAGCATGATTTGCTTCATATTATAGTAGGCCTAAAGTACGTGAAATTTTAATTTATCTAACTATATGGAATGAAATCAACTAACCTTCTACGTCTGTTACCATGGAATTCTGGTGGTAGCTGCCTTTTCATTCTCCTGGCTGAAAGAACCATCTTCTTCTTTCCCTTCACCGTATGTCTTGAATCCATTTTACCAGCCAAAAATGCCAGAGAAATATATATATAATACAGAAATCTGATTTATATAGGGAGTGCGTCTGGAAATACTATGTGCTAGGACTAGCCATGATCAATGTCAATATGACAAGTGAACAAGCTGAAGAACTAAGAAAAGTTGTGACCAGCCTGAGCACTAAGAATGAAGGCTGACTTGTGGGTGGGGTGGTGGGTGAGTGACTTGTGTGTAGGGGTGGAAGGTGCCTGAATGATGTGTGGATGGGGTGGAGGGTAGGAGCGCATGAAAATCATAGAGATAAAACTTGTAATATGATTCTGATGGAACCACTGGTTCGATCTTCAAGCTGAAAATGATAAAAAATTTTTATCATCAAATCTTCAAAATGACTAGACTACCTGTTCTTCTTGAAAAAAATTGTTCCCTTTGAAATTAAGAAATTTATTTTTGTTTAAATAAAACATAAAAATTAATCGACATGGTAGCGGCATGGAGATAGATATTACAAGAATAAATCAGTTTTCAAAACAAGTTTTACTCTAATAGTGAGCAAGTAATAGCATGAAGTATTTCATTTGATTTTAAAGCTCTACGTGGTGGCAATTTTTGAACTAGGGCCTGTGGTGTTTCCCCTTAAGGAAACAGCCCCAAAAGGATTTTCTTGATGGTTCTATATGTATTTTGGGTTGCTGAATTCGAATCTGAAATTAGGTGACATGCCAGAGGGTGGCTTCACCCCCAAAACCTCCCAAAATTTCGTACTTTTCCAATTTTTCCATTAATCTCGAGAGCCTCGAGTTTTTCGAAAAAATCATACTGTAAAAAATTAAAGATAAAAGATTAAAGATTTCCAATAAATTGAGTGGTCGCGCAGGGTTCTACCATTTTTGGTTCCGGAGCTACAAATTTTCAAGGAAAGGGTATTTTTTATGGTTTTTTAAAGTTCAATACTACAACTTCTACCCTATAAACTTGGATATTTTCCTAGCAATGATTGAGAGAATCACACATCACGTGAAAGAACAATCACATAAGTGTGTCGATGTAATTCACTCTTCATCTCTAGGATGATGATCATCCAGCTCATACTAGACTTTAATACCTATGTTAAATAAGTTGTCTGGAATAATCGAAATTGAAATGTGATAAAATATAGAAAATTTCTCCTTGAGTGTATTTCAACTCATATTCCCACAAAAAAATGCCAAATTTATTTATTCAAAAATGTGTATCTTGGTAACCCTTAATGATAATGGTAATTGGTCTTGATTTGAAGAACAGAATCTCCTCTTTCATGTTGGATAGCCCAAATTACAAGCAAGCAGAGGACTGTCGATAAATATAAATAACAAAATATTGAATGATAATATGCTAGAATAAAGAGAGCAATAATTAATAGATTGAATGTAGTAAGTAATATTTTCAGCATTAAATTTATACCAGAAGTGAGTTATTTGGTTACTCACCACCAGTAGTTTTCTTCAAATACTAAATACCAACTTACTCCAGGAATTGGAATTAGGTTTGTGGCAGGACAAGACGGAGTCGGGAAAAGGTGTTGGCCTCTCTTGTACATCTGCTACCCCTATCCGATGTATGTTAATTCTGGCATCAATTTAATTACTGATCAGTCCGAAAATTGCTTGGAAGATAACTTTACTATATTGACTATTACTTTACACTGCTGTACAATTCAAAGTCCGATCGCACTAGTTGAATATTTCAATTTATATTCACAAATAACAAGGAAAAGCTGTCAACGGTGTCAGCTTCAAAAAATGAGCCAGAGTTAAGGCAAGAGGTTTGTTCGATCCTCGCTCAAAGGCCCAATGGCCGAGAGTTCAACACTGCCTCCACTTGAACCAATGCAGTATTCATCTCCTCATAGGTCAATAGTTGATCGCCAATCACTTTTATCAAATGCGACTTGACCGATTTTATGTTGGCATCCCAAATTCCACCGAAATTTGGGGAAGCAGCAGGAATGAATTTCCAATCCACTCAATAATCAGCCAGCTCATTAGTAATTGTATTTTGAAATTCTGACGAATCCAATAATTTCGCTAACTGTACCAGCTGTGCATGCACACCAACGAAATTTGTACCATTATCAGAATAAATTACACGACAAGGTCCGTGTTGAGATAAAAATCGGCGAAATGCTGAAAGAAACATCGGCATAGATAAATCAGAAACCAATTCTATGTGCACAGCCTTTGTTGACATACAAACAAATAGACAAATCTATGCTTTTAGGATGAGTGGATTTCTGCATCAAGCCATTGTGATGCGTACAGGCCCACCGTAATCAACACCACACTGTCCAAACGGTTTACTCTGGAGTACCCTGCATGCAGGCAAATCACCCATTTTGGGAGGTGTTATGCTAGGCCGACATCGGAAACACCTATTGCATTTTTGAATACGACTCCGAATGACCACACGAGCAGAAAATATCCAGAACCTCTGTCTTATTAACGACATTAATAGACGAGGACCAGCATGACAATTTTTTCGATGATAATGATCGACAAGAAGGGTGATGAAAGGATCACTCTTAGGCAAGACAATAGGGTGACAGCTGTCAAAATCCATGTCTGAGTTCGGCAAATGACCACCAACTCGAATTAATTCCTTGTCTATAAATGGTGACAAACGCTGAAATTTGGGGGCACAATCTTCACCCTTTTCTAGTTGAACAAGCTCACGTGAAAAATTAATTCTCTGTACGACTCTACACAAATATCTCTCCGCCGCATCAAATTCTAGTTCACCTGCTTTCGGCAATATTCGCACTGCCTTCAATACTAGTATCATGATATGAAGCAAACGTTGATAGTCAGAGCATTTCTCGATCAAATTATATATTACATTATCTGAAACACTTTCAGATTGAACAACCGTGACAACATTTGAAGATTTCATTTCAGGTGGACACTTCATTTCTTCAATTTCAAATTTTACAGGCCAGTGATTTTCCTCCATAGTCAACCAGTCCTGTCCACCATGTCTCGTGATTAATGAGATCCATTGGTTTACGACCACGTGATAAACAATCGATGGGATTTTCCTCACCAGAAACATGCATCCAACAATCGATGCGTGAGTTTTGAATTTCCGAGACTCGATTAGCCACGAACGTTTGCCAACGCGATGGCGAACCTCTTATCCAATGGAGAACAACAGTTGAGTCTGACAAAGTGACAACTCGGACGATTTTACAACGAAGTTCGAGGACAGAGAGGGTAGCTTCAAGTAGATCGACTAGGAGAAGAGCAGCGCACAATTCCAATCTCGGTATTGATAGAGTTTTACTCGGTGCAACCTTTGATTTTCCACACAGCAGCGTTACTGTTGAAGAACTACCATCTTCTTCCTTTGATTTCAAATGGATCACAGCTCCATAGCCAGACTGACTTGCATTGCAAAAACAAATTAATGTAATCTTGAAACCAACAAATACTCCTAAGTGACGAGGAATGGACAAATTCGACAAAGATTGAAATTCTGTTTGATATATCTCCCACTGAGATGCAATAGAATCAGGCGGTTTTTCCTCCCAATCTGAACCAATACGCCATAATTCTTTTACAAGACATTTCAAAAACAACGTGAGAGGAGCCACTAGTCCTAGAGGATCATAGATTCGCGCCACAGTGGATAATATATTCCATTTTGTGGCAATAGAGTGACCCTGTGAGACGAAAAAACGAAACGAATCGGAAAATGGTTGCCACTCTAGACCTAAAAATATGGCTAATGAATTTTCTATATTGAATTCTTTGGACAACAAGGACCTTTCACTATCATTGAGACTTGTCATCAGCTCCTCCGAATTTGACACAAACTTAGTCAATTCAAATCCACCAGCTTTAAACAGCTCTTTGGCCTGACTACACAATTTTTTCGCATCACTTACAGAAGGGACAGACGTTACCATATCGTCCATGAACATATCTGTAGGAATGCGAGCTTTAGCATCCGGAAAATTATCGCCTTCCCTCTCAATCAACTCATGGATAGTTCTCAAAGCCAAGTACGGAGAGGAAGTGATACCAAATACGACACAATTTATTTCATAGGTTTCAACAGGATCATCTACCGAAAATCTCCATAACACCCGCTGAAATTCACGGCAAGATTCACTCACAAATATTTGACAATACATCTGTTTCAAATCACCTGTCACTCCAATTGCAAAAAGACGAAAATTCAATAGCAACACGAAAATGTTTGTCTGTAACTTCTGACCAGCATGGAGAATCGAATTCAATGACAAACCAGTTGTAGTGTTAGCGCTTGCATCATAAACGATTCTTACAGGTGTAGTAGTACTACGAGCCTTCACGATTGCGTGGTGAGGAATATAATACCCCTGTTTATTTTCCTGATCCTCAATCAAGGTCATGTGCCCTTGGCGCAAATAATCCAACATTATTTCGTGGTATGCGATCTTAATATCTTTGGAGCGAGCAAGACGATTTTCCAAATTTGTCAATCTCCGTTTAGCCATAGAATATGAATCACCCAAACAATCAGCTGATTTTTCAAACGGCAAGGATACCACGGATCGACCTGATTCCAAACGACGAACAGGCGAACGAAAATTATTTTCACAATCCAACTCGGCAGGTGTAAGATCATTCCCCGATTTAGGACAATCTTCAACCTCCCAAAACCTCTGTACTAGGTCATTCAAAGGTGGACTAGAGATGAGCAAACAATTATTGAATTGTTTATTTTGTGACGAGTTCAAAATTGGGGTTCGACCCATAACAATAAAACCCAGTTTACTGTCAACTAATTTGACTGAACCTATCTCTTGATAAGATTGGTAATTATTGATAAGATCGGGAAAGAATTCGGCACCCAAAATACCATCCAATTTTCCAGGGATGAAAAATTTATCATTCGCCAATTTCAATGACTTCAAGTAGGACAACTTAGACACATCAACTTCACGAGATGGTTATCAGTCAAGTATTTTTTCAACTACCAATGCATCAACAGCAAACGAAAATGTTGTGTCAGCGTGAGAACGAATTGTGAATGACGCTCGACCTTGAACCTTACTTGATTGACCGCCAAACCCAGTGACAGTTGAATAGACAGGTTTAATATACAAGCCTAGCTGACGACACGCACGAGAAGTTACAAAATTCTTCTCACTACCAGAGTCGATAAGAAATCGCAGGAGACATTCTTGCCCTCTCTTATTTCTGATCAGAACGATAGCAGTGGACAATAAAACAATAGTTTTATCATTTTCAGACTCATTGTTTACCAATTTAGTACTACAACATCTAACACCACTCTCTTCAGATTGATTTTTGAAATCGAAATGCAACAACGTATGATGTGAATTTTTGCATTGAATACAGGAAGCATTGCTTTTACACTCACGAGCTGAGTGACCTCCCACTAAACATTTTAGACAATAAGACTTCTCTTTTATGAGACGAAATCTATTCCATGGCGAGAGTTTCAAAAATGACTCACAATCTGTCAACTTATGTTCACTTCCCTTACAGCTTATACAATGAGATTTTCCCCGACTATCACTAGGAATTTTATCTCCTGACTGAATTGTGAAATTCTTAGAGTTTAATGAGCCCTTTAACGCTTTTCCACTATGAAAACTATCACCCTTATTTCTATCAATCGACAATGATCGAACTTGTTTTTCAATGAAACTCACAAAGTCTTTATAAGTGGGCTCCTCTTTATCTCTATGTGATGATTCAAATTCTCTACAAGTTACAGTATCAAGAATTCTCAAACCAAAATGTAAGAATATAGCATCGTCAAGCCCATTATTTTTCAATCTTTTCACAGCAGTAACAGAGTTACAAAATCGGTCTAATACCGAAGTCAAACCTTCCCTGCTTTCTACTTTAAGCCCTTTGAATTGAAAAATCTCATCGAAATAGGTTTCCAACTGAGATCTTGGATTATTATAGCGATTAACTAAAGCATTCCAAATAATACTATAGTTTGCAGCTACAGTAGGAAGATGCCTACAAATATTGGATGCTCCACCTGTAAGTTTTGATGTTAAATATTGATTTTTTGTTGGTCAGACAATGCTTTATTTCCATGAACGAGATTTTTGAATAACTCATAAAAGACAGCCCATTCGGACTGACGACCACTAAATTTCGCTAACTCAATTTTCGGTAATAGTAATTCATTTGACACAGTAGTAGGTGAGGTTGTCGGTGCCGATTGCACTTCGACAGTAGGCGCTGAATTAATTTTTTGAAGAAGTTCAGCTGTTTCATATATTTTCGCTACCATAACCAAGTAACTGTCTTTGAATGCTGGATTGAATTGATCATTCAAACTTAATTCTAATTCATTGATAAGAAGTTCAGTTTTTTCATATTCAATAACAGTATTTGGAATCAATCTATGCAATGTGAGGAATTGACTAGCAACTTTTTTATTAGTTCCTACATCCTTAACTGAATCATAACATCTTTGAATTCTTGAAAATAGCTGAGTTAATTTTGCTTTATTTATTCGCAATGATACCTCAGTTGGCAAAGCCAGCTTCGGCTCATCGGAAGCAGTTTCCATTGTAATTCAATTCAATTTTTCAATAGAATAGAAAACGATTCTATGAACAAGTTATTATTACAACTGGACAAAATAGATAACTTATCTGAAACAAACAAGTCCATTGTATTGTGATAATGCGATAAGCATTGCTTGAACGCAAGGCTAGCAACTATGCTGAATGAAAGGAGTCGACAATCGCTGACATGCAGCTTTCTCTAACAAGAAAATAATTGTACAATACAGACTTAGAATTGTAACGCAAAATAATTCTAGCATGAAAAAAAATACAAATTCGAAACAAATTGGATTCATATCCGGTCCAACAGGAGGACCATAATGGATAGCCCAAATTACAAGCAAGAGCAGAGGACTGTCGATAAATATGAAGAGAAAAATATTGAATGATAATATGCTAGAATAAAGAGAGCAATAATTAATAGATTGAATGTAGTAAGTAATATTTTCAGCATTAAATTTATACCAGAAGTGACTTATTTGGTTACTCACCAGCAAGTAGTTTTCTTCAAATACTAAATACCAACTTACTCCAGGAATTGGAATTAGGTTTGTGGCAGGACAAGATGGAGTCGGGAAAAGGTGTTGGCCTCTCTTGTACATCTGCTACCCCTATCCGATGTATGTTAATTCTGGCATCAATTTAATTACTGATCAGTCCGAAAATTGCTTGGAAGATAACTTTACTATATTGACTATTACTTTACACTGCTGTACAATTCAAAGTCCGATCGCACTAGTTGAATATTTCAATTTATATATTCACAAATAACAAGGAAAACTGTACTTTTCCCCAACTTGGGACAGTTAATATATCAATAATAATTTTAACACAACGACGAACGTGTAAAATTGAATTTCAACGGCAACAATCAAAAAAACAGCAACAATCCTGTTTTTTCACCGTCTGATCCGAGCTGACAACTTCAACTAATGATTATGCGATAGAATAATCTAAATACTAACTTATCCGCTAGGGCGCAGCAGCTGCTGGCCTCGCCACTGCAACTACCGCTAGACTTAAAACTAATTTAAAGTAGACTTAATCTAAATACGCTAAAGGGTGTCACCACATGTGAAGTAAATGATTTGAGCTGTTTCCATAATTTTCACTAACTCTGTATAATTGAAAGTTGCAGATTCTAAAGATCAAAATACAACTATTCATGAGCGAGTTCTCAACTCAGCGGGTCACTACTTTTAAAGATTGTCAACAACTCAACTACATCAATACTACTACTCTCTACATCAATAACTACATCTTACCATCTTCAGAAGCAAACGTGAATTCATCAATTGATGGCTGAAGCTCATGCTTCTCTGTCAAGTGTCCTACTAACTCTGAATGTTCACTGCTTAGATTTTTATTGCAGTCTTTGAATGGACATATTGATCCTTCTTTCACAGGACTATTACCTTTATGGAAATTCTGTAGATGCCGCTGTAAATTATAATTAGTGGACAATTCTTTTCGACATGAAGTACAATTAAAATTAGATGACTTCACAGACATAATGGCTTTAAATGTTCACTCATTCACAATTGCTGCCGACTGTAGGCCTAAATGCTCATTCCTTCACTGGTTCATGAAAACAAAGTAACAGTTATTTTTCCAAGTAGCAGGTAACAAACTGCTCCAACGAATGTGTTACTGAAACGCTTGCGCAGTAGAAAGGAGCAGTTCTACAGCGAGCCTCTCCTGTGAAGGACTGGTTTGATGATAATGGACTAACCATCAATATCAGCAAGACGAAATACCTACCTTTTTCCATTAGAGCCAATGGTGATCCAATCGGTCTAGAACTGAAATTACAAACCTGTGGTGCACAGAATAATTATGCACAATGTCAGTGTGAGTGTATTGAACGAGTATATGAATATAAATACCTTGGCGTGATATTTGATTGTAGGCTGAAATGGAGCAATCATATACACCACCTTAGAAATGGGCTCCGAAAATTTATTTATGTATTTGCATCTTCAAGCGGAATCCTTACACCCACTATAATAAAACAAGTTTATTTTGCTTAAATTCAGTCCATCTTACAGTATGGTATTATACCTTGGGGTGGTACATTCAAAACTACATTGACTCCTTTATCAACTGTTCAGAAAATTATAATGAAAAGTGCCTTACGCAAACCACTAACATATCCATCAGATTATCTCTTTGAAGAATTTAAGGTATTAAATGTACAACAATTATACATAAGAACCCCAACCTTGTATATATTCAAACACAAAGTAGCTATATTTTCTAATATCATTCACAATTATAACACAAGAACAGCTGTAAATATCGGTATCATCAACCCCAGACTTACTAGAACTTTCTCCTCCACTTCCTCACATTATAAAATGCATTTCCTTTTTCAAAAACTGCCCATCTATTTGAAAAATCCTGACAATTTGAGAATAAGTCACTATAAAAAATTAGTCAACGATTGGTGACTTCCCTAGACCCAGAGGAGCAGGAAGGTATATTAGTATCACCTTACTCTTTCCGATGATTGTACCTTTTTTAGCTAATAATTGTACATTACATAAACATTGAGAGTGAGTATCGAATGTGTGAATGAGTGCGCTTGTTGGATGTGAGTGTTCTCGATCCATGGTCAAAAAAGCAGGTTTTCAACAATTATTGTATCTTTTTTAACGATTTTATTTTGTTCATCGATCTCACCGTACTTCCCACTTCGTTTTTAGTTTACCTGATTTGGTTTATTCTATTTTATTCATGATAATACCTTTCTCCAGATTGAGTTTTGTTTTATTTGTTACACTAGTCCATTCTTTCTTAAATACATTTTTTTATTGTATTTAATCATATTTTTCATAGCTATGAATAGTTTAATTTAATATTATGTATATTTGATGCTACTAGACAACTTGCTCCTCTCTCACAGGCATGTGCCCATAAGGGGAGCCTCCAATGAAATGTATTTTTATTTTTTACATGCAAATATAATTGTATTGTTGATCTTTTTTGAAGAATAAAAAATTTTAATTTCAATTTCAACCTTGAGTTTTTCGAGAAGAAGCATTCTCTACAAATTAAAGATAATAAGATTTCCAATAAATTGAGTGGTCGTGCAGAAATTCTATCATTTTTGTTTCCAGAGCTACTAATTTTCAAAAAAGGAGTATTTCTTTAATGGTTTTTAAAATTATCCAATCCTACATCTTCTACTCTATACAACTTGGATATTTCCCTAGCAATGATTAAAAATCACACATCATGTGGAAGAACAATCACATAAGTGTGGCAATGTAACTCACTCTCCATCTCTAGCACCATCATCATCATCATCATCATCATCCAGCTCATACTGGACTTGAAATACCTATGTTAAATAAGTTGTCTGGAATAAATCGAAATTGAAATTTGATAATAAATAGAAAATTCCTCCTTGAGTGTATTTCAACCCTTATTCCCATACAAAAGGAAATGGCCAATTATATATTCAAAACTGTGTATCTCGGTAACCCTAAATGATAAAAAATGGTAATTAGTCTTGATTTGAAGAACAGAATCTCCTCTTTCATGTGAGGTGAATGATTCTTGTGAAAATATGAACGTAAAAATTCAAATTCAAATTCAAATTGGTTTATTCATAAAATATTACATATTCACAAAACATAGAAGTGTTATAAATTACATGAATAAATTCTCCCTGCCTGGATGATTTGTCGCAAATTATCAGACAGAGGGCAAACACTAGCAATGATGAAATAAATTACAAACTATGAATAATAAATAAATTTGAAAGCATAATAAGAGAGTTTATTTTAATAATAAATTTTAAAACTTAAGATAGAAAGAAAATGGCAATAAATAAATAAAATGAAAGTGTCAGCTCGACGGCGGTTAAAGGGCTGAGTTGGGAGTAATATAGCTTTATTAGCGTGGTACTGCGTGTATTATTTGAATGGTATTTTGTGTTCAGAACTAGAAATATTCATCTATAATTATGGAGAATGTAGAAGAGCCTCCGCAGCATCTGAACCGATGCAGAGCAGCCACCCGCTCACTCTCCGCTTGTAGACGGCAACGCTAACCCCCTCAGTAGTTGAAATCTCGGCCGGTACATTACGGTAAAGCCAATGGGCTAAATGAAAACAGTTTCCAAGTTGAATTGAATTTCTTAAATGGGGAAATTGAATATTTATATGCAATCTGTTTCTAGTGGGATAATAATGTTGAATTTCATTGAAGACAAAGTTACTTTTTTTATAAAGACAAGTAAATTTTTTATAAATAATTGTTTTATATTCAAAACAGGGAATTCTTGGAAAAGTAAATGTGTTGGATATCTATGATATCTTACTTCAAAGTGAGATACGTTTGTTTTAAAAATTCGAGAATTTGCGATATTTTTTTCATTCTTACAGTCTGAACAGATGTTTGATAATAAACAGTGATGCAAGATGGATTTAAGGCAACTTATAAAGCATGAAATTCTCTTCTATTTGAGATCAATTGCAAGTTTCTCTCATGTATTGTACCCATTTTAGAGACTCTTGAAAATCGCAAGAAAAATGAGAAAATAAGTACAGTTAAAGTACAATTAAAATAAGATGATTTCACAGACATAATGGCTTCACGTGTTCACTCAATCACAATGGCTGCCGACTGTACATGCTCATTCGTTCACTAATTCACAAAACAAAGTAACAATTATTTTTTCAAGTGGCAGGTAACAAAGTGCTCCAAGGAATATGCTACTCAGATACAGTTCTACAGCGAGCTTCGCCTGTGAGCAGCTTCTCTTTGTCATAGATACAGAGTAACGGCCAGCAACGGTCACAGTTATCACATGGTTATTCAAAAGTATTCTTTGAGTATCTATAGTGAGGTCCACGTTGTAATGGTAGTGGTTGATTTGAATTGGTGTTGCTATCCTTGTGTAACATTCAACAAAGCAGATGGCGCTATCTCTTCATGCATTGCAAGGTAGAAATTCAACTAATTGACAAAATAGGGTTAAGGGTTAGGTTTTATTCAGGTTATATTTAATAATGTTTCATAAGGATAGGTTAGGTTTTTGCTTTGAAATCGCAATATACAAGAAGGGGCTAGGGTCCAGGTAGAGTTATGTTTTTTGTTGTTTCAAAGGTTTATATTTTAGGTTACTTACTTTTACTTATACTTACGTTTACTTTTAGGTTATATTTAATAATGTTTCGTAAGGGTAGGTTAGGTTTTTGCTTTGGAATTGCAATATGCTAGAAGGGGCTAGGGTCCAGGTAGAGTTATGTTTTTTGTTGTTTCAAAGGTGAGAGGATAAGTAAGGGGGTTAGGAGTTTGCTTTGAAATCCAAAGTATTGAATGTGAAAGGGTTAGGGGTTAGGTTTCTCCAATTTATATTTAATAATGTTTCATGAGGCTGGGTTAGGTTTTTGCTTTGAAATTGCAATATGCTAGATGGGGCTAGGGTCCAGGTAGAGTTATGTTTTTTGTTGTTTCAAGGTGAAAGGATAGGTTAGGGGGCTAGGAGTTTGTTTTGAAATTGCAATATGCTGGAAGGGATTATGGGTTTTACCAAGATTTATGTTTTAAATATGAAAGAGAATCAGTGGTTTTTTGACAATTTCTTAGTCTTTCTCATTCAATAAAAGGGAGGTTAGGGGGTTAGGTTTTGGCTTTGAAATGATAATATGCTGACGAGAGTTGTAGTGTTTTTTAACATTAGTTATGGTAAATAACAACCATTATATTTTATTAATTATATTATTGAAAAGTACTCTTCCTTTTATTAAATGAAATAATGATAATATGTTGAATATTAAATCGAATTTAATGATAAATCATCATTGGATAATAATATCAGCATCAAAATGGAATGACGGCTCCAGTTACGGTGCTCGGTAACCATCATCACAAATAACGTTACATTCAAAGAACTGACTGAATGGAACGGGAAAAAACCGTTACTAACGCATGCGCGATACGGTGCTGTCTGTGACCGAGAGTGCTTCGTGTCAGAAACTCAGAATCACATAGATTTTTGGGTTAATAGACTATTGCTATTATGTAAACCAACATTAAGTTGGCTCTCCACTAAAATATTTTTGAAATCTCTCAACGCCATCGTTTTGAGCACGTTTTGAGCTGATTTGAGCAACTTTTATTTCGTTTTGAGCACCCACCGTTTTTGAGATATGACGTCTCAAAAAGTGGAGAGCCAACTTAATGCCAGCTCTCCACTTTTCGGAATCGAAAAACTAAACACGCCATCGTTTTGAGCTCGTTTTGAGCTGATTTGAGCAACTTTCATTTCGTTTTGAGCACCCACCGTTTTTGAGATATGACGTCTCAAAAAGTGGAGAGCCAACTTAATGCCAGCTCTCCACTTTTCGGAATCAAAAAAGTGAACAAGCCATCGTTTTGAGCTCGTTTTGAGCTGATTTGAGCAATTTTTTTTTCAATTTGAGCACCCACCGTTTTCGAGATATGACATCTCAAAAATTGGAGAGCCAACTTAATGCCAGCTCTCCACTTTTAAAAATCGAAAAAGTAAACACGCCATCGTTTTGAGCTCGTTTTGAGCTGATTTGAGCAGCTTTTATTTCGTTTTGAGCACCCACCGTTTTCGAGATATGACGTCTCGAAAATTGGAGAGCTAACTTAATGCTAACTATATAGTTAATCGAAAAATCAATTATAACTCCTGAACTAGGGGTGCTCAAAACGTGGAAACCTGCACAACAGTAGAGTTCCGTGAGAAGCCACTCTCAGCAGAAATTGACGTTTTGAGCCATCACAGATCTCAAGTAATTCCCACTCATATTATGTCTCCAGTACTATATGGTAAATCAAAAAATCAATTATAACTCCTGAACTAGAGGTGCTCAAAACGTGGAAACCTGCACAAGAGTAGAGGTCTTTGGAAAGCTACTCTCAGCAGAAATTGACGTTTTGAGCCATCACAGTTCTCAAGTAATTCCCACTCATAGTATGTCTCCTGTACTATATGGTAAATCAAAAAATCAATTATAACTCCTGAACTGGGGGTGCTCAAAACGTGGAAACCCGCACAAGAGTAGGAGTCTATGAGAAGCTACTCTCAGTAGAAATTGACGTTTTGAGCCATCACAGTTCTCAAGTAATTCCCACTCATAGTATGTCCCATGTACTATAAGGTAAATCAAAAAATCAAAATATAACTCCAGAACCAAAGGTGCTCAGAACGTGGAACCTGAACAAGAGTAGAGGTCTATGAGAAACTAATCTCAGCAGAAATTGACGTTTTGAGCCATCACAGTTCTCAAGTAATTCCCACGCATAGTATGTCTCCTGTACTATATGGTAAATCAAAAAATCAATTTTAACTCCTAAACCAGAGGTGCACAAAACGTGGAAACCTGCACAAGAGTAGAGGTCCATGGGAAGCTACTCTTTGCAGAAATTGACGTTTTGAGCCATCACAGTTCTCAAGTAATTCCCACTCATAGTATGTCCAATGTACTATATGGTAAATCAAAAAATCAATTATAACTCCAGAACCAGAGGTGCTCAAAACGTGGAAACCTGCACAAGAGTAGAGGTCTTTGGAAAGCTACTCTCAGCAGAAATTGACGTTTTGAGCCATCACAGTTCTCAAGTAATTCCCACTCATAATATGTCCCATGTACCATATGGTAAATCAAAAAATCAATTATAACTCCAGAACTAGAGGTGCTCAAAAAGTGGAAACTGCACAAGAGTAGAGGTCTATGAGAAGCTACTCTCAGCAGAAATTGACGTTTTGAGCCATCACAGTTCTCAAGTAATTCCACTCATAGTATGTCTCCTGTACCATATGATAAATCAAAAAATCAATTTTAACTCCTAAACCAGAGGTGCTCAAAACGTGGAAACTGCACAAGAGTAGAGGTCCATGAGGAGCTACTCTCAGCGGAAATTGACGTTTTGAGCCATCACAGTCTCAAG
>NC_052518.1:44561401-44604195 GCF_014356525.2 Nilaparvata lugens | reverse complement strand
ATCTTTCAAGCATTTTCGAGTCCAGAGGTGCACTGCTCTCATTTCACAGAAAATACAATCTCTCCTTCATACCCATGATTGGCAATGAACTCTTGAATCCTAAAGACAAACAAGTATGATTCAATAAGCTTCAACAACTAAAAAAAACATCATAAATATTCACTAACTAGACCGGTAGCAAGTGCATCGCCTTAACCCTCAAGTTATCAACCATGAGTGTTGTTTTGAATAACTCTACTTTAGAAGTAGAATAATTTGTGATTATATATATTTAATGGAAATCTTGATGTATTAGTCTAGAACACACACATTGATTGGATGTTTTTACTGTCACACAGATTTATTGCCGTCCTTATTAGAAGGAATATAACTTGGCCAACACATAATGTCTTTCTGCACACATCATGTGGTTTACAGTTCAATCTGGTAGAATCTTTAAGGACAGTAGAAAATCGGATTATAGAAAAATCTATGTATGTGTAAGGCCCCGTTTTCCTAGATGCGCAATCAAGTCTGAGTTACACTGCGTCACAGACCTAGAACTATAGTGAGATCCACGTTATTAAGTCAGCACCTGATTGGTGTTGTATCTTGTTTATCATTAGACAAAGCAGATAGCTCTATCCTTTTCTAGCTATTTTTCGGACAATGTACAAATGAAAATTAAAATGAGCTTTATTCCACCCATGAAATAAACAAATAGGAACTGGAAAAATACATTTTTTAGTTTTAGAATTAGGTCTATAATAGTAAACTTTTTTATTAGCGCTGGTTTAAACTTGAAAATAATCTATAAATACATATGAGATCACTTTTTTGCATAAGGCCACTTTTTTGGGTATAGAAATATTCAATTCAATCCTTTATTTCCAAAGGATATGGGTTAAAGTACACTCAACAATAAATCCCCATTTCTCAAATCAATTTGACTTATGATAAATGAACCACCATGACGAGCCCAGACGAGCTGTAGTACGAGAAGATCCGATCATTGTGTCAAAAGTTATGAGTTCTTGAAATTTTGATCCTTGAGGTGTCTTTATGCGCCCCTCTTCACTAGGAAATACTAAAATCAAGTGGATGATTCTGATAGAACATGATCTGATAAACCATTGTGAGGTCAATGATGTTAGTGATGATGGTTGAAGCTAAAAAGTAGGTGTTTTTCAAAATAAAAAGAGCATGTTATCAGGTGAACCTGGGAATCTATATGAGATAGAGTGCTGTATCTGGTGTCTGGACATCTCTTATGAACAATACATTGAAAAATCAGAACTACAATATATATTACAAGCAATAATGTATAAATATAGTGACTGGAATATATGAGGAGAAAGATGATACACATTAGTTTAATATGATTTCCCTACTTTTAAATATGACTTTAATTTTATAAAAACATAATCAAAGTACAAGTGAATAGAATATCTTTTGTTTTATGAGGGTGAACTTGAAATGGGATTAATTTGTTGCCATGAACACGTCGAAAAAATGTTCTCTGCTTTCCAGGTAGGGCAGATCAATATTATTTCTTGTCCACTACTAAGCCTGAACTCCAGGGGAGAAGTGAAATAAAATAATATACTGGCTATAGGCGCAGCAGCAAATAGACCCCACGTACAACTGTAGTAACTTTTAGACACAGTTTTAAACTATCCTTTGTCATTTCTTGTTTACACATTGATCACGTATTTCATTGAATACAGCATTTTATGTATACTAATAGATCTAGTTCCAACAAACGTTACAAGGAGCATCCTACAAAATAGATTAAAGCAAGTGATCAAACCTGAATAATTGTAGCGCTTTGGACCCATCCATCGAAAGTTGTCACTGTCTCGAATAATGTCACCCAAATATCCATACGACATGACACTAGCATAAAAGCATAGTAGTTTACTCTTGTTGTGGACACTACTAACATCCAGTCCAGTACTTTGACCTGAAACCCCAAAATAATTATTAAAATAAAAATAATTTAAAGTTGTTCAGAATGATTTCTAACAGCCATCTGAGACATTAAATGTTTTTTGAGTTTAGCTCTCCCTCACTTTATAGTTAACATCTGATATATGCAATTATAAATAGATAGTGCACAATTCATATTTTAAAATACCAATTACTTTCATATAATTGCTGGACTCAATTCACAAATCCCGTCTGATATATGCAGTAATAAATAAATAATGCACAATGCATGTATTGGAATACCAGTTACTATCACATAATTCATAACTGCTCTACTCATGAGAAAAATTGGAATAGAACAAAAGAGCATTATTTAGCTGCTTTCAGACAATGCGAGCGTTCAGCAAACAGAAATAATCATTCAATGAGCATTGAAATCACATCTGCTTCAGAAAAAAATCACCCAATGCGATCGGAGAAACATTCAGCAGGTGGAATCAAGATTATGACACGAGATATGCACTATTTATCAACATGCAACAATACGTTCTTTGCCATGTTTTAGTCACATTTTCAAAGTTTATATACTATCATTCAAGTGTTATCGACCGAAGTAATGGACAAACAATAATTTGTTTAAGCTATCAATTTTTTAGAGATGATGTGGATGATTCCTTGATAAAAGAAGAGAACGATATTAAATTTCCTAATCAGTCCTCTGTTTTTGAACAACAGTTTTTGAACAAATAATATGAATATCAATTTTACCAAAACATTGATTAATAATGAGTGGATAGTTGAAATACATACCTATTACAATATGTAAAACTGCAGTTCGTATATCAGTGGTCCCATGGATACAATAAGCGATAGTGTCAGTACTTCCCCCAGGGATTACTCCAACCCTAATTTTTGGGCGTGGATATTCGCAATCCAAGTCACTGGCATCCAACCCTTGATCTAAGGTTGTCCTGATCAACAAACCATTCATGATCTCTGAGAATGTTCCATCCCCTCCAACGCAAGCAATTCCATCGAAACCTTCAAGGTTTTCGGTCAAAAGCGTTTCTTTAGCATGATTGGCTCGCTGAGTGATTCTGAGATCCACTTTCACACCTGCCAAGTCCAACAGGGGTTTGACTTTTTTCTCGTAAATCTTCAAACCTCTTTTCTTACCTCCATATGGGTTGACAAAAATCAGTAGGTTTTTGGGGCGTTGAGTGAACCCTGTGCAAAATTATAAAATCATGATCAAAAAACTATGAAAATTGTTTTGAAATAATAAAATAATCACTTGAAATAATTCAGTGTTTCTATTCTTATATCTATTAAAAATATTAACACTGATCAAACAAGAGCGATATCATCATTGTCTCCACAATTACGACATCTGTAATAAAAATTTATCTGTACTTTGTAGGTTCATTCTTTTCCTGAATTGTAATAGTACATAATTTACATCCGTTCAAGATGCCAAAAAATTATCAAACTCAAATAATTTATATTGTAAATTCATCACTTGCATACAAATACAATGAAGTTCATGTACCGTAGAGTAATCAGAGTCCAAAAATGAACAAATAATTATGAACAAGATAATGAATAGAATGTAATTCTATTCTAATCTGATTCTAATTATAGCACAATATTGTAAAAATATCATAACGCTGTGCTATAGTGCAGCAGTTTTATTGCTTCATGATTATATATCAAGTGAGATAAATATCAATATCTATAAGTATCTGACTTGACCTCATTAACTACTATGCATTATTCAATTACATTGTTTTACATTGAGAACTAGAATGCAGAGCCAGGTCAATTTATTATTTTGAATCTTTTCTATTTATTGCGAAAAAGTGTACAAAAATCAAGCATCACTTGGCTACAAAAAATTTCAAAGTGGCGCTCAATTTAAATTATACAATTATAAATGTTTCTGATAACCTTACCCTTCAAATACGATTTGATTACTGTAAGCCATTTATCGACAATTCTTGGTTCTTTGTGAGCCACCAAAAGCTTACAATATACCCATTTGTTATTTTTCTCTTTGAAAGTGTAATGGATGAGGAAGCTGCTATGGGAATGACTTGTGAATTCTTCAATTGAATCTTCTGTGCCGATTTCTTCAACAGTATCATTATTCTGACTGTTCAAGCAGCAAGAATAGTCACGGTAATGGTCGTAACCCACTCCAATCACATCATTTAGCTGCAACGAGTATCTTGCTGTGAAGAACAATTACACCATATTAATATCACACGAAAAATCATAAAACACAGTGTTCTGATATTATCATAAATGTTTCGTGAATAGCTTTGCTATGAAGGATATCATGTCACAAACGAATAATAACACATGAAGATAATCTAATAATAACATACATATTTGTACAGATCATCACTTCGTAATGAGGCATATTGTGTAAAATGAAGCTTGAATTATCTTGATATTTTTGACATGACATTTTCATGTCATGTAGAGATATTGATAATGAACTAATTGGCAAACCTGCACTAGACGAGACAGAAAGGCAGACTGTCTTAAACCAGGAATTGATTGTAAACAGTTTCCTATAGGGAGAGGGTCAAATGAATCTTGAACACTGCTTTTTTTTATTAATTTACCCCATTCCAATCAATTTCTAAAAAACTTGTGGTAGGTTATTAAACTGCCTGGTACATATTGAAACCTCACTAGATTGGTATATTTTAGAAAAAAAAAATACTTTTAACCATGATCATTCATTGGCTAGGAAAATTTCGAAGGACTTTAGATATCCTGACTATGCGAGCATATTGGTAGATAATTATTACCAGGTCTCATTTCTCTGTTACACCTTCTTTTTTTGAGTAGGTACTCTGACGTGAGATTCCAGGCACCACCTCTGGTTAAACAACCATATTATTAACGATAATAATAATAATATTTCGTATCTATGAATTTTATACAACCAAATCCCACTTGAATTCTTAAAAGTTGTCGCAGTCAGCTCCAAATTAAATGCCAATAGTACTATAGTGAGTTTCACGTTATTAAGTCAGTACCTGATTAACATTGGTTTTGCTATCCTTTTCTTTCCTCAGACAGATAGTTCTATCCCTTTCTAGATCCGCACTCTTGCCAAATCGTTTGTATGTTATGGAGAAATATAATGAACACCAGAATAATTATCGATCAATCAATAAAATTTTATTTATTCAAGTAGTTGCATATAAAAGACAAGCTTCACAACATTGAATCGTCACAATCAATAATAAACACAGAAAATACAAAAGTGCAAGGAGGAGACGTCAAAGAAAAAACACAGCCTCTAGGAGCACCCCCAGGAAGAAATCGATTAATTTCAGTTTATTCATAGGAAATTTTTATTTTGTAATAATTGTATGGTATGTAATTTTCTTCCCTCAAGACATCCACACATTCATCCACTGTGTATGGAAAAATCTTTAAAGTTATGGGGAAGTCTATTTATAATTTTTATTGCGCAATAGTGTGGGCCTTTCTCCAGAAGGGTTAGTCTATGTGCCGGGTAACCGAAGATTGAGCCACCAATCCTCGTATTGTAGGAATAAATATAAAAACTTATCATCAAATTATATATTTTCTTGGTGAATGAAATATATTTCAAATAGAATTGACCATTATAAACAAAAATAAACCAATATTTCTTCAGATATACCGAGATGACTAGAATCACAGCTATAAAGTAGCCTACCATAACCATCCAAAGCAGGTTGAAGCTTTAATGAAGCAGGAAATCATTAATTGGATAAAAAGTAATTATTTTTTTAATCTTTGATTTATTGTAACTGTTACCTGAATCGTTATTTTACATTTTATCTACCTTCTTCCAGCCCTGCCTATCTACCCATCTTCTTTCACTTCCCTGTCACTCCTCTCCCTTTCTGTTGTACCTTACCTGCCTATCACATGGGAAACCATAGTTGGCAAGGTATTTCCCCTCTCTTTCTTCCAGCACATTCCACATCATTTTAGCAATATTATCTTATTTTTTTGGTGTTACTTTCATTGTTACTGTTATTGTAATTGTTTTATTGTATATTGGTTTTCTGTATTTTTTGTGTGTTGTGAATAAATTGAAAAAATTTAATAAAAATTGGAAGCACAGCTATAGCCTACTACTCGTATAGAAGGCAAAGGTGGAAGAGAATCAACAACTCTTTCGTCCTATCATTTCCACTGATTTTACAACATAAATCTCACCAATATACGAGTATAAGGTACATTCTAAATACGAACAGTTGAATTTCAACTTAATTAGACGTGTGGTTCTCAAGAAGCACTGATGAATGAGTAAGTGAATCAGGAAGTTTTAAATTTTATGTAATTGTGGAACAAGAGATATTAGCGGATGATCAGAACAATTCCAAGTTTGTTACTCTAACAAGCTTATCTTTTCTCAAGGCTAAGTCCTAAAATGACAAATCTAAAAATATACTAGTATGCTCACTAGTTAGTTATCTCAATAATTCATGCAACTTACATAGATGGGGTGCCTATCACGTTTGAGTTCTTCAAATGATTCTGGCCTATCTATTTCGCTATAAAAGCATACTAAATAATAAATCCATATTTGCAATACTTTTAACCCCCTAAATATTTGTTTGGGTACAAAAGTCATTAATTTTTCATACTTTCTACAGTTTTTGAGAATATCTCCACAACCAAACCTCTTTATGAAACTTGTTTGGTTATCGATACCAAAGAAGAATAAATTTGTAATGAAAGGCCTCACAGGCTTTGCCCATGTGAGGAACCTTCTTCAAGTTTTGTATATGTATATTGTAGGCTATATTGTTTGTACTTTCCAAGAAGAAGAATAAAGATCATTTCAATTTCAAAGAAGGCTAACAACTCTAGCATCATTATCAAACGAGATACAGCGGTTGAAATATAGTACCTATTGTTTGCTTTGTTTTTTTTAAATTAACATTTTTTCAAAGACAAATAACAAGAAACATAGTTGATGATTTACAGCAGAGAATTCCATGGAGGTGTGTCAGTTTCAATATAAGCTAAAAATATTATCTGTTCTATTAACAGAAGTAACAGAAAAATTACATTATAGCTCATAGCTTGGAACCTTTATCGCTAGACTCAGAAATATCTTCACAAATTTTCCATAATACCTCCAATTAATCAATTATAGCTCATTAATTACTACTGCAAGCATTAAAAGCACATTTGATTGGCGAAGAGGATTTAAATTATCTTGGAATGGATTTTTTATAGTTTAAAGCTTTCCTTTTTGAATTGAAGGTTTTTGTGGTGGTGTTCGTATAGAAGTCATATTTCATCAACTTCTACATTCATAAAAGGAGGTAAAACAACTTCCACTTTACCAGTTGATTCTGGTTGATTAACTTGATTGAGTTGATTTTACTGGTAGATTGGAACTAACTGGTATAGTTGGAAGTTTCCCTATCTATTAACCTAAGAGAAAAACAAATTTCTCCTATTCTTGAAATTTCTAAGTTACTATTTCGTTACTATTATTACTTCTTAACGTTCAAATTGCACTGCAGCAGTCATTCAGCAAAAAATAACATTCTCCAGAAGGTATATCCCAACCGTTTTCTTCTAGATATTGAGATAAAACTGTTCATCTCATATTGCCATGTTTTATGATCATAGAGGAGCGTTTTTGGTATTGTAATGCACATTTATTCTTCTACAACAGGTTAAATAGAAAGGTATATTTTAGAAGATATTCTTGAAAAACTAATGTGCGAAGCAATCACGGATTTTTAGCTTCAAAAAGTGTACAAGGGGTTGAACGTGTTGCTAATCTGGATTTATGATACAGCATGAGTCCAAATTAATTTAAGCAACAAAAACATGATATACAATTTTTTGTAAGTTGCAGTCTTCTCAGTTTACGATTTGACTGTACTAAGTATTCATTCCACACGAAATTAAGGTCGACAATATTCTCCCAGAACTGAATGAATTCATGATAATCCAGCTTGACACGAACTGCGATTATTGAATCACTTGATATTTTATAAATAAACGACAAGCTGGTAAACTAACGACTTATAATTTAACTTCACTCAATTGGACAACGAAGTGAGTGAGCTAGTCAGCTAGTAATCTAAAATTTCCGCGAAATTGTCTGCTAGTCGTTAAGTTATAAAATATCAAGTGCACATTACAAACTTCACATTGGAGATAGAAAAAGTGTATTCATCAATGTGATGGTAATTGACCGAGCGAAGTGAGGTCTGAGATTCAAGTCGAGGGTTTTGCATTTCTCTTTATGTTTATAATATTATGTTCCGCATTTACGGCGAAACGCGGCAATAGATTTTCATGAAAATTTGATAGGTATGTTCCTTTTTGAATTGCGCGTCGACGTATATATATAAGGTTTTTTGAAATGTTGCATTTTAAGGATAATATAAAAGGGAAAGGAGCCTCCTTCATACGCCAATATTACCGAAAAAACAGACTATAGAATTATTCATCATAGATCAGCTGTCGAGTTGATTATTGATTGCATGCAATATAATAACTCAAAGTAACATAGTATCTTCTCCCGACCTTTCTCTGCTTTCAACTCCATCAGCTTTTGATGATAGTAGTTGTTTTCAACAGATGATTAGCATTGTCGATAGACCAGCCCAATCAGCCATTATTCGTTTTCACACCGATATCTCACCGATACGACAGGACAGGAGGGAATTTACTCTGATGGACAGTATTAGAGGAGGCTGTGGTTTATAACTGCGTGAGGTCTACTGTTCACAGAACTACTAGTGGTAACATAGATTCTTTGAAGAATTTTCACTCATCACAGTGTAGAATGATAAAATAACTGAACGTACAATTATAGTTAGATTTTATAATTAATTTTCTATAAACTTATTAACATTCTAAACTCAAAATTTCTTGTTAATTTTGGACCAAAACTATCAGTGTTTAAAAGTATTATAGCATTTAAATTTGATTAAACGCCGAGAAAACTCGAAAATGGAATATTTAAATAATCAAGTAGTACATATTTACTCCCTATTGAACGAGACAGAAATTCGTCCGACTTTGCCTTTGAAAGTTAGTAAGCTTAGGGTTTTATTAGTAATTGAAGTCAAGTTTCTAAGTTCTATAGCAGACATTACCAGGAAAGGTAATGTGAAATTCCTTTCTGACGAATTCAACGAAAGCTCTATGCCTTCTACAGTTTTCGGATTCCATGAAGCTCTATGCTTCAAAAAGCTGGATACCCACATATCAGTATCAGCGAATGTCATATCAGTGTCCTGTTAAGTGAGAGTATTGTTCCCATAAGTTCTAATAGGACTATCACTATTCATAATCGCTCGGCCGGTCTGAGTGGGAAAAGTCCGAATAGAGCTTATGAAAATTCGTTATCACTGTGCCAATCAATTTCACTGATACCGATATTTGGGAATTTAGTTTATTCCATTCTGGTACTTTAGTGTCATAGGGAGGTCGCAAATCTTATTGGGGCTTATTGTAGAATTAAAACATCTCCGAACTCGGAGGTATATGCGGAGCAGAAGGATGGAAGGAGATGGAGAACCAGTTCAGCCAATTAGAGTGATGAATAGAGTCAGAAACAAGCACGGTTGCCAAGTTGACAAAACAGGCACACTTCATGCAATGCTTTCAGATAGGAAACCACGTATGCGTATTATGCGATGCTGAAGAACGCTGTCCACTCTAGCTTGGCAACATCGCGGCCGGTGTATCCCTTCTTTTCTCTGCTCAGCATATCCCTCCAAATTGGAAGTGTTTTAATTACACTATAAGACAACACAATCTAAACAACTCAGTATATCATGGAATAGTGGTTGGCTGCCGTATGAATTAAAAGGACCTTCATTATGTTTAAAGCTGGATTTTCACACGACAGTGAAAATATAATCCTATAAGTTCTATGAGATTATTCATACTCCCTCGGCCGGGCTGAGTGGGAATAGTACAATCAGCATAACGCGGAGAAGTTCAATTGAACCAACTAGAAGCAGCATCTAAACGATTAATGAGCAATGTTAATATTGATGATAACAATTAATTGTCCAATGCCACTGAAGTTCTTTTATGACAAGGAAGGCGCTCCATGACCAACATGAATAGACGCAATTTATTGTTCATTGAGGAGATGCTCAAAACTGTAATTGAAAAAAATTATATTTACATTTATTAGACTATCATTAGATTATAATCAACAGTGTAGTAGCTCCTGGCAATTCATGAATGTTACTAATTCTATTGTTTTCACAAATCTTGAATCAATATGGTAAGAAACAAAAAATTTAATCATAGTACTTACTGACAGGAGATTTTTCTGTTTCCCAGATCAAGGTTCCGTGATTAAGAAGAACTTTATAACGCCTTCCATTGATCTTGAATGTTGTAAGAAGGACAGAGTCCAAGATATCTTCGCTTGCAGCTTGAGCCATTATTCTACACTACACTAACATATTGTTACTTTACCACAAGACAAGAGGGGATACTGCCTAACAGTAAGATGTTGATATAACATGATAACTATTTGTAAACATTTCCCAAGTAGAAATCACCAAGGCAAGAAATAATACTTATCCACGAAACTAGGTATTTATTAAAAAATGCAATCTATAAAAGCTTGAGATTGTGTTGGATGACGGTAGAATTGAAAATATTAAAATAAAAATTGATAGAGGTTAAGATTGGGAGAACAACAACTCAATAAAAATATACAATACACTTCCTCGTTGGGAGCTAATCTAACCAATAAATTGGAATTTCAGGAGAAAGAAAACAATCTCACGCTTACAACATCGTAATCATACGTTGTCTGCTGGGTGCTCGCTCACGATCAGTGCTGCCACTACTGATACATCAAAATTCTCTAGACTCAAAATGAAAGTCATTCTGATGATTTTCAAAAACCATAACTCCAATCTGAATACGGTTATCTACTATAAAGTTTTATTAGAAAGTATATCGTCCATGGAAAGAAAATATGAGTAGGATTTCTCCTAGTTACGGGACATAGTAACCATGTAGCTTATCTCTCGAATATTGTGTTTTGGTGGCTTGAAATTCTCTCTAGGGGATGAACCTCTTAAGTTGGCAACACTTTACACCACAGGATTATTGATATTGATGAAATATTTCGATAGGAATCCACCAGGGACCGACACTTTTGCAGAGTGGGCTGGGTTTTTTTTTTATTCTGATGCCCACACGAGTCCTAGACTTGTGCGTGGGCGTGGGGTGTGAGGAATGGTGATGGGAGATCAATAATCAATTGGAAAATGAAACTCAGTCACAGGTGAGTTTCAAAATACCGAGAGATGATTTGAATGAATAAATTAATGCATTTCCACCTCAAAAATATAATTACGGTACATAATAGAAATTTAAAAACATTCTTGAAAAAGTTCAACTGACCACATTTCCAGTGTTGTGATCAGTGTATAGAAAAAACAAAGATATGATTAACGCAGTAAAATAATAATTTAAACAAAAAATTATTGATTGGTAAGCAATAAACTATATATTATGGAAATATTAAATTGAATAATAAATATGATTTGTGAATATGATGCTTATACTCTTGTGTTTTCTTGAATTTTACATGAGTACAAAGCCTTTCTTAGTATAAAAACTGGTCACGATTTGAAAATAAATTGAATTATAAGGAGATTTTTACATGATTATAATATGAATATGACTTGTCCATATAGAATAACTCAATTATTATTGAATCATCTATTGAACACCTATAAAAGGGGTATGTAGATTCGTCAATCAACTGCAATCAAATGCTTGCTATAATAATATATATTATACTAATTTGTATATATGCACCTGTATTGCATAAGACAAAAGCAAAAACTGAAATACACTTGAAGACTTACATTGTAGTCAATAAATTAACAAAGCTGAAATTATGAATGCGCTATTTGTAAATTTATTTATGATAAAAATTCCTCTGTAACTGACACACTTTTATTATGATAATATAACAATCTACAATCTTATCTTGATATAGCATTGTGTTATCGGATTGGCACGTTAATAGTCGGTCCCGGCTGAAGTATGACAGTCGTAAGGCCCATTATTGACGGCTTGAATGATATATCCAGGTGATCCGGAACCTTCCAGCATGGGACTCCCCACCAACTGAAGCCATACGAATTTACTAATGGCTTTTATTAGGTACTTTTGGTTCTATTAAATCCTTGAAAAGTCATGAATATCAGAAACTTTTATTGTTTTACTTCAACTACCACAATCATCCATTATTTTATGCAGCTAGAACATTTACTTCTGACAGTAACTGACATGAGACATTTTATTTTCTATGTAGTGGACCTAGAAAATTAATTCTGATGAATTACTGTACAATATCATAAATGTAACATTATTATTATCATGTTAGTTTTTAACACAATAGGTAGCATCATAGTCACCAGGCTGGATGGCGCTTGTAATATTTATGAATGTCTCAGTATGCTCTCAGCAATTCTACTCCAAACACAATTATTCTGTCCTAATAGGATGTAAAATGACACCATTTATTTTGTATTCACATACTTTCATCCATCACATCAGTTTTGAACAGATCAGCACAATTATGTTCATATTGATTGTTGGAAAAGATTTCAAATGAATTATTATTGGGTTCTTGGAGAACTGTTCAACTATTTTAACCTAATGATAATAATATATTGTTATATTTACAAATTTTACAATTAAAGACATCACAATGTAAACAATTCAGTAAAGGTACAAAATTCCATTTTATCGTAGGTACTTGATTTGGCCATAATGAGATGAAAGTAATCTAATTTTGTACAACATTTTTTTTTCAATTGAACACCTTTTTCTATCTATCACCCAGTGAAGATGGAAGTCCATATCGAATATTTACTTATTGATACATACATATGAGTGCTACAGGCATAGCCCAAGTGCACTCATGACGAACGTCCTAAACTGATGTAGAAATTTAAGATGGACAATACAACTAACACAAGATATTATTATTAGAATACAATTTAAAAACCTGGTGTACAAAAACAATTGAAAGAAAGTGGTAAAAAAGAATAGAGGAAGAATTAAGTGAAAATAAGTTTAGTAAATAATAACGAGAGAGAAAAGATAGAGATCTCATTATAAACTAATAAAGTATCTTAAAAATAATGTTAGAAAAATATGCTACATAATTACTGAATCAGAAATACAAGACATGACATGCACTACCGTATATCTCATTCCACCCGAATAAATCCCACACGAAGTCTGAGCGACCACTCACCAACAAAAAATTATTGGGAAATGATCATCCAAACTCGATGCGGGAGACTTTCAATTATTGAAAATAGAATTCAATCTTCACTTCAAAGTAGATTTTGCAATGGTGAAAATATCAAATTGTCCATCAAGCACAATGAATTCGCTTGCTGTAGGTTCATATAACGGTAATAGAGTGTTTGTATGGAATATTACCGTACAAAATATGGGTGGATCAATAAATGGGCTTTACATGCATACTTTTGATTACATAATAGATCATTCTAATTGAAGGCTCCAATAGGCCTACAATCAGTGTCCCTAACCAAGTGGGTGTGGTGACAACCAAGGGGGTTCATGCAATCAGATAGCCTAATATTATGATCTTATTACATAAACTTGATCTTCAATCCCAGGATTTTGTGATTGTCTTCTTTTCAGGCTCTGAACTAAACTGGTACGGTACCTAATAAGGCAAAAATTGAAACCAAGTAACAAGTTATAATTTATCAAAATATATATATTGTACAGGCTTTAAACTGGAAAGATCAAGATTTCATCAAGTCACGTTTCAAGAAGTTGAGCCATTCAACTAATTTGAAAACTTGATAACAAATCTCCACTGACAACATTAGAATTTAATGTTGAAGTAACAAGAGACTGAATTAATAAGCAATCTATAATGTGGTGATTTCTATAAAGGCTATAACGTTCATGTTTGCCTGCAGCCAAATTTTCCTCAGTTATCAAAGAACTTTACAACGTTAAACTTTCAAATCGAGCAATTTGAGGTTTTAGTAACTTTTGGTTTCACTGTATGGTGCATGTGAAAATAGTGTCTTTGCAATATAAACTAAAAAATATCATCATGGTTGATGGAAGAATATTTTTCAAAATATAATTATGTTATAAATATATGATTCCTCCCATCATGATTTTAAAAAATATGAGATTAATAATTTCCGGTAGCAATTTTAACAGATACCAAGAGGAAGTGAATGTGTTATGTTAATGTTACCGTACCTGCATCCTGCATCAAGCTAATTTTTCATTTCTTGTTTGAACTTTGAAATCTATTTTAACGGTAGGCTGTTGATCGTCTTTATTTTCATCTTTAATGTTATGAAATGACATTCAAATCGATTTAGAATTAGTAGAAAATGGGTTTCACTTTGCTTAAGTATTCTTTGTCATCAATTGTGATATTATACTTTTTTGGGTTCAATGCTGGGGCTGTTGATGTGTTTTCATTGTTCAAAAGAGAATGTGGCAAGAAACCATCAATTGGTAAGCGTTTTATTCAATTTAATCGTTTAATATTGTCGTGAATAACGTTAGAAATTAATAATTTATTATTTAGCCATGTAATATAATCAACACACACCAAGATCATTCATAATTCAAATTTTATTTCTTATAAAAAAGTTCCTTCTAACAGAGTCTAACTATGACAAACATTTTCTAGTTAGCCTACCTGTAACCCTAAGAAAACGAGCCTTCTTTCTGTGTCAACTTTTGCTAATTTATCACCATTAATAGTATCCATTGCAGTTTTTCGTGCATAATAAATGAAAAATTTATGTGCATTTATAGAACAAATTCTATAGAGCTAGGTACCAACCTGACATTATTAGCTTAATACACATTCATTTTTCATGTAAGATCATTTTTTATTATAACTTTTCATAAATTATTCAATCCTAGATATTTTTATTCATCAAATGTGTTGGGTCCAAAAGGGAATTAAATTTGATGAAAGTTGGCCAAGTATCTACAACCATTTAGTTGGGCCTATGATGAAGCCCATTGTTTGTCCCACCTGACTACTTGTAACTCGAATAGGCTACTGATCACACTAGTTATTCAGAGCCTTTACTAGGAATGAATATGGAAACAATATGTTTGATCTTGCTATCGATTAGCTGCATAATTTTATTTTATTTTCAGCAATCATTGGTGCCGGCATTGGAGGCACTTCGTGTGCCTACTTTCTGTCAGAGCTATTTGAGAAAGATGTCTACATTGATATTTTCGAAGCCGATGAGGTTGGAGGACGTTTGAAATCGCAATTAATTGGGGGAATCGAGGTTGAGCTTGGAGGTGCTGTTCTTCATCCCAGGAACAAATACATGAGGAGCTTTGTGAAGAAATTTGGTTTGAATTTTTCTTGACTCATATACCTAATTTCTATTAATTTTTTGGGAAACCAAGTTTTCTCTCACTGTCAATGCTTCCATCATTTTTGTCTTATAATTGAATAAAAACTTTCTATTTCTGATTCCGGCGCTTTTGATAGCATACCGTATCAGTTTTTGTGATTTCTTCAAGAATGGTGTAATTCTTGAAAATAATCGAATTATTCATAAATACTATGAGACTATTTGAAAATAATGTTTGAAATTGAACGTTGTAACAGTACATGTAGATTACCTTTATTTCTCATCTAACCTTGGCACGTTGTATATCTCAATATGGCTCTATTAATTCTGCTCTATGGCACTATTAAATGTCCGTACCTATATTTTTTAAAAATATTCATTATTCTGTTCTAATTATGCATAATGTAGGTCTGTCATATTTTTCATGTTCAATGATAACATATCATTTTCCACAGGTCTAGAGTATGAGGTTATTGCTCCGGGTAGAGCTGGAATCTACAATGGAAAGGAATTCATTTTTCTGGAATCTGGATGGAATATCATCGACTGGATTCGAATGGTTTACCGTTACGGCTTGAGCAACAGCTACCACTTCTTCAGGAACATCGAATTCATGCTGGACAGATTCGAACGGTAACTTCTAATGCTTTCTGTGTAATAGTTGAAGTAAAGAGGTGTAAGACTAAGGGAGGCCACTAACGACAGGACAAGTGTGTTGAACCTTTGTGTACCTACTCACATGCTCGTAATACATGTGTAATCAGCGAAAGGCTTCCAACAAAGCTTTTTGAGGTTAGGTTTTCGTAATTTTTGTTGTTTTTTATTTTTTTCTCCGCTCTATTTGAGGTTAAATGTTTTTTATCATTATAATTTGTAATTTATTTATTGTTATTGTTTGTTTATTTTATGTTAGAAGCTGCTGTTGAACAGCTGTTTTTGCTCGAAGCCTTCCCGTGAATCAATGTCTTTTTCGTTCGAAGACATGTCCTGGTACTTTTCCAGTCGTTAGTGGCCACCCTAAGATATCCTATCTAGAAAGACGAAGTTGTTACAATCACTCCTAGCTTGATAGGCCCGTGGCAAGAAAAGAGCGGCAAGCTACAGCAACAATTCAATATTGACAAACAAGGCGACAAGATTTAGCTGTAAGTGATCTTTACTTTCCTGACTTGATTGGCTCTACTGGCGACAGTAAAATGCGCCTTGCCTGCTGCAGGTCTGGAGATATATTTTTTAGCGCCCGTCATCTGATGACTCATCCTTTTTTCAACTTCATGAAAATAAACACAGAAAGATTCTGATTCCAGATTCGGATCAATTACCCTTAATTTTTTTCAAAGCAGATGACCGATTTCCGAAATACCCAAAAATAAGGAAGTTGTAGTAGCTTCAAAATAGATTTTCTATCATTATGTATATGTAGTTGCTCACATAGGTTTCATTAGCTATGATATGATGCTAATATCTTATATCAGCAGAAAGGTAGCATGCAATTTTACACCTACATCATGACAGACTAGATGGCGCCAGTTTGTGCTCGAAAGTAGCTGGGCGACACTAGTGTCTATGATGTCCAAGGCTATATTGGAAGGCATGGAAAATCATCATTCCAAGTTGAAGCTTTTATTTTATTCATGCTCTCAACCCATATTATTCTGTAAGTAAATGGATAACTGCTATGTGTTTTCTTTAAAGATTCAGTACTCTTTTTTTATTTTGAAAATAAAATATATTTCTCAATTCATGCCATTTTCAAATGTTCTGGTTTGTAATTTGTCATGTATTGAGATGACAATCATGATTTATATTCTAGAAGTACTGCAAGACTTTTATTCAAGTATGAAGGATTTAAATGAGATACTTTAGATTAGTATCTAGTCATGGAATAGGATAAGAACTTGTTTGCACATACAAGTCAAACGTGAGATCGTAAAAGGCAGTTTATACAAAAATGTATGACGAGATTCCTCATTGTTAACCTGACGTTGTGATTGTGATGACTGTAATTATTGTTTTTGTGTAACTTGTGCGTGTTGCCAATCTGTTTTATTTAATTGGTTTAATTTTGTTCCAACAGGGCATACAGTACTTTGGAGAAAGGATACGCCTTTCGTTCTGCCGAACACATGCTGGAATACATGCACCCTTCTTTTCCTGCGATGCGGAACGTCACCATTGAAGATGCATTCAGGCTGGAGTTTGGTGATCTGATGTATGAAGAAATTATTCTGCCAATCATGCGCGTGAATTATGGACAAGGAGGAAATTTGCATCAATTTGTTGGTAAGCAAATCAACCTGCTTTGATATTCAATGATTTGACTAGAATTGTTACTCACTTGATATCTTCATGATTTGTGCGTTGAGCGCTCACGAAATCATGTTGAAATTTTATTTGGAACTACAGAGCTGCATTTCTAATAAATTTATCCTGAAATTGATCAATTGTATGCTTTGGTGGTGTGCTGAGTAGATAAAAACAACAGCAACGTGAAAAACATATATCATTAGGGAAGTAGGGACAGTATAATCCCTTAAAACTTGAAGCTTTGTCTGAGATCAAAAGTTCCATTTTCTGTATTTTCATAAGAATTACTTTGTAATTATTATAGAGCTGCTTTGAGATTTTGGATAAAACTAGGGCTATGTATCTTGATGAAGGCGTCTTTGTTTTAAACGAACTAACTTACTGATCAAAGCTGCCAGCAGTAGTGGACTTAACAGAACCAAGATCTAACTGAATTGGTCCACTACCACTCCTTAGATGCATTCGATTTTCCAAAGAGGCTTGGGGTCAATGCGAGTGGAAATGATTCCGTCCTTATTGGACAAAACGCTCCCAGTTGAGAAAAAACAATGCTAGTCAAAGTAGCCCAGCAATATTAATATAATTCTGATAATAGTATGAAGTAATAGTACACGGTGAAATATAATAGTTATAGCTCAGTTAATGAACAAGTGTAATTCAAAACTTTTCAATATATTTTGGACTTTGAGTAATTTTATGTATTATCACACCTTCCCCCGGCAGCTTTAAGTCGGATACTCGAGACATTTTTGATTATCGTTTTTTCCGATTCATGTCAAAATTAGTCCTAGAATTGTGAATGGGCAATGGGTCCATTTACCACCATTACCGATAAGAAGAAAGTAAATGTGCTCCGTTTAATTCAGTCATGTAATATTTGATCTCAGGTTCGGTTTCACTGGCTGGAGCAATGCCAGAACTGTGGTCGGTGAAAGGCGGAAATCGTCGAGTCGCGGAGGAACTTCTGAAAGCATCGTCAGCTCTCATTTTGCGCTCTCCAGTTTATCAAATATTGTACAACGAATTTGACAGAAACTACCATCTTTCATTTCCGCAAACAAGTGAGGGTGATCTTCGTCATACCGAAGCATATGATATTGTCGTGGTCGCAGCTCCCATCACAGAAAACAGCGAATTTCCAATCGACTTCGGGCACAATATACTCACCGAACTGTACAAACCTCGTCCCTATCATACCACTCACGTCACCATCGTCGAAGGCAGTCTCAACTACTCTGTGTTCAATTGCTCGGTCGATCCACTTCCTACTGAAATCTACACACCCAACTCCAATCTCATGTTCAACTCGCTGTCTAGATTGTCAAAAGATGATTCCAAAATCGAATTGTGGAAAATATTCTCCGATGAACCTTTGAATGATTTCGAACTGGAAATGCTTTTTGAGGAAGATTTTATAGTGAGACTGGAGAAAGTATGGGAAGCTTACCCCCAATACGAAGTACCCGCTCCAATTGAAGATTCGTTTTTCATTCAGCAAAACATGTATTATTTGAACGCGGTGGAATGGGCTGCCAGTGCTATTGAAATGAGCGTTTTGTCAGCAAAAAATATTGCTGTGATCATCCACAGAGTGTGGCAGAGGAGCAACGACTACAGATCTTGTTTCTTCTGCAAAGGGCCCGATAATTTCTGGCACAAGTAAGAACCAGTCTCGCAAATATTCAGCAATTCTCATTTCCTTCGATTCATTCAATAATATTGAGTCTATTAGTTTGTAAAGAGACCAATAATTATCTCTCATAAGTAGAACCAGAGGAGTGAGTTCGTGAATATTTAAAGGGTTTCTATATTGATTTCTAATGTTCATCTTTCAAGTCGTTTATTAGTATTTAGTGTGTATTACTTGTTTTTCTGACTTCATGAGTAAGAGCCAGAGGTTGAGAACTATTAAATATTTAAATGAATTTAATATTCAATAATGTTGATTTTCAAGTCGTTTATTAGCATTTAGTGTGTAGTAATAGTTTTTCTGACTAGTTTGTGTTTGGCTAATTTCCAATTGATCCCATGGCTGTGAAATCAACAAGTACAAGATTTGATTTGTGTATTGTAGAAAAAATGTCCTATTCGAGTCCAATGTTGTTTCAAATTACATTTAAGATGTAATTTATATCGATTTACTCATGCTACTAGTAGGAAATTTTGGGCTATGGAATGGGAAAATAATATATGGTGGCTTTTCTATTCAAATCTTTGGGGAAATACATTCTTCAAATTGTTTGCGGATCTATTGTGAAGTAGAAGCTATGGGCTGTGAAAAAAGATTTGTTAAACAGGCTTGAATATTCGAGACTGATGTATTAGAACTGCTTTATCTTTTGTTATTAGATTTGATTTAATGTATTTATAGCCCATTCTCTGTGGCTGAAACATTATCTTGTGGTTAATTTCACAAAATATACAATGTTCCAACTATTTGAGTATTTCTGGAAAAGAAATGCTTAATTCAATCTCCAAATAATGTTGATGGTTATAGTTCTCCAAAATTGATTCGCTGGTAATTTCAATTTCATGATCTCTTACAGTTTATCTGAATTGGTATCGAATACAATTTGTCAATGATTGATTATGCATTTGAATAGAGTTAATAGTTGAATTTTTTGTGCTATCTTTGAAAATAATCATTACCAATGCATTAGTGTAATAATTATTACGGGTCAAGATACACAAGTATTATTGAGAATAAAGATACATCATATATCTTTATATTTTATCTAAGGAGTTTGATAGAAAAACGATTGAAAGGCCTAAATTCTAGTTCTAGGACCAAATAATTTTAGATTTAATGACACTGACTTGTGAAGATTGAAACATATTCACGTGGAAGGCTGATTGGAATATCCAAAGTTTATTCATATTACTCCTAGACTTGTTTCTTGTATTAGCTTTATTATTCTGAGTTGTCATTAGTTCAAACTTATTTTCGCATTATGTTCAAAGTTCAAAGATACTGTTCGTTGAAAAGTTATTCATTTATAATTTGCTCAATTATTTTCATTTTTCAACTATTTTGTGTTTTCTGGAGTTAATAAATTTTTCACATTTGTAATTGAGTCTTATTTTTGTTATACCTGTTGCGAAAGCAAATTCTGGATATAAATTAACTTTCTCTAAAATAAAAGTAGGAAAGACGCATGACTCATCAGAAAAGTTGAAACTGAGGATTTAGAATTATTAAACTTGGAAGATTTCAAATGAATTATTTGAATAAAATAACAGAAATAGGCTTCATATACAGTAGGTAAATCACTTAATAACTTATGTGATGGAAGATTCAAAAAATAGGAAATAGGAAGGTTTCTTGTAAAAGAAATATCACGCCATAATTTTATGGAAACAGCTTGATTTCTTTTAATATTACAATTTGACAGTAGGTTTCATTGTGGATCCTATTCGAATAAAGCTAACCTACTTTTATGACGCTTCAAAATTTTGGTCCACATCTTAGATTCAAATTTATTTTCATTTTGAATTCATCTTCATTTTTTAAATAGGTAGTATGATACATGATTTCGACACAGAATTTTAGGAAAAAATGAAAGTCGAAACCCGCACATCAATATCGCAGACTGTTTCAGACATCAAAGATACTAATATACCTACTATACAAAAATGAAATAGATGAGTAAATTGAAAATCCAAATCATCAAATTTTATTTTTTGAGTAAACGCTTATAGTAGCATCTAATCATAAAGAGAAAATAGTGTAAAGTTTCAGCTATTTTGAATTATTTAGGAATGTTTCATTTCATCAAGGAAAAACGTTTCCAATTATAGAAATGAGAAAATAAAGATTTATTTTTCTGCAACTGTTTACTGCAACTACGCCCCGTTTTATAAAGCTAATATTCTGACTCCAGCTGTTTAAGGCTGTGCAAAGGCTAAAAATAAACTTTTTACTCCTGATATTTTTCAAAGTTTCATGATCTGTATATCATCAAGCTTTCAAAATGAAAAAGTTTTCTCAGGAAAACTTTTTTTTCTGATCATTTCTTTTTGAGATATGAGCGCCTAAAGTTTAAATTTTGGGGACAGAACATTTCAAATTCGGTAAGAGATAAATCCATGAGATTTAGAGGATGGATTCTTCATAGGCCTATGGTATTGTTGATCTAGTAAAACAAAAATTCTCTGAAAATATCAATTTTTAAGATAGTTATTCAATTTACTAAAAATAACTTATAGTTGAGTTATTTATGGTAAATTGAATAAATTTTTCTCTAAATCTCATGGATTTATATCGTACCGAATTTGAAATGTTCTGTCCCAAAATTCAAACTTCAGTCGCTCATATCTCAAAAAGTAATGATCAGAAAAGAAAGTTTTCCTGAGAAAACTTTTTCATTTTGATAGCTTGATGATATACAAATCGAAGAATATCACGAGTAGAAATTATTTTTAGCCTTTGCACAGCCTTAAAGTGTAGAACTTAGCTAAATGCCGAGCTCGGAAACCGGCCCTAATGTTATCACATGGATAATTTTTGTATTTATACTAAAATAAGTATCTTAGAAACAGTTTCAGATATCGATATGCGGTTTTCGCCATTGATTTATCTTTAAATTCTGTACGGTACCGAAATCATTTATCACACCTTATTTAAAAAAAATGAAGTTGGATCCAAGATGGCGAACCAACATTTGGAAGCGACAGAAAAGTAGTTTTTCAATTCGAATAGTATCCCCAATGAAACCTACTGTCAATTATACTTGTAAAAGAAATATTTAGCTGTTTCCATAATTTTCACCAATCCTAGAGAATAAGTACTAGGTACCACCAATATACTAGTTAGAGAATAAGATGAAAATTGGTGGTTTATTCACTATCCAATTTCTTGTCCTATTTGAGGTTCAACATTTTCAACGTCGGAACGTGAATGGGTTGTGATGTTACGTCGAATTTTGGATGTCTAGCCGGACGAGTTTAATAAACTGGAGGTCCGACATGCCAATGTCAGCCGTGTAGTTAGAGTCGAGTTGGAATGTAGTTGGACTAACTTGTGGACAACCAGTCGGTGTGTGAGTGATGAAAGATCCAACTATCGGTTCAACATTTTGGTCGAGAAATCAGATAGTGAATGGCCCGCTATACTCAACACAAACACTATTATTATTACTTCAAGGATGTGTTGATGGGAGTGTATTTATTTAAATAATATTCTGTTTTTAATCATCAAAGAAAACATTTTAATCTAGAAACAGTACAAATATGATATAATAGTAATATTGGTAATTTTCACACATCTTTGACTAGATGTTGGAAGCAATTTTCTTGAATAGCCTATTGAAATACTACACTATTTAAGATAAATAGAAATTGATAGATTCTATACATTTTTTATAAACCTTTTACATTTTTTTCATATTATAAGCTCGCCGATAACAGATTGAGTATACAAACGTCAATACCATATGTTTTTATATTATGAATATTTTAATTTAAAATTTCATATTCAAAGCGTTGTAGTAAAATTTTCTCAGCATCAAAAGATGTTTTGACATCAAAGACACACTTTTTGAATATAGTAGGTAATGTAGTCAAATAAAACCGGAAGTCTAGTTTACAGATGATCTACAAAAAAAACTTGTTCATATCGAAAGTCTCACAATATTCCAGCACCTCGAGAGCCTTATATGGAGTAAAAACTACGTGATATCACCATTTTAGCCAATAGCTTTACAAGGCTAGGCTTTCTAAGGGTTGTACTTATTTATAATTTATTCAAAGACCTATTGTAGGCTAATACGGTTGAACGCCTGTGATGGATTGTAGAGCTCAGAAGTTATTCAAGTATTTTACTGAATAGTAAGTAACAGAAGAAAAAAGCATCCTCATTGTATTGTTTTCCAGTTATACACCAAGTGTTTCAATATAAACTTAACGATTGAAGATATGGAAGAATTCTTCGGCAAATAATAATTGGTAACAATACTGTGGAATATAAGGGATTATATTTTACTCCAATAAAAGTGAGCAGGGGTAAGGGCATGGCCACATTTTAAATAATTATTTCTACTTCACGAATATTGTTTATTGAAGATCAAACCAAAGTATGTGGAAGAATATATGGGAAAACAAAATGGTAACTATATGATGAAATATAGGATTTTATTTTAAAGTAAGAGATCAAATGGCCGCAGTCTTCTCTTCAATTATTAAAATCAACTGATTCATGATATTTTACGGTACTTGATACTACTTATCGTATTTGTATTCTGTATTGGATATTTGAGATATGTCAATATATTTATCCTCCATTCTCTAAATAGAAATTGTTATAATTCTAGTACAGTAGATAGTAGTTGCCATTGATGGAATTAAAACTTCAATAATTATTATTACCACAAATTATTATAGAATGTATTAATGGTAAATAGAAGTACCAGACTATTGTTGACCTACAATAATAAACAGTTATTGTTCCAATGATAAACATAAATAACAACTTGTAGTAGTCTGCTGAAAATTATTACAAAATTCAAAAAAATCCGTCTTTTCAGAGAAAGTTTCCCCCAATTTTTTCAAGAACAATTTTTATGGTTAGTCTACAAGCCAACATTACTCCCCAAATGTACAGTAATAATTGAGTTCTATATATGTTTTAATGTTTTAGTATCTACAAAGTTGTATGATTGTATAAAGTTTAATAGAACAGATTACAGACAACTTCTCACCCGATATAATCTATCCTTTACCGTTGGTTTAAAATTATTAAGGAATCTTCGAAATATAGTTTCCTGGAGCAAAGTTCGTGACCTGACATGAACAGAACTCTGATAGGAATTAGGTGAGGGAGTTGTATCAATTTTCGAAAGAAAGTTTTCCTGAGAAAACTTTTTCATTTTTTCATTGTTGATATGAATAAATCGAAGAATATCACGAGTAGAAAATTATTTTTAGCCATATCAATTTTAAGATAGTTATTCAATTTACTAAAAATAACTTATAGTTGAGTTATTTATGGTAAATTGAATAACTTTTTCAAAAATTGATATTTTCAGAAAGTTTTTGTTTTACTATATCAACAATACCATGAAGAATCCATCCTCTAAATCTCATGGATTTATATCGTACCGAATTTGAAATGTTCTGTCCCAAAATTCAAACTTCAGTCGCTCATATCTCAAAAAGTAATGATCAGAAAAGAAAGTTTTCCTGAGAAAACTTTTTCATTTTGATAGCTTGATGATATACAAATCGAAGAATATCACGAGTAGAAAATTTATTTTTAGCCTTTGCACAGCCTTAAAGTGTAGAACTTAGCTAAATGCCGAGCTCGGAAACCGGCCCTTAATGTTATCACATGGATAATTTTTGTATTTTATACTAAAATAAGTATCTTAGAAACAGTTTCAGATATCGATATGCGGTTTTCGCCATTGATTTTATCTTTAAATTCTGTACGGTACCGAAATCATATCACACCTTATTTAAAAAAAATGAAGTTGGATCCAAGATGGCGAACCAACATTTGGAAGCGACAGAAAAGTAGTTTTTCAATTCGAATAGTATCCCCAATGAAACCTACTGTCAAATTATACTTGTAAAAGAAATATTTAGCTGTTTCCATAATTTTCACCAATCCTAGAGAATAAGTACTAGGTATACCACCAATATACTAGTTAGAGAATAAGATGAAAATTGGTGGTTATTCACTATCCAATTCTTGTCCTATTTGAGGTTCAACATTTTCAACGTCGGAACGTGAATGGGGTTGTTGATGTTACGTCGAATTTTGGATGTCTAGCCGGACGAGTTTAATAAACTGGAGGTCCGACATGCCAATGTCAGCCGTGTAGTTAGAGTCGAGTTGGAATGTAGTTGGACTAACTTGTGGACAACCAGTCGGTGTGTGAGTGATGAAAGATCCAACTATCGGTTCAACATTTTGGTCGAGAAATCAGATAGTGAATGGCCCGCTATACTCAACACAAACACTAATTATTATTACTTCAAGGATGTGTTTGATGGGAGTGTATTTATTTAAATAATATTCTGTTTTTAATCATCAAAGAAAACATTTTAATCTAGAAACAGTACAAATATGATATAATAGTAATATTGGTAATTTTCACACATCTTTGACTAGATGTTGGAAGCAATTTTCTTGAATAGCCTATTGAAATACTACACTATTTAAGATAAATAGAAATTGATAGATTCTATACATTTTTTATAAACCTTTTACATTTTTTTCATATTATAAGCTCGCCGATAACAGATTGAGTATACAAACGTCAATACCATATGTTTTTATATTATGAATATTTTAATTTAAAATTTCATATTCAAAGCGTTGTAGTAAAATTTTCTCAGCATCAAAAGATGTTTTGACATCAAAGACACACTTTTTGAATATAGTAGGTAATGTAGTCAAATAAAACCGGAAGTCTAGTTTACAGATGATCTACAAAAAAAACTTGTTCATATCGAAAGTCTCACAATATTCCAGCACCTCGAGAGCCTTATATGGAGTAAAAACTACGTGATATCACCATTTTAGCCAATAGCTTTACAAGGCTAGGCTTTCTAAGGGTTGTACTTATTTATAATTTATTCAAAGACCTATTGTAGGCTAATACGGTTGAACGCCTGTGATGGATTGTAGAGCTCAGAAGTTATTCAAGTATTTTACTGAATAGTAAGTAACAGAAGAAAAAAGCATCCTCATTGTATTGTTTTCCAGTTATACACCAAGTGTTTCAATATAAACTTAACGATTGAAGATATGGAAGAATTCTTCGGCAAATAATAATTGGTAACAATACTGTGGAATATAAGGGATTATATTTTACTCCAATAAAAGTGAGCAGGGGTAAGGGCATGGCCACATTTTAAATAATTATTTCTACTTCACGAATATTGTTATTGAAGATCAAACCAAAGTATGTGGAAGAATATATGGGAAAACAAAATGGTAACTATATGATGAAATATAGGATTTTATTTTAAAGTAAGAGATCAAATGGCCGCAGTCTTCTCTTCAATTATTAAAATCAACTGATTCATGATATTTTACGGTACTTGATACTACTTATCGTATTTGTATTCTGTATTGGATATTTGAGATATGTCAATATATTTATCCTCCATTCTCTAAAATAGAATATTGTTATAATTCTAGTACAGTAGATAGTAGTTGCCATTGATGGAATTAAAACTTCAATAATTATTATTACCACAAATTATTATAGAATGTATTTTAATGGTAAATAGAAGTTACCAGACTATTGTTGACCTACAATAATAAACAGTTATTGTTCCAATGATAAACATAAATAACAACTTGTAGTAGTCTGCTGAAAATTATTACAAAATTCAAAAAAATCCGTCTTTTCAGAGAAAGTTTCCCCCAATTTTTTCAAGAACAATTTTTATGGTTAGTCTACAAGCCAACATTACTCCCCAAATGTACAGTAATAATTGAGTTCTATATATGTTTTAATGTTTTAGTATCTACAAAGTTGTATGATTGTATAAAGTTTAATAGAACAGATTACAGACAACTTCTCACCCGATATAATCTATCCTTTACCGTTGGTTTAAAATTATTAAGGAATCTTCGAAATATAGTTTCCTGGAGCAAAGTTCGTGACCTGACATGAACAGAACTCTGATAGGAATTAGGTGAGGGAGTTGTGGAACATATCGGCCTCCACCCTCATTTTGGGAAAGGTTTTGGTGGTGGACCACCGCGGTCAACCCCACCATCCAACCCTCACTAAGTACTTATTTATGGAGCTATTTTTTTATAATTAACACTCATGGCTTGAGATCTATTTTTATACACATTTTTCTAGTGCAGTGATTCTAGCTACAAACAACATGATTTCGCTTTCCAACAGAACAGAACACCTGATGAATCATTTTGAAAATACTGGAGATTACAAATTCCTTTCAACATTTTGCAGTTCTATTAATGTTTAATGTTTACATTGTGAATGGTAGATGAGAAGATTATTATAATATTAGACAAGTTCATGCACAATTCAAATTAATCATTGTAGTTCCAGCTACAAACTATACGGTATTATTTCGCTTTTAAAACACCAAAACATTTCAGATGAGACATTCTGAAAATACTTGAGATGACTAGAGGTATAATATAGTTTTGAAAATTCTATTACTCAAGTTATCAAAGAGCATGTACAACACTGGAAATAGTAGTTCAAGCTATAAACAATATGATTTCTTGTGGGGGAGCGCTTTCTTTGACGACGGCGATTGACTGAGGTGATGGTTGGAATACCTTATTGGGAGAAAAATTGTATAATTGCCCGGTGACACCAGGGCCATTAGTGTAGTATTGAAGAGCGGGTAGCTTGGGTAGAGTGGCTACCATTACAGGACTCCTATAGTGTTACCGACTTGTGGCGGAGTGGAGGTTGAACTTGGATTGAGAAACAAAATAAGAAGGTATGTCATGGGGTGATATAGGAATTGTAATGGAGTGTCACCGTCACTGTTCAATCCAAGCATTCTGCTTAAAACATAATAGAATTTGGTATTGATAATGGCTGGTGCTATCTGATAAATTTTATGGAGGATAGTGATTGGAAATATGTACACGGATTGTAGATTTGGGTTCATCATTACCGGTGCATAACAGGCCAATGAGAAAGCAATTGTTTCATTATGCAAGGTCTGAATCACAGTTCAACTGAAAAAGCTCCACTTCAAGTTTCAGAGGAAAGCTGTCTTGAACAAATTTCCCAATTTCAAACAAATTTTTAATACATGAGAATGAACTCAAGTCTTCGAGTTTTTTTTGTAAAGCCAGCTTGGAGGGAACATCAATGATCTGATATTTCATTCAAAACTGATATATTGAGGAGAATTTAGCTTTCTTTAACAAATGATTCGATAGATTGGAACAATGAACTTAATTTTTCTTTGCTTTCCTTTCAGCATAGCATATTCTCAGTTTTACAGAATTTATTTTGTCTATAATTTGGACTAGGGTGTTACCGTATAGCTTTCTTAACAATTATTTGCAGTCTTTACTGCTTCATTTGATACAGTTTTCAGCTCGACACATCAGCCACCATCAGCCAGTTTTCATACAGACATCAGCAAATCTAGCAAACTATCTTAGTCCTGCCCATTAATGCTAAGAACAATTTCAAGGCCAAGGAAAATAGTGTGTGTGCTGAATCAGATTTTTGTTCCATTATTCTACACTGATCATATAATTACATTATTAAATTAAATTATGATATCACTATTGATCTTTTCTACACATAACAACCCAGAATGTGTTGTATTGCAGTACAAGCATTATTCAATGGAGGCAGAAGATAATAATTTGTTACATAATTCACTGTCCATCTTGATTGCTGATTTCTGCTTTTTCCGGTCGTGCTGTAACAGAAAAATCACATTGATTCATTGATTTTGAATTATTTGAATAAAAAAATTACAGAAACAAATTATTGAGAAATAGAGTAGAAAACCGGTTAACTCAATGGGTAAACCGGAACGGTTCAATAGATAATTATAGGTATGTAATATAATATGTAAACAGCGAAGCTTACAATTCATTAGTAACTTCAGTTGTTAGTGTTTATACTATTTTCTAATGTATATTGACATTTTTGAAATTGAAATAGAACACCGTTTAGCCATAAGTTACACACACATCGATTTTTGGACGTACGATTTTTTGCGTGTCAAACAGATTATGTTTGTTAAGTTCCGTTTAATATGATAGAATTCAAAAGGACGGCAAAAAATAAATTGTATGTAACTGGCTTTTCATATAGGTAGAGTATATTTATAAATAAAGCTTTCCTGTAGGTCTAGATACCATTTTAATAGGTTATCTTCGGGATATGTCAGTTTAACCGGAAAACTGTTTATCCATATTTATCTCCTCCTCTCTATTTTGGTTAACCGGGTTTTATTGCAGACATGATAAATTGTATAAAAATACAGAGGGGTCCAAAAAATGTATACACTCTTTGACAGTGAATATCTTGATAGCACATTGGCAGCTGTTACAGTTTGCATGCGGACTATTCATGCCACACTACCTGTTTACAAGACATCGAACCACAATACCAAGTGAGGCATAATTAGTGAGTGAAAAGAACGGACAGAGACGTGGCGCGGTTATGGCACGGATGTGGCGGAGGCGTGGTGTTTGCAGATGGCGAGACAGTGGAATTTCAATTTAATCCTATTGAACTGTTTTTTGTTCGTTCTCATTTTGAACAAGTGGCCCGTTCTTGTACGCCATGAGACACGGCAAAGAGACGTGGCACAGGCTAGAATGTTACCACCCGACCACGACCGACGTCCTGCAGGTGTCAATAACTATGTATTGTATTTGTTAATGTAATGTATTGAATTTCATAGTGTAGATTAATGTCCCTGCCGTGCGTTACCAATATATTTAAATATCGAATAATGTATACATTTTTTTGGACTCCTCTATAGTAGTACGGTAACTCACATAATAGTCCATAACTGGGAAATGTTCTGGGTAAGAAATGATTGGAAAAATATTTGAACATGAATGAGTAAATTTATGCTACAATACAAAAAGTAGGATGGAAGGTAGAAAATGTTAAGGTAGGATAGTGATGGTGATACTACAATGAAATAAAAATAATCCAATAAATTGTAAAATAATTGTGGGTTCTATGTAAATTATTATTTTCAAGATAAACTTCTATTTTGCATACTTTGCCAAGAAATGAGAACCTGTGGTCTCCTACACGATACAAAGCAATTAAAGTTTTGTGTGTGGATACTCGCAGATAGGTCAAAACATACTGGAGAGTCAAAGTATAGAGAAGAGATAGCTAAGCTATCTCTAGGGTCGAAGTTAGAGTGTATCAGAGAAGGTATAGCTTCATGTATCTAAATGTCTCCATTCCCTTCTACCTTCGCCGCTCCACTATGTTCTGACACATTTGAATACATGCATTACTTTTTAACACTCTCAGCTACATTCTCTAACTTCGCCGCTCCACTATGTTTTGAACTACAGGAATGAGCTTATGTGATTAGTCTGCCTTAATTTAGTAGGTAACATTTATTTGAATGAAATATTTCCAAATAAATTTAAAAACCTTCAAGTTACCTGGTTTTTTTTATCAAATAGGATACAAAATTTCTAAACATATGAAAACCCCTCCTAGGATTTACTCGAATATTAACAATATAAGATTCGGACATTTGTGGGGAAGCTTGTTTCAAGTCAAATTTAAGAAAAATAACAAACTTACTGGGACAAGATCCTGGAGAGAAAGAAAAGTCATCCAAAGCAAATCCTCCGTTTGTGGCCTGGCCTTCAATAATAATTCTGAACTCTGATGTTGAGTCCAATGTCACCTGAGCTGGCAACCAGGTTGGTCGAGTGGTATCCATGTTTTTAGCTTCCAAACTCCAAACCTGATGATATTGAATATTTGGTTAGGCTATACATTGAATATTAATTTTTATTCAAAATAGATTGCTATTATTAGGTATGTGTCTTATGCATATTTTTACCAATAACATATAGAGTAATTTCAAGACAACTTATATAAATTAGTGAAAAAGAAGAATGATAACCAACAGCAGTTTTAAGAATTGATATTTTAAGAAATTTAGTATTATTCCATGAACAATCTTCTCATCTTGATAACTTCATAGCAGTAGTCTATACAAAACAAAAACTTGGAAAATGCTCCCAAATTTAGTATGTACAGAACACCATGCACCATGTGTATGTGCACTTGAACATCATTGTCGTTTAAAACTACAATGTAATTGAAAACCATCAGGATGTGTGCACTCAGAGAGCACAAGCGTTCAGGCGTTCCAAGCTTTGCGGTCCACGTTCTTTCTATGGAGAGAATGGCGGCGGCGGTCAAATAAAGCGTTCTAGTTGGATGTCTCAATTGAAGAAAAACAAGATACTATCGGACAGAGAGCTAGTATCTGTGGCTTTCGTATAAATTTGATAATATGATAAGCACCTCTGTCTTTTATTAACCTAATTCAATAATGATCTTCAGCTTTCATGTATTCAGTTTCCAAGAAGGCGGAACTCTGAACGCGTCTCTGTCATGTGCGTCGCACACATCATGAGGGTTTGTTAAAAGTCGCGTTCATTCACTACCCCAGTAAACAAAGTCAGTGCATTCTGGTGACGTCAGCACAGCTAGGGCTACTCACCACCTCCTACTCCAATAAAAACACTAGCTGATATAGATCAGCTGAGATCAACAAATGTGAGTTAGTGTTTTTATTGGTGTAGGAGGTGGTGAGTAGCCCTACCTGTGCTGACGTCACTAGAATGCACTATGGCTTTGTTTACGGAGGTAGTGGCTCATCACGGATAATTTCACGTTATATCACGCCGCACGGTCCTTCTGGTTCCATAATAATAATTACATTATAGATAGTTGACCGAACGCAATGAGGTCTATGTTTTAACTCGGACTTTCTTTTGTCTGTATTTATGTATGTAACGCATTTACGGCAAACGCGTTGATAGAATTCTATGACATTGGCAGGAATATTCATTTTTAACTGCGCGTCGATGTATACACATGTTTTTTTGAAATTTTGCATTTTAAGGATAATATGAAAGGAAAAGGAATTTCCTCCATACTCCGATATCACTATATATATCATCTACTATGAAGATAGGATTAATCAGACTATAGAATTATTCATAATCAATCAGCTGACAGTGGATTATTCATTTCATGCATTACACAGATGTCTGGAGAAGCCGGTGAACAGGTGACACCAGATACTTGAAGATGAGAAAACTGCGTGAGGTCTACTATTCACAGAACTGCTAGTTTATTAAACGGAGAATGACCTAAATTCTATAAGACAATTACAATTACAATTGAGCCACTATAAAAACATTATTCAGGTAACCTTTGCTTCATTGTGATCGTAGCTCATGCCTTGTACAGAATTCAAGTATTTTATTATAGGTACTGAAAACTTATTTTAATATCGTCACTAGTGATTCATTTTCTTTTATTTCTTGTGCTATTTTGGGATAAACGTTTATGAATAGAATAATGGTCTGTACGGTATAAATGCAGGAGGTTTCAATACGATGTTACCGTACTGTATTTTCAAAAGTTTGTTGGATTTTATAGATCATTATTTTTATTTTTTCTTCTGTTAGTAATTTTTTTAGTGATACCTTATCAGGTTGAGGCTCCCCAGAAGAATTGTCATGTCTTATAATTTGCATTAATGCTGATTCTCCAGCGCCAAAGGCTGCATACCAAAACGAAAAGCAAAGCTGTCCACCGTTTTCCGATGTAATGGTGGGTGATACAAGCTGAACCATATTGTTCCCCAAAATTTGGTTGAATAGATCGTAGTAAACATAGCCATCTGAACAAATAAAATAAAGGATGATTACAAACATTGAAACATATTCAAAATACAGTACTATTCTCACTAATATTACTTTCATGTTAGTGATATCGGTATTTTTTATGATATGTTGAAAACTTTAGAAATAAAAATATTATTTATTAATATTTCACTTCAACCATTATGCAAGTTCTTATATTTAATTTGTCTCCACCTTCTTTTACAACCCTATTGTGTATCCTAACCTACAATTTCAAAGTTTTGAATTTTCACACAGAATATGAAACCATTGGTGTCGAAACATGTTTGTTATTTTACAATAAATAAGTGATATTTTAGACAGTTTTCATAAAAATATTATTGTTTTAGTCTAATTACTCAATGTTGACGATTTTACGAAGTTGTAACAGTTTCCAAGGGAATTTATGAACAGATATACGGTAGTATAATAAGGTATAATACATTGTAATACAAATAAACTTCAATCATGATATATGGAGTAAAAAATAAATTCTAATACAAAAATAAACGTAGGAAAACTCTTCAAAACAATGTTTGGCCATATCGAGTTAGAATATATAGACGAGGTTGTAAACCTCTTTGAAAACAAGATCGTATCACGTCAACATAGGAGATGAATATTGTGGTGAATACATAGAAAATATGTAAAATTTCAAAATAGCAATATGTATCAATTATAGTGTGCTTGAATGAATTCAAATTCAAATTATTTATTTGCATTTTCATTCGTTTACAATATTAATTACAAAATGTGAAGAATTTCTGCATTGTCAGCATACACATATCGACATACAGGGTGATTCTTAATTATGGTAAAATAATTTAATACGTGATAGTAGAGGTAAAAATAAGAAAAAAAGTTCATATAAACATATATCCATAAACGCTTCATTAGCGAGCTATACAGGGTGAAAGATTTTGCCCGGAATTCAGTTCCTCTGGTGAAATACACCGATGCTGAATTGTTTGGGGACTAGTTTTTGAAAAACTTATGCTGGATTCATATGGAAAAATATCTGAAAAATTGAATAAAACTAGTCTGAAAGCTGTAGTGTGAGTAGTTTTTGAGAAAACATTTGAAATATGAAAAAATCTAAGTAGGAAAACACAGACTTCTACGTTTGATGCCCAATAACTTTTTTTAATGACCAGTAAACAAATAATTTTTGCAATAAAAATTGTAGAGAATTTAATTCTGAAAAGAATTATGTAAGCTGTGTAAACTAAATTTAAATACAAGTTTAATAAAATGTATTCTTATGTAGTACATTACACCACAAAAATTTGCTGTTTTATGAGGAGAGAACTAATAACTCATAGATTGTAGCTGATTGCAAATAAAATATTCGGTTTTTTATGAAAAGTTTTTTTTATATGGAAGTAGCATATCTAAATGACATTAAACTTATACCAAAAGACTAGTAGATTATGCCATTAAGCCTGGGAGGAAGCTCGAACAGAAGTAGATGATCTCCTATGATTCCTGCCCAAATGTTTACTGAAAACTGATGTTGTGGAAGATTAGGATTGATGGCATGAGGATTCTCAGCTGCCCAAATATGTTGGTTGTGGACGTTAACGATAGCTGTTCTTGTAAAGTGTGCCTCGTTGGTAAATAAATCGGTTGTTAAAAAGTTTGGGTAAACAAGTTCTACTAAAAACCATCGGCAAATACCAGCACGGAGAATACAGTCTCGTGGCAATAGAGTATGAATTTTCTGGAGGTGGTATGGATGTAATTGTAGCTCTTTTAGTATCCTCCAAATAATAGATTGATTGACATTAAACTGCACTGACAATTCTCTTGTGCTCTTCTCTGGATGTTCATAAATTTCATTAAGAACTTGTTCTTCTAACTCAACAGTCATAGTAGATCGGGGTCTGCCTGCATAAATGTGCTCTTTGGATATCAAAGAATCTGTTTCAGACAGACGTTGATGAATAGTGGCAAAAAACCTTGAACTTGGACATACTCGGTTAGGAAAGTTCTCTTGATACAAACGTCTTGCTTCAGTACTATTACAGTAGTGTCCCATTCCATACATTAAATGCATGTCAGCTAAATCGGGGTATGAATAATGTCTAAAATTACCTGCCATTTTTTAAAAAGTTAACACTTAACACAAAAGCAAAGTGAAATGGTTACAAACAACTGGTTAATAGATTAAACAAAAAACACAGCGCGGTTACAGGATGCCTAACTTACAGTTTGTTTTTTTGTTCAACAGTGAGCTAAAATATTTCTGAAAATAATTTTCAGCTGATAATTCCTTTTAAATATTTTCTTATTTAAAACAAAATAAATCAGCTGTTTTGGAACAGCTGTTATTCAAATCCATGTTTTATTTGCAATCAGCTACAATCTATGAGTTATTAGTTCTCTCCTCATAAAACAGCAAATTTTTGTGGTGTAATGTACTACATAAGAATACATTTTATTAAACTTTTATTTAAATTTAGTTTACACAGCTTACATAATTCTTTTCAGAATTAAATTCTCTACAATTTTTATTGCAAAAATTATTTGTTTACTGGTCATTAAAGAAAGTTATTGGGCATCAAACGTAGAAGTCTGTGTTTTCCTACTTAGATTTTTTCATATTTCAAATGTTTTCTCAAAAACTACTCACACTACAGCTTTCAGACTAGTTTTATTCAATTTTTCAGATATTTTTCCATATGAATCCAGCATAAGTTTTTCAAAAACTAGTCCCCAAACAATTCAGCATCGGTGTATTTCACCAGAGGAACTGAATTGCGGGCGAAATCTTTCACTCTGTATAGCTCGCTAATGAAGCGTTTATGGATATATGTTTATAAGAACTTTTTTTCTTTTTTTCAGCTCTACTATCACGTATTGAATTATTTTACCATAATTATGAATCACCCTGTATATTCAATTATATAAATCACAAATTCATAAAATACATAATAAGACACTACATAAGTTTAGTAACTATTATGGGCCAATAGTGAGCATCGACTCAATAAGCAATATAATAATTATTTATAAAGTTTAGGTGCATTTTAATCATCTAAAAGGTAATTGAAATTACATTTATTACTTTAAATACTTTATAATAAGAAGAAAATAGTAAATTTAAGTGAAAATCATTCGAAGTGCCTTATTTGTAGAACTTAAAGACTTGTAATATGTTCTATTATTGATACAGCTCGTATATTATGTTACATTGAATCTGAATATTAGCAAAATCAATAGAGTCAACAAATGACTGAATGGTGAATAATATAAAGCTATCTGCAATCTTTCTTCATTTTTATATCACTGGAAAAGTGTTCAGTGCTTACGTTTCAACCGTTTTTGTTATTTTGATCCATAACTGAATATACCTATAGTTCCACACTCCACATCTGAATTCATGGAATAAAATCAAACATTCAATACATTTTGAAGTTTTTCAATAGAAAAAAACTGGATGATATTACCTGGAGCTCCGAAAGTTTTGTCGGGAAGATTGGCAGGCCTTCTAGAAACTGTGGCAAGTCTCCATGAAACAAGTGACTTATCAGTTCCATTTGTCCAATCGCACATATTCCTTTCAAATCGACATTCGCCAGTTCTAACAAATGCTCCATCAGGAATTGCTGAAATTTTCAAGGATACGAATTTATATGAATTCACAAGCAACATCTCCATCTCTTATTACTTGAATAATTTTGAAAAAGTATAGGTTCTATATGAAAATTGAGTATCTACAGAGATTAGATACGGATGGATCTAATTAGATAAGGATGGGTGAAATGTTTTTATACACAATGAGAGAACAATAAGAAAATTGACTTCAAAATATTACTCACTTGTACAGGATCCTCCAAAAAATGTTATGTCATCAAAAGCAATGAAACCATTAGCTCTACTAGATCCCCAAATACCTTCAATAATAATCTGTAATAAGAAATTATTTTATAAAATATTTTGCATTGTTCAAAACATATAAATTCACAAAACTTATAATAGATAGATGGATAGATAGATTTCATTCTTTTGCTATCAGACCATACAGTCAGAAAGAAAGAATGTGTGAAAAACTCCTCCAAAGAATAGAAGAGTTTTGCACGCAGAATATCAAATAGTGATTTGTTGAACAAAGAGACTGGATAATTGTTTATTGACTCAACAACATAAATATATAATAGCATTATTTTTTGTAGTGATAATTGAAAACATTTATAATATTGGTATTGCCGCAATAATAAATATTATTTCCAGACATTAATGATAAATTAGAATGATAATTTCATAATATTTAAAAAAATATAATCATGAATTCAATGATTGAATGGTACTTGAACTGTTATTAGATCATCGTTAATTTATTTTTTGTTTAGGTAATTGTAATTTTATAGGATCATCATATTAAAAAGTTGTAAATCATAATCTTAATTCAATTTCATGAATTCTACCTATTATCGGTATAAGTTAACCCTACTTATATCTGTGTGCGCACTGTGTGCTTCATCTTGGTTACGACGTGACGAACATATTACTCAATACTTTGGACAGTTCAAACTTCTAAGACTGCACGAGTAGGCTACAGGAGTCTCCATGCATTCATGTTCCTCTTCAAACTCTTGAAATCTCGGTTTCCCAATTACTTGGCAGCGGGGTTTCGCTTCATGGGTGATGTTGGCAGGGGTGGACTCACAGAACTGAGCTATATAAGTCATTCCATGTTAGTGCGATTAGATTATGGAATTCACTGCCAGCTCATATTAGGCTGCTCGACAGTCAACGCCGGTTCAGTGCGGCTGTCGTGGCGTGGATCAGGGGGGGGGAGGGCTTAACTAGGCGGTTTTAATCTATGTTCTTTAGAGATGTAAGTGTGATTGTGTGTGTGTGTGTGTGTGTGTGTGTGTGTGTCACTATTAAGATTTCTTGCTTTTAGTTTTCTCTTTTTTTCCTCTTAATTTATTCAATTTGTAGTGAATTGATTTAGTTGTTTCTTATAATTTTTAATTATCATTTAATTTCAAATTGTAATGTATATTATTATTTTTATGTAACTTATCATTGTGGGTTAAATGGAAGAGGGGGCTTCTATTGCCTCAATTTCGCCCACATCAGTTTTATTGTAAAGTGTAAATAAAAGTCATTTATCTATCTATCTATCTATCTCTCCACTTCTTGTAAGAAGGCGTGACAAAAATCAAATTTTAGAAGAAATTTGCAACTTTCAAGGTCACAATAGCTTTAAAAATCACTTACAATCTTTATCTTTATTATCAACTGAGCTGTAGCGTTGATATGAAATGGCATGAATTTGTTCAACATGAAATCTATATTTTTATAAAATTACAAATAAATAAATTAATTAAAAGTATTCATAAAATTCTATACCATGTCCCCTGGACTTTTTATAGATGCTTGGGCATACTGCCATTCAGGACCTTGATGATTATATAGCCTCCACACTGGTTTCAAGGCTCCTCCTTCCTTATCTGAGGCCTTCACATAAACTGTCAGTGCTCCCAAACTTGGTCCTGTATTATCTATAAAAGGCTCGTTCATTATAAACCTGAAAATGAAAATTGTCATTAATCTAACCAGTAAGTGATATATTTCAAGTGATAATAGGCTGATTAATATGTTATTAGTGATCCAGTAATACCGATTTAATAATAAAATTGGTAAGTAAGATTTTGTGATCATTCTCCGGTTTTTTGTGGAGAATAAAATAAAAAAAAATGGGAATTGAAAACTTTTGCAATAAATGGACATGAAGGATTTTTAAAGGGATATTTGATAAGCAATTCTGCAACATGGCTGATCTACACTGGACCAGTTAAAACGGCCTATTAAAAGCAGATATTGTAGAACTAGTGTGGATGACCGATCGCTTTGCATTAAAAAGCCATGATGTTAATAATAGGCTACTATGCACCTCTAGATTGTAAATCAAATCAAACGAATCAAATGTTTGATTAAGTAGGTGTTTGGACATCACAAACTTAATATGTTTTACTTTCTATCTGCTACTGTAACTGTTATATAAAAGTTTGTACTAATGAAGATCTATGATCCACATGAAATATATTTTTATTATTCGCTGTTTTTCAGCGATACAGCCTTCAATAGTACCAACTACTAACTTACAAATAACATTTTTATCAACTAATTTCATCAAGGTTTGAATAATAATACTTGCCAGAAGGAAAGACAACGGGGTCCTGTGCCCTGTTTCAGATCTCTTGATGTGAACCAAGCTCTACTGCCTGGTCTTTGTACTGTGCTTCTTGCCAGTGTCATCAGATAACCTGTAACAAGTTGATAATAATAATTGAATCCAAACTAATAACTTTATCAAATAACCTGCAGACTTACGACAGTGCGAATATTGAAACAGGAAATATAAATTCAGCTGACTATAAGTAAATGTTATGTTAAGAGAACAAATGCAAGAAATCCATGTTAATTCTGTAAGAAGGAAGTTCAAAAGAAATTAATCTGTTTTATTCTTCTTGAAGATCCGAGTACAAGTAATCTTCTTCTTCTTCAGGAACCTTCTCCATTACGGAGGTTGGCTACCATCATGGCAATTCTAACTCTGTTAACTGCTGCTTGAAAGAGGTCCTGTCACGTATAGTTGATTGCTTGCCTCAGGTTTCTTAACCATGACATTTTTCTACATCCCACTGAACGCTTACCAACCAGTTTACCGTGTATTATGAGGTGCAGAATCTCGCACTTAGGTCCTCTCATAATGTGCCCGAAATATGTCAACTTCCTTATTTTAATGTCACACACAATATCCAGTTTTTTACCAATTCTTCTAAGAACCTCTGCATTCGTGACTCTATCTGTCCAAGATATACGGTACGGAGTATACTCCGGAAGGTCCACATGTCGAGTGCTTAGAGTCTGGACTCGCATTCTTTTTTAGTGTCCATGCCTCCAACCCATATAAAAGAACTGGGAACACATAGCATTTCAAGAGGCGGGTCCTGACCTCAAGAGACAAGTTATGAGCCGACAGAAGTACAAGAGTCACCATATTTGTTCAATATCGCAAATATTGCGCATCAATACAATAGGGTCGCAATAAATATGGTTAGGGTAGAGGGAAAGACAGCTTATGATATGATGCACCTATTTTGACTAGAGCTTTGTGGGGTTTCATTCTAGCGTAGCCAATGCAAAGTCTTATAAACAACTATTTCAGTAATAAATCACAGATTTTCAATCAAATAATTAAATTATTAGTGAAATAGTTTATTAAATTTGCATATTTTGGCTTAACTGAAATGGACAATTTTCGTCTAAGAAACTATATTCTAGAGAATTTTTAAATTCTCAATGAAGAAAATGTCACCTTTTTCAGATCCAAGAGTGTGGTCATGCGTTGAAGTACGCAATGATTGTCCAGACGTACGTTCCCAGTCTATATCATCCAACCTCTCTCTCGACATTATATTGCTCCATCCACATTCATCAACTTCAAAAGTACAATCACCTGATCCGGGTGCGGCTATTTGAGGAGCAGCTGAAATTTTATAAATGTCAAATTTAATTAATTTCTAATACAGGCCCTAAATTGAATGATTATTGAAAATAGAACAAAACATACAGAATAACAGGATCTGATAGGGGGACATGGGTTTGAAAAAGAAGAAAGTAAAAAGGGAATCTGATAGTGGGACTCTAAATTTCCTATTTCAGATGTTTGAAGTTAATGCTGTTCAATTGTGAGAATATTTGCCTTATAAACAAAGAATGGATCAATTCAAAGTTGAAAGATCTATTTACATTCCCTCATTCAGCAAGGGTAAATTGAAGTATGAGAATTAAATGAATCTATAATAATTAAATAATGAAGATAAAAACTTTAATTATTTACAATATTGAGCTGATTCATCAATACCCTACAGTATCTGAAAGCAGCCTCAAATAGGCTTCGTGAATAGTGATAACTATTTATAGATTTAAAAGAAAAACCTTAAAAAGTTGAAATTGGAGGATAAAAAATAAAATTTCCAAAACTTTTCAAAGTTTTAACAAACTTTAAAAATATTGTAAGGTTGAAGTAAAACGAGCAAAAATCATTTACAGCATTAAAGATTAAATGGATTTTCATCTGGGTGTGCTATAAATACTGTATCATCTATTCTATCTGTCTTTTGAATTCCTATGATTCAATGATCTGATAGGCTACTTACTTGGACAACTTCCGGGCGTGAGAGACACATCATCAACAGCAATATCACCTAAATTGTTTCTACCTACTTTTCCAACTAAGACAATCTGAAAATAAAACATAACCTATGAATATTGTTGAACCTCAGATTCTTCAAAACAGTTTTTCAATATCTACCAACCTGGGGCATGAGAAAATACATACCGATAATAATAATAATAATATACATACATAGGTAATAATAATATTAGTAGTCAGCTTTCAGCTGGTTGTTAAAAATGAAATAATTAAAATGTTAGCTTGTATTTTCTCATGCAACAAGGCCCAGCTTTAAATATTTAATGTAATTAATCAGGCATGAAACACATCAATAATAAACGACAATAACATTACAGATCAATCAAAAGCCTAGTCCATTAATATATGGATTTGATTGTGTGGTAACAGATGTTGTGGTATTTCTCCATAATTGAAAGAATAAGACGTTGATATTGTCAATAAACTATAGTGGACAAAATCAACGTCTTTTTCTTTCAATATATGGATTTGCTTATCAGCTTTGAAAGATAGAAGGTGAAGACTTATAATTTACACTTGATATAACGGTAACGAAATGCTGTCATGATTTCACTGTAAAGTGTTTTCGCTCACAGGCTTGAGTGCTTACAAGTCTCTAAGGGTTATGGGCACTTAGAAATCTCTTGTGTATGCAATGACTGCACATCAGTGAATCAAATGCAAATTACAAGTGTTAACATTACAATTAGTACCATTAGTACTAATAACAGTGTTATATTATTAGCATTTAGTAGTTATTGATAATTGAGTCATTTAAAAACGTTTTAGTTATTAGTGTTAGTACTAATAAAAATGTAACATTGGTAAAATTACATTACAATAGTAATAATGGTACGGTAATGGATAAAAAATCCACTCAGCAGCTCAAAGAACAGTCAAATAATAATTATTTTCAAGCAGCACATTTGAGCACTCCCAGGCCCATCAACTGAGTCATCAACATCTTACAGAGTTACAGAGCACACTAAATGATATAATAATTATATTATTATTGATTACCCTGAAAGAATTTGATGATGATACGGGAACTTCGGCTTGATACCATGCATTTCCAGCTTCTCCAGATAAGCTCCATATTTCTCTCTCCTGGCGTTCTCTTGTATCACTTATTAATACACTGAGGGTTCCAACTCCATTGCCGTACATGTGTGTCCAGAATCTCATGCAAAGCGGTGTATCAGCGCCTGAAAATAAAATAATTTACTATATGTCTTAACCATTTAAAACCTATATGGTCAACTAGAATCAAAGTGAAATAACATATTTCTATTACTTTTTGTGTAGTTGAGAAGTTGCTGATATTGTGGTAATTATTCATATTGATTCAGTAATGATTGAGAGCTCGACGAGAGCGGTCGTATCGGAGTGGTTGCTGAGTCAGCTGTGCAAAGTTTAAACGTTCCGTAACAAAATATTTCGTGCTAGTGAACCGTGCTGTAGTGAATATTTTATTTGAAGATTTAAAAATGTCTTGTTTTATTTGCTCTAAATCCGTTCGGAATTCAGGTGAGCTGATTTCATGTGTCGACTG
>NC_052518.1:44513147-44561301 GCF_014356525.2 Nilaparvata lugens | reverse complement strand
GAATGTGCAAAAATCTGTTTGAGTCCTTATGATGATAAGAGGTACATTGGTGAGAACGGTGTTGACAACTCTCCCTTTTGGACATTATAGAGTGCCCACAACACTCTAACTGATTGCTCAGTATGTTCCGTGACAATCATCCAACACACCACTGATTTGACTGTTGTAAATATCATGAATATTATTAGATCTAAGCTAGCTTTAGAGCTTCATAGTGTGCCGCATGTGAACTATGCCACTTGCAAATATGAACTGAAAAGTGAAAAAGACCTGCTTCAAGCCAACCTTATTGAGATGACAAGTTTATCACGTTTTAATAAGGGTTATAGGTATATCTTAGCTGTTATTAATTGTTTTTCAAAATTTGCATATTGTGTACCATTAAAAGACAAGGCAAGCCAATCTGTATTTAACGCTCTCGAACCAATTATTTCTAAAAATAAGGGAGTTAAGCTGTTCCAAACAGATCAGGGAACAGAATTCTTTAATTCAAAAGTTGAAGCGTTATTAGATAGATATAGTATTAAACATTACCATGTTTTTAGTGATAAGAAAGCCTCCATAGTTGAAAGGTTTAATAGAACACTTAAAGCAAAAATTTATAGATATTTAACTGAACATGGAACCAAAAACTGGATATCGCAACTAGACAGTTTAGTTCGTGATTATAATGCAACAACGCATTCATCCATTAGAATGAAACCTAAGGATGTGAGGAAGAAAGATCGTAATCATGTTTTAATGTCATTGAATTCTGCATCCAATAGACGATATAAATTGAAAAATTCAAAACCGAAATTTAAGCTAGGAGATGTTGTACGAATCTCAAAGAAGAGGCTTCTTTTCGATAAATCTTATAACATAAACTGGAGCGCAGAGTATTTTGTAATTCATTCTATATTTCCTTCTCAACCTGTAATGTATAGCTTGCGAGATCTAAACGGAGAAAAAATTAGTGGTAGGTTTTATGCAGAAGAAATTAAAAAAACACAATTAAACGAATCGGAGAGACAAGTGTATTTGATTGAAAAAATATTAAAACGTGATAAAAAAGGATTGTTAGTGAAATGGATTGGATTTTCAACGCCTAGTTATATTAGTAAAGATCAACTATTAGATGAAAAATAATCTATTGTAATATCTCATTGTAAATACATTCCATTCAGTGTAAATATGTCAAAGATTTGGTGTAAATATAATAGCTCTTTATCAAAAATGCTTTTTATTTCAATCTGAAGTTTCATTTTCATAATTTGGTAAGGCTTAGATAAGGGGAACACATCATGCATTCTCGTGAAGAGGGTGCGGGAAAGAGAGGGAACGATATGTTGAAGTGAGAAACTTCTATCAGTGGGAGAGCGAGCGAGCGCCTGTCGGGCGATGTGATATAATATGTGGTGTCTAGCGCACACCCTCCTCCCTGATAACTTATCAGTTCCTTATCAGATCACATGCTGTACACGTGACTAACATGAGTAATATCCCGATAGTAAATTTCAACAATGTTATAAGAGAGAAAGAAATGCCAACATGGTGTAAAAATGGTAAGTTGTTACCTCATAATGCAAGGATCCTTATAATAGGCTCTTCAGGCTGTGGCAAGACCAATTTGCTATTTAATTTAATTTTTTCAAAGAATGGCTTGAGATTTAAAACTATATACTTGCACACGAAGAGCGAGTATCAAGATAAGTACTTGTTTTTGAGAAAAGTCTTTTCAAAAATGAAGGATATTGAATTTCATATAAACAGCAATTCGGAATGTATTCCTCACCCGAACAAAATATCAGAATATTCTTTAGTAATATTCGATGACTTCCAACTTAATCATGTACCTCAAATAAGAGAATATTTTACTATGGGACGACATCGTAATATTGACACTGCATATTTAATTCAGAGTTATGGAGCTACACAGAAACATTTCACTAGGGACAATGCAAATATGATTATAATCTTCAAGATAGATTTATTGAGTCTGAAATTAATTCACAGAGATCATGTTGGAGGAGATATTTCTTATAAAGATTTCGCTAAACTTTGTCATAAAGTTTGGAATCGTAAACCTCATAATTTTGTAACTATTATGAGCGAGTGTGGAATTAATAGCGGCAAGTACCGAGATTCGCTCGATACGTTTCTTACCATTCAGTAGAGATTAATTCTTTGTGCAGTCATGTTGTCTAAAACACGCAGCAGCAGAAAACTGAATAGAAAGAACGTTGGTTTAATCGAAAAGATTAAGAAATTGAGAAAAGTAATCAGAGACAAGCATAAAAGCTTAGTTAATTTTGAAAGACGATCGGAGGAATACAATAGGAAAACGCTCTCGCCGTTGATAGAGCCCATAATTGAACTGGGAAAAAACAAATCTAGTTTTCACTCTGGTGTAAAACCAAAAAAGGAAGAAGTAAAAGAGGAACAAGAGAGTATGGAAATTGGTGATGACCACTCGAGTTATGATAAAAGCTATGAGAGTTCAACAGACAATTTTTTAAGCTCGACTAAATTTGAAAACAGTTTACTTGGTTCTAGCAGAAACAATGATGTGCTGTCACAATATCTATAAACGTTTCATGCGGAAAATTGAATAATTCAATCAGTTATGGAATTTCATACAATTCTAAAGATGACGTATATTATATTGGAAATCAGCAAGTAATATTCGATAATGGTTATATAGATATTAATAATGAAAGATTTCGTTTAACACATGGTCTACTTGAGTTATTATTCAGTGCGAGACCAAACTTGAATCTTTATAATCAGAGAGATCTGGATAAGTATAAAAAAATCTCAACACTTACAGGCATACATTTAGATCGAAGAGGCTATGTTAAACGAAATCAGGGAATTAAATCGCAAATGATTCAAAAGTTATTTCCCAGTAAAAAAATTAGTAAAATTAGAAGGGATGGGGTTTATTGAAATTTGCAAAAAAAATTCTCATGATAGAATTTATCAATACTTTGATAATTTTGACGAATTAGTGGAAAGATTAAATTTACTCTATTCCTCAAAAGCTTCTGGCAACACTGGACATGATATTGAGATCGCGTCTATAATTGAAGAGCTAAAAGAAGCAAAACTAATTGTTTAGTGTTACGATGACTCTACATCGATTCGGTCGAATTGATACAGCTAGTGCTAGCGGTGCTGTTGCTAATCTTACGTGTGATATTGACTCGATAACACAGAAAATAATCGAATCGATAAATCAACAAGGAATCAGTGAAGCTGTGAAATTTTATTTAGATTCGCAAATAACCAAACTCGTTTAGGAAAATACAAAGAATATTGGAGTGAGCATAATTGAAAGAGAACATATTCTAAGTTCATTACAAAATTTTAGTGCCAATATCGATAAAGCTATTGCAGAGAGAACTCTAACTTTAGAATCTGCTCTAGGAGAAGTGAAAACTTTAACAGACAGCTTTTCATCTCAGTTGCTCAGTATTAACAATGATAAAGTTGATAAAGCTTATTTAGATGAGAAATTAAAAGCCATATCAGATAAAATAAGAATTTGGAGGTGTTGGACAGAAACTATCTCAATACTAAATTAAAACAGCTTAGTACAGAAATTTTTACTAAAGTAAATGAAACACATCCATCGTCAATTGATAAGCAATATTTAGAATCTGCTTTGCAGAAATTGACTAGTTCTTCATTAACAAAGGAAGAGTTTGAAAAATGATTATCCGAAATGGCGAGTGCAATAAAAGCTAATATTATGGAGGGTATTGAACAATTCATTACAAAAGATGCTATTGCTATTCTGATTAATCAAATTGCAGAAAAGTACGCAACTAAAAATGATATGGGAGATTTTATTAAGAAAAACGAGATGGGAGTCGCTGTGAAAAGCGTTTGTGATGAAATAGCTGAGGCAATTAAAAATTCGGAAGAGGGCACTGTCATGAGACTGCAATGTTCGGCTCCATTCATAGATTATCTAAATTTATTCATCCACAGAGTGGCCCTGGACATCGTATCCTCATACGCCCGGGTTAGTTTTCATATGAACTGAATTGAAGCCAAACAACATAACCTTACAGAAAATCAGATAGTGCAAATTATTACAGAAAAAATGGACCTAGCACAGTACAAAGGGGTCGTATTGGTGCCAAAAACATAAAATCTTGTAAACACTTGCGTGAGAGAGAGAGTGAACTATAATGAACTTTAACACATGCTGCTTCAAATTTCAGTCTAGACATTTTTCATGTGACTATGATATATTGGTTTTTGCATAAATCTTGTAAAAGGATGACATATTATGAGAGAGAGTGAAGTATAATGAATTTAAACACATGCTGCTTCAAATTTCAGTCTAGACATTTTTGACTATGATATATCGGTTTTTGCATAAATCTTGTAAAAGGATGACATATTATGAGAGAGAGTGAACTATAATGAATTTAAACACATGCTGCTTCAAATTTCAGTCTAGACATTTTTCATGTGACTATGATATAACGGTTTTTGCATAAATCTTGTAAAAGGATGACATATTATGAGAGAGAGTGAACTATAATGAATTTAAACACATGCTGCTTCAAATTTCAGTCTAGACATTTTTCATGTGACTATGATATAACGGTTTTTGCATAAATCTTGTAAAAGGATGACATATTATGAGAGAGAGTGAACTATGATGAATTTAAATGGGTAAACACATGTCACAGATGATAAATCGAACTAGACATTTTTCATGTAACGGAATGTAACGGTTTTCGGTGCAGGAGTTATCGGGCTTAGAGGGGAACCTTGCAGAGAGCAGAGCGCATGTGTCATTTGTCTAGAGGAGGGAGACGCTCACGAGCGAGCGAGCGCACGCGCCACTTTATCGCCCGAACTGACAACATGATGTCTAACTATTTTGACTGCACAAGTTTCAACGAGTTGTCTGTAGAAGCAGACCCGCAAGCCAATTGGGGTTTCGACTGTTTTCCTTTTGATTGGTTTGCAGTAACAAAAGTTACATTTCCCAATAATGGTGAAATTCACCTTAAAATTACCGATATTGATAGTGAAGGCGATTTTACATACACTATTGCATTGCCAAAAGAGTATTCACTAGTTTTAAACAAGCATAAGCTCAGAAGTTTTAATTCTCGCTCGTGGGAACTGAATGTTAGTGGAAATAGAATAACCTTTCAAGTATTATATTATTTTTGATGTCTCTTACGTGATTTTTCAAATTCCAATAACGAGATGAATATAAATATTATCAATAACCTAATGGGCCACCAAATTTGATACTTTCTGCAGTAGCTCAAAAATACCCAAAATTTTCTATTTGATTGTGATGATTTGTATCCAGTCTTTGAAAAAACATGTTTATAACTTGTCACTGGATTATAAATAATATCAATTGAGAAAGGTCCTGATTTGAAAAAAGTGAGTCAACGAAGATGAAAATAGAAGTGAGTTCGCGTTATATGGATTGATAATTGTTAGAAAACATGATGAAAGTGTAGTAAAATGGGTGAAATGATGGAGAATCTTCTGAAATATATTATAGCCTAACTAGAATAGAAAATGATAATAATACAGGTGATAATAAAGGTGAATAAGATAATAAGGCAAACGCAGGCTTAGAATCTATAGAGCTTGCTGAAGAATCTAATTGTGAATATAGATAACCTATCAATGATGTGCTCTTATGATACTTTCAAATACTCTTTAATACTATAATACCTAATACTCTTTAAATACTATTATCATTTTGTTATATTGTGTTATATTACATTGTGAAATATGAGCATATTTCCAACTAGAAATTTATAATTTGGATCGTCTTTATCAATAATATTCAAAAATATACACTAAAGACAACTGGGGTTACGCGTAACCCCAAGGGATTTTTTTCACCCACTTCTGACCGACTTACAGCTTCTAAATCACGTGTGCAGGTAGTTGATGGACTAGTTAATGAATGAATGAATAGATGGACTACTTAGAGAATACAAAAAAATCCCAGATCCTCAAGTTTACTGCAGCCAAGGTAACAACAGAAAATATAATGGTCTGGGGTTACGCATAAGGGTTAAGAACTTTACGAGGACCTCACCATAGTCTACATTGATAAAATCAATAATTATTCATTAGGAATGAATGAAAATAATAAGATAAGTTGAGTGAATTTTTTCTTACAAAATAGGCTATTATAAAATTTTATTATAAGAATGAGTTAATCACAAGTTGATTCCATTAATGCAATAAATTAGTGAATTATATAACATTTATGCAATCATTCTTATAAAATTTAAAGATTAATAATTTATTATTCTTCTGCTTGAATATTCTAATTATAATAAAATATTACTTGCTCATTGCCTTTTTTCAGGTCTACTTCCCTGATGTTGAAAGGGCTGAATGGTTAAACAAGGTAGGTACGGTATCTATAATGATTGATGAAAAATATAACTTTAATACAGTAATAGAACATTTATCTTCTTCTTCTGGTTCCTTTTCCTGTTGGAGGCTGGAAATCATTACAGCGATGCTCACTTTACTAATAATTGCAGCCCAGAAAAGTTCTTTTGAGTTGCAGCCAATTCAATCTCTCAAATTGCATAGCCAAGACAGTGAAATGTAGGCCTATCAATTTACACTAAAGTGCAACTTTCCTTGAGGGGTACCATCTACGTTTCTCGCCTCAGGGATAAGTAAGCTTACTCAACTCCAGTACTACACACAATATTGATCGTTAGCTTAAAAACTCAAACAGGCTTCTCATCTCTTTGACAGACGAGATCTTAGATGCATTTTAATGGGGATACTTTTAGTCGCTAACTTACTATGTAGACAAGTAGTGCTTTAGTATCTAGGTTCACAAACTCGATGTAGAAGTTTAATAGGTGATAGAAATTGGTGATAGTAGGTGGAATAAGAATTACTCTATCTACATAATTATTATCATGATAAGTTAGGTGTTGAATATTATGTAATGAGGATAATCATGCTATATTTTTTTCAGGTGTTGATATGTTCATGATAAAATGCTTTAATTTTGTTTTTCATATCATAGTTGTCAAATTTGAATCAAACAATTGAAAAACACTGTGAGAAAATGGTCTAGTAGTAATTTTTTAGACATTTTAAAGTTGGGGTTATGCGTAACCCCATGTTGTCTTTAAGCGTTGCTTGTTTTGTGTTGTCTTTCTAGGGTTAACCTTGTTATGAATTTATAACCTAAGAAATTTGGTTTGCAACTACAAATTCTTAACAATGATTAGTTGAAAAATAAAATATTGTATTAATTATTAAATATTTTATTTCTATGCTTCAAATTGTATTGCCAGTAAAGGAAAAATGTTTATCACTCACCCAGGCAGGTAATTCATCAATTCTTGCTAGAATTACATCCTTTTCATTTTGCAATGCTGAGGTTTTGGCAACATTTCTCTTGAATTCTTTGATCTTTTTCGTTTCATTTTTGATAACAGAATAAATAAGCGGAGCAAGAAACCAAGCTGGGCTGAAATTCATGTAGCTGAAAAAATATATAACTGCAACAGTGCAAACACTTTTAGCAGCATCATAAACTATTTTGAAGATGCCCGAAGATGAACCAACTTGTCTTGTAGGAGGAATTGTAATTGGATCTCTCTTTTCCAACTCCATAATGCAGTAAGATATTGATGAAGTAGTCTAAATGTTGAAACTGTTTCTGGCACACCCGAAATTTGCAAATGTGTCCTACAGAAGTTGATTTCAGTAGGCTACAGTAACTTTAAAATAAATAAGTAATTGTCGACTATACTGCTTAGATATTCACCAACACTCGAAAATTAAACCTTCAAAGACACTCTTCTGCTCTATTGAGAAAAGTTTCAGATATTTTCAAATTGCAATTGCGTTCGGCAACGGGCAAACACATGCGAGATTCGAAGCGAGATTCGAAGGTGAACTTTGGTGTCACATTGTAAAAATTTCATATCAACATCCTTAGCATAATCAATCATTCAACTTCAATTTATTTTGTCCACTCAAATAAATTTATTCAACCGTCAAAATATTAACCGTTATATTTTTATATGATTTTGTCATTGCCATCTCGATCATACTGTTAACTGTTCCAAGGAGGATAATAATCTGTTCCAATACTCTGTTACAGAATGTACAATGTAGTATCTGTTCCATTTCCAATTTCCAAATTATTAGTATGGAAGTTTTGAATAAATTAGCCTACAACTACAAGCACTACAGACCTTCACCTTCCAGTCTTATGTTTAGTTAGGACCTTATTATGTGATGAAAATGTAATTTTATTTAGTATACTGTTGAGTGTTTTTCGAATGAGTGATAATTAAGTTTCTTATCTAAAATATTAAAAAGTGAATATAGAATTATCCTCTTGCAATAATTGCTGTAATAGCCAGTCTTGAGCTGTTCTTGAAGGTAAAGCTAGTTTTCTTTTAATTCTCTATAATAGAATGTTTATGCAGTCTGTTGAGATTTGACGTATTTATTTTTACACTTATTCTTTCTTAAATGTATTTTTTAAAGGTAGGCTAGTTTATAATACAAATACAGTAAAGCTAAAGTTTATCTGATAAGCTCAATTTTTATGTTGCGTGATTCAATTAGGCCTATTTAAATTGTGCCAGCAATTAAATTTTGTAGAATTTGAACAGCAAGGATTACAATTTTCAACTGAAGCTTTCAGTTGGGTACCTATTGAATTTACGTATAGAGATTTGGTGAAAGACTCCAATGTTGGCCATAAAATGTAACTTTTATTCAGAAGACAAAATATTCCAATAGAGAAGTAAAAGTAAAGAATAGAATTGATGTAATTTTTTATAATAATACTGTATACAAAAACCATTTGAAGTAAATGAAAGGTTAGTCAAATTTGTAGGTTAGAATTGGAGTGCAAGGATGTTAATCTATTTAAAACTCTTATTTATTTATTGGATAGAGCAAACAATACAATAGTCGGTAAAGAAAAAACAGGCTAATTTTTCAAATCCAATCAAATTTTATTCACCAATTAGCCAACAAACGTTTTACATGAAAATTAATAGATAATTTGTAGTTAAATAATTGACTTGGCTAGAAAAAGAAATCTTGTGCTCTAGCATCTATTGCCTAAAACTTCTTCAATTTCCTAATTTTGTGTAATTGTCCAAATATTATGTAGGTAAGGTATGTCCATTTCAATTTATACACTAAATGATCAATCTGAATATACAAATCAGAATAAAACAAACAATTGATATGAAATTCAAGTCAAGTCGCACTTCATACAACAAATATTATTACTATTTTTACACAAGTAACTTGAGCATGAAGAGGAACATAAACTACATTCTACTTGGAACTGTGCTTTAGTAAACTAGGCCTATATCCTGCTTAATTATAATCTTTCTATTGCTTGAAATTACTGAGAAAGTGCACTATGTGGGTGTCTGTCAATAAATCTTTATGATTTAAATAGGTAGTTCTTCTTCAGATGAATATCTTTCCAAATGGCAATAAAATACGGTAGGCTACACCTTTTTCCAAATGTATGAATCTACAGTAATCAATTGATCGCATGGAAAGATCATCAAAAAATCATCTGGTTTGTTCATACTAATTAAAAACTCACGTCACTTCTAGAAAAGCTCATACACTGCAACCTATGGGAGTAAAATAATATACATCGACTTTTGTGATAAACATTGATCAGTACGGTACTGTATGGATTTTAAACCTACACAACCCATACCAAACCTAACTAACTTGAGTGTCAGAAGCTATAAAATCATTTTATTTCAATTTACTTCCCAAAGTGCTATTCCCAACAACTTTTTTCCTCTGCGCGGCTAGAGCCGTCGCTAAGGCATTGCGCCTTTAGTGAGCAATTGTAGAAACCAATTGATTAACAACTTCTAAACTTGAATTATTCTTCTTTATAGAATGGAGTGCAAGAATATTCCGGCTAAGTTCCATCCTGAAAGAGTTGGCGTTGCACCTATTGCAGATGCTCCATTCACCCATAACAAGATCGAAGGTAAAGGTCTAATTTGTTTTTCATTGAACATCACCATTATTATGCAAACTGCAAATGTCACGTTGAATATTATAAGATTCACTGTAGTCTATAACAAATGTAAAAATCTGGTGTGGCACACTCACACAACTTTTCTTTGCTGTTTTGCAAAAAATGAAAATTATTGATCACATGACGCTAGTGTTCACGCGCATCTCAAGTCTACTATCCAAAGATCTGAGCCAGCTGGGGACAGGACAATAATTCTGGAGACACACGAGGTCTGCTATCTCTTCATAGTGAATGATTTAATAGAATCAACAGTTTGCAATTGAATAATCACATTTTCTCGAATTTCAAGCTTATTTTCAATTTTAGGTGAAAATGTTACTGAACATTAATTGTAGAGATTTTTATTCTCAATCTTTTCCATTTGAAATTTTATCTGAAGCCTGATAATTGGGAATCTAAAATCAAACTTAGCATAGATGGGGCAGAGCTCCTGAAATTGCTACAGATATGGGACTTGTGGCAGTTGATAGAGCTTATCGATGACTATTTTTGGTATAAAATTGATCGCGAAAAACCCTGTTTTTTAAAACATTTTCGCCATTTTAGCCGCCATCTTAAATTGCAGTTGATCAAAATAATTGTTTGTGTCAGATCCTTACTTACTTGTTACTTGTTCAGTCTTTGCCACAGTCGGTGACCGGGGAATTGTCAGTATTTCCTCATGCTTGAGGAGGTCAGTGAATGTTGTCAGCCACACGTCCTGCCAGATGCTGATAGGTGTGGTCCCGGATGTACTCTGACAGCGCATAATATGGCCTGGCTGTCAGATAATGCTTCAATGCAGCAGAGAAGAGCCTTTCGTCTTCCAGGGCCTCCAAGGTAGCTGGTAGCAGGTTATAGAAGTAGGCTCCCGCATAGGCTGGTGAGCTTTTATATTTTTCCAGTCGGTGTTGTGGAAGGTACCTATGTTTTTGGAATTCCTTGTTCTGTATCCATGCTTGTCGCCCCGCTGTTGTGGTTTAGCTTTCCTTGCCAGAATCATTGCTTCCAGGATGTACAGAGAGATCACGGTGAGTAGTTTGTATTTTTTGAAGAGTGGTCTACAGTGCTCTGTTATGTTCATTCCAAGAATAGTTCTAAGTGCTCTCTTTTGTAAAATTAGTATTTTGTTGAGATGTATTTGTGATGCTGAGCCCCAGGCAACTATGCCATATCTCATGTGTGAAGCGAACAGGGCATGATATGCAGTTAGTGCTGTCTTTTCACCTGTTATACTTGTCAGGCATCGAATTACATAGATTGCAGACGATAACTTCTTACTTAGTTGTTCAATGTGGGGCTGCCATGTTAGGTTCTGGTCGATGATGATTCCCAAGAATCTTGTATGTGAGGTTTGGCTATTTGGGGAAACTTCCAGGCTATTGTTTGTAGGTTGGAATTTTATGTGTACTGTTTTCTGTTTATTTATAGTGAGGTTCAGTCTATTGCATTTTTGAGTGGCTTCTTTCAGTGCTTCGACTGTTACATTTGGCTCCTGATTTTTATGTGGTACAAGTATATTAGTATCATCCGCAAACAGTATGCACTTGTTTCTGCTATCTATTTCATATGGGAGGTCGTTTATATATATAAGGAATAAGAGAGGTCCGAGTATAGACCCTTGGGGCACACCTCTGTTTACTGCTCTGGGTGAGGATTTATACTGGATAATGCTGTTTTCTTTGTGATGGTCTAACTCGAGATATTGAGTTCTGTTTGAGAGGTAGTCCTCCAACCATTGGAGAGCTCTTCTAGTTACATTGAGATTACTCAGTTTCTGTTTCAAATTTTATAAGTTTAAAAAAAAATTCTATCTACTCATTGACTTAAGTTAGGTATTCATTTTCTATTTAAATTTCATAAAGTTGGAACCTACAAAATTCGGAAATCTCAAACTCACAACAGATTTTTATTATCTACTATGGCTAATTGTATCTTAGTCGACTTGAAATTTTTTGATCAATATCTTGATACACTAGAAATAATGAGGAGTTCACTATTGTCCTAATATTGCAGCTATTATAACTCAATATCAGGGCACCGAGCTTTGCACGTTATTTATTTATTGATAAACAAGACACAATTCTTTAAAATGATTGGGGAAGGATTAATATGCACAGCCCAAAACTGTTTCTTCCCCGAATTTTGATTCATACACTATAAATAGTCCAAAAAGTAGGTTATGTTCCATACACTTGAATTCAGGTCCAATTTCCAGTCCAAACATTTGAAAACAGAAAAGTTCCAATTTAGATTGTTTACAAACCAAATTGAATTAAAAATAACACTCACTAATAACTTAAAACTGTAAAATAATGATTAACTTTGAAAATTCTGATATACTTATATTTAGAATGATATACCATGTTATATTCAGTTATTTCACCTTTCAAACCCTTAAGGTTTCTTTATCTTTCAGGTTGTGTTTATATTTTACAGCTGGCGGCTATACGTCAGTCTATAAATTTCGGGGATAAGATAATTTGAGTACATTTTTTATAAACTGCATATTCTGAAAATTCATACCAAGCACATTTGTTTGATACCTTTTTCATAAGATTTGGTCTACTAGAAGCCATGATATAAATAAATAAGCTTTATTTGTCATAAGGGTCATGCCCCATACAAAGAGTTGTACACTAACAATACATAAATTACAATTACAACATCAACACAATTGATCAACTCCTCTTTGAATTCTGGATAACACTATTGAAATCAAATGGTTTGATGTAGACTCCTTAAAAATAACAAGAACACAGATTTAAAGCTACTAAAATATCATTGATTGTATATGGGGGAGTAATTTTACATGTCACCGTGACATAAAAAGCTGTACTAGTAAAACAATACACTATCTTTCAGATATTGAATATTGACTAGACATTACAACAAAAGATAAAAATAGTAGCCTGCTCCTCAAAAGCACCAACAACTTCTACTACAACTTTATAAACAACCTGTAAAACAACCCTTCAGTTCCAACAATATTTGTGATTATTAATGAACAATTACAATGATATTAAAAAAAATAAATAAATAAAAGATCATCTCGTAGTCTCTATGATGTAATTTCGCACGTTAATCACATTAGTAATATATTTGTAAATATATATCTTATTTTATCTGGTGTTACATTTGAAAGGAGAACTAGAGCTTTATCTTCATAATTAACTATGTTTGCTACATATTTATTCAGAAACTGTTGTCTTATTTCTACATACATCGGGCAGCGTACAAGAACATGAGTGGGTGTTTCGTCCTCCTGCATGTTACAAAGCGGGCAGTACTCAGTACTATCTATGTAAATTCCATGGTTCTCTAGATAAAGGTAAAAACCAAACTTCGAAGCCGTTCGTAGCTGTCTAAAACATCTTATATATTTAAATGGTGTCCTCATTCTAAGCTGGTCGCCAAGAACAAAATTGGGATTTAAAACCTTCCAAAATGGGAAAGAAATTGAATTAAATGCTTCCTGTTTGTCTACTTCGTACAATGCTAAACCATGCCTACTTATAATATCCCATTTCATCCTACTAAGTGATGCTACCAAATTCCCTTGTTGGTTCAAATCAGTATTGAAAAAGGCGAAATCTAATTGATTCTTTACCAAATTCACCCAGTTGAGACTATTTCTGTTTTGATAGAAATGACTTCCTGACAAAATTATAAGTTTTCTAAGGTAAATCTTTGGGTACCTGTCTTCTGGCATGTTTAATATTTTTATCAACCATGTTAAAATGTTGAAGATGATCAAATTAACTATTTTTACTCTTCCTGTCTCCAAACGTAATACCCAGCTCGGTGTATGTGAGCTTAAAAACAATAGTCTTTTGAAAAACCAGAGTTGAACTTTCTCTACTTGCTCAGCACAGGCCAAGCCCCATACTTCCGCCCCATACACCGCCGTCGGAAGGACTACTGCTTCAAACAGTTTTATTTTGCATGAATCCGAACGAGCGTTTCTCAAAACCTGTAGCATTACTTTGCTGACACCTTTGGATTTGGATATTATAGATGAGCAGTGTACACTGAAACGACCTGAAGAGCTAAACTCCAAGCCCAAGTATTTATATCTATTGCAGACCTCTATTTCATCACCCTTATAATAGAAGGGTCTGTTTTTTCTCAACCTTCCTTTATGAAATGGAATTATCTTGGTCTTGGAAATGTTGACCCTCAATTTCAGACTTTCACAGTAATCCTCCTAGCATTTTATTTTGTTTCTCATGTCTGAAGTACTGTCTGCAAGGATGACAATGTCATCCGCGTACAAGAGAATTAGAATATCAGTGGAATCATCTATAGGTATGCCAGATAAACCTTTCTCTCTAAAGTAATGTTCTATGTCTGAAATATACAAAGAGAAGAGAAGTGGACTGATAGAATCCCCCTGTAAAACGCCTCTATCTACTGGGATAGATACATTCATATGGACCAGCTCTGCCTGTCTGTAAAGCTGACTAAGGAATCTTATAATCTTACCACTCACTTCCACCCTTCCCAACTTGTACCACAGATCATAATGAGGTACTCCATCGAATGCGGCTTCATAATCCACAAATAATGCATAGATAGTCTTATGTCGGAATTCTACATTTTGAAATAGTATTGAGTGTAAGACGAAGATGTTATCAATGCAGCCTCGATCTTTCCTAAACTCACTTTGTCCTTCTGGAAGAGCACCGCTATTTTCCGCCCACAACGACAAACGGATCTCAGCTATTGTTGTAAGAATTTTCACAATTGTATTGATTAGGGTAATAATTCTATAGTTGCTAGGCTCATTGGGATCTCCTTTTTTGTGTAGTACAACATTAGTATCTTGCACCACTCATGTGGTATTATTTGACTATTGAAAACCTTATTTAGAAGGTTCAACAAATATACTCTCCAACAATGTGGTAAAGCTTTATAGAACTCATTAATTACATCAGTAATTAATGAGAAGCCATGATATAAGGATTAGAATGTTCACCACAACTCCCCCCGCCAAACAACTTTAGAAATTCGTCCAATTTCAATTTAATGGAGATGAGCACATTTTTTAAAAACTTCATATTCTGAAAATGCATAACGAGCAAATTCATTTGATACCTTGTTCTTAAGATTTGCTTCACTAGTAGCCATGATATTAAGCTCAGACTGTTCACCACCACCCCCTCGTCATTATTAAACTCGGTTTCACAGTGAGGGTGATCAGCACATTTTTTTTAAAGTGCATATTCTGAGAGCACATTTTTTTGGTACCACTCTCAAATCATTCGCTTGAGTGGGTGAGGCTGGCTTGAAGCTGGCCCCTTTCCAGGGGCTTTTTTTAGGACAAGGGAATGAGCACATTTTTTTTAAAGTGCATATTCTAAGAGCACATTTTTGGCATCATTTCGAAAGCATTCGGTTGAGTGGGTGGGGCTGGCCCCACCCATTAAATGTGCTTTTTTAGGACAATGGAATGAGCACACTTTTGGAATGAGCACCGATTGGCTAATTATCAGCTGATTTCCAAACGCCTACCCAATCAGTTAATCTGAGAGCTTCCTGCCCTGTCAACTCGTCTGAAAAACATCTCATATGGCTTGGCTCTAAATCTTACGAACGGCCCGTTAATTCTTGGTTTCTTTCTTTCTTCAGTGATATCGTTATGTTGGTATTAAGCATCTACTTGATGCAGCCATTATCCCTCACTACTTACAGTATTCAATACAAACGATACTTTGATTACTCACTTTACTTCATTTAGTACTTGGTACTTAAAATAAATGCATCTGATTTCCGGTAACCACACATTATGAAAATATTTTTTAGATTTATGCTGAACTTTTGCATTTTGCTTGCAAAAACAAACGCTACATAACTAGCACTTAGCAGCAGACTCAAGTTAGGCGGCCATGTTTGTGGTTCTATAACTCGTCAAAAATTGACGATCCGGCCGCATCGATCACAGGGCGTTTGGTGGGAATGATATTAAACTGTTCAGCTCTGTGAAAGTTGCCCCCCTATCGCTCTTCTGTGACTTATGATATGAGATCGGAGGTTGAAAAAGATTACCCTGGTATAATCCTGCTTACAAAGAATAATAATTCATTCTCTTCAGCGACCACTCAACTTCCTATAGTGAGGTCCACGTTTTAATGGAAGTGTTTGATTAGCAATGGTATTGCTATCCTTGTCTATCATTCAACTAAACAGATAGCGCTATCTTTTTCTTGCTTTGCTCTGTTGCCAGATCGTCTTTTAACAATGTTGAATTAATAATAAATTTACAAAATATTTCATCTTCATCATTAAAATTCAGTATGAAATCATTGGAAAATATAATTTCGTGCTTGTTGTGGCCATTCTTGAATTGAGCACATCCATGTAGCGCTGATCCGTGCGGTGCTGCCTCCTGGTGGTGGATTGTTGAAAACTGTCGTCAGCCCAGGCTTTCTTCTCAGTCGGGAAAGAAAGCAGACTGAGTCAAGAGTGTACAAAGCCATACCGTGCCGGCTCACTTTATTTGTTATTTGTTATTTGTCTGGCCGGACATTATATGTCAATAATTGATTGAAGTGTTTAATGAATGTCATGAATATTTGGGAGAAGCAAGGAGCAGTGTAATTAATATTGCCAAGCAGCTTGTAATCATCGCCAGGCCACAGTGTCAGAGTATCAGAAAGGTATTTCCTTTCCCAAAGGTATTTATCCTTCTCATTTCTATATTCCATCCTGTATTTCGATTCCAATACCTTATAATTGATAATTTGGCACTTATAAAAATTACGACTGATGAGTCTATTATCTATACTAATTTGAGAATTTCCGTAGCTTTGCTCACAGTAAATATTTCTTTTAATTCCAGCTTGGCAAGTATTTTCATTAAATACAATAATAATTTAGATACAGTCCTCTCACTCTACAAAACATTTTGGTCCTACGAGCCTAATTATCATTTAATCAGTGAATTTATTGAATTTGAAACTTGCTTTTTCCATTTATTATTTGTATTTAGATGTTGGAATCTCTATTTCAATACACGAGTTTTTTGTATTTGTCGGTACACGCTCAAAACAGGTTCAGGCTCAAGGTCGAATTGAACGACCTCATTATCTTCTTATCTCTGTCGAGCATTCAACTTTATCAATCGATTATCAGCGAATAAACGATGAATATTATTGTAGTTATTGTTTTATAGCTTTGTACTTGAATGAGTCTGCTTTTCACTCGACTGATTGGAAGTAAAGAAACATCGAATTGGATGTTCTTTTATTGTTCCTATTTTGCCTTTCGTTTTTTGTCATTTTGTATAGTATTTGTTTTTTATGTCATTTTGTTGGTTAATATGACAGACAAGGTAGAAAAGACGTTGAAAGTCTTGCAAGCAAGAAAACAACATTTATTCTTACGAATTCAGCGTTTGTATGACTTGTCAAAAGGCATTGAGGATAAAAAGGTTGCCAATCAATTCATAATCTTAGGAGAGAATCTTCCGAAGACATTGGAGGAATTCGAAAGTTGCGTCTTAAGAATTCAAGAGTTGGAAATTGAGTTGAAAGAGGATTATGTTCCTGAATTCACAGATGCTCATCTCGATTTAGTGGCTTTCATTAAACAGGCATTGAAAAAATTAAATCAATCAGCTGAAACTGAAGTTGTATTAAATCCCACAGTTTCAGCAGTTACTCAATCGAATCCTGATCTTAATTTGCCACATATAGAATTGCCGACTTTCGACAGGAACCAATTGAAATGGGCCAGTTTCTATGAGTTGTTCAAGGTTTTAGTCCATGATAACGAATCTTTGACCAATCAACAGCGGATACAGTATTTATTCTCACAATTAAGTGGTGTAGCGGCTAATCTTATTCAGCATGTATCGCCCATTAGGGCCAATTACCAAAATATATGGACATCATTGGTTACTCGTTATCAGGACACGAGATCTCAGACTGAAGCCTATTTGAAACAGATTTTTGAATTCGAGGCTCTTAAAGTCGAAAGTAGGTGTGGTCTGACTGCAATTCTTGATCAATTTTGTGCGCCAATCTCGGCTTTGAAACGTTTGCGAAGAGTCAATCTTACAGATATTATTTTCTTGTATCACGCATTGAAGCTGTTAGATCCTGTAACAAGGCGTGCATTTGAGGCAGCAGTAATAGATAAAGATGTTCCATCTTATGATGACTTGGTCTCTTTTATACAAAAACAGGTTAAATCTTTGCCGTTTGATGATAATAAATTGTTGAATTTGTCAAGTAATTCTGTTGTAAAAGAGACTCAGTCTGCTTCCAAAAATTTCAAAACTCACTCTCATTCGAGTTCAAAGGTGTTTGTTACTCATTCACCCAGCCATGAATTGTCAACTGATCTCAATAAAGCTGAGAGAGGTGTGAGCTGTCTGCGTTGTTCAAAAAAGGGTCATAAATTTGTTGATTGCATTCTATTCCTGAAACAGACCCCTAGAGAAAGATACGCTTTTGTGAAGAAATTTTGTATTGCTTTCGTTGTCTGGAGGATACTCATTCGAGTAGAGCTTGTAAGAGTAATAAAACGTGTTCTTTATGCAACCAGATGCACCACACATTGCTACATTTCGGGTTGAATGAGTCTAAAAGTTGTGTAGAGTCTGCGAGTGTTTCTGTCACCTGTTATTCTGCTACTAATGGTATAGTAATAGCATTGTCGTTTTGTCTACTGCTAGGGTGTTAGTGAAAAGTTCATCTGGTGGATTACATGAACTTCATGTTTTGTTGGATAGCAGTTCTCAATAGCATTTTATTACATCCAGTGCTTGTAAAAAATTGAATCTTCCAATTAGTAAATTGAATACTGTTGTTCACGGTTTTGGAGGAAAGGAGACGGTTGTACGTGGACGTACATGCTTCTCGTTTCAATCTAGAATTGACTCAGATATTTGTTTCTCCGTCAAGTCTCTCGTGGTAGAGAGTATTGTTGAACGGTTGCCCTCTTGTGAAATAGATAGGTCTAAATTGTCTCATTTGAGTGGATTACAATTGGCTGATGAACAATTCTATTCACCGAATACAATTGATGTGATTATTGGTGCTGAATATTATTGGGAAAGGTGAATGAGATTACAGCTATAGACAGTCTTTTGGGTTATATCCTCATGGGAAGAGCTCCGGTTTTGTCGTCGTCGTGTAATACGAGCAGTCATGTTGTGTGCAATCTTTCATTGGATAAAATGGTTCAAAAATTTTGGGAATTGGAAGAGTGCCCTGCCTCAACACGGCCGCTAAAACCTCAAGAAGTCGATTGTGAGAATAACTACGTTTCATCTGTTTGTTGTACTGAATCGGGGAGGTTTATCGTTTCATTGTCATGGTTGAAATCCCCTGATAATTTGGGTGACTCGTATAATTCTGCCAAACAACGTTTTTTGAATTTGGAAAGACGTTTGGAGTTGGATTCTACATCGCGTGTTGCCTATCACGAAATATTGAAAGACTATTTGAAACAAGGACACATGTCATTGATAACCAATCAGTCTGATAAGAGTGGTTATCACATCCCACATCATGCAATTGTTAAAGCAAGCAGCTCCACAACGCCAATTCGTATTGTGTTTGATGCTAGTGCTAAGACCACCACATCGCTATCGTTAAATGAAATATTGCATGTTGCATCAAAATTGCAAACGGATATTTTTGTTGTGTTACTCAATTTTCGATTATTTCAAATGGCATTGATAGCTGACATACGTCAGATGTATCGTCAAATCGTGATGGAAGAATCATGTCGAAGATACCAGCGTATTCTATGGAGATTTTCTATCGAGGATCCAATTGAAATTTATGAGTTGAATTGTGTCGTGTTTGGAGTGTCTTCATCGCCGTATTTGGCCTTACGTACAGTACACTGCTTGGCAGAAGAAGAAGGTGATAATTTCCCTGCTGCATCCACACGCATACCGAGTGATATGTTTGTCGACAATCTTGTCACTTCAGTACCTTCTTTATCAGATGCTAACGATATTTATAGTCAGACCAAGGAGCTATTCAAGCGAGGTGGCTTCAAATTAACAAAATGGGCATCCAATTTGGCTGAATTGATGGAATATATGCACGAGAATGACACATCAATTGTAGCTAAAAATTTTGATTTTGAAAATTCGTTATCAATTCTAGGTTTGAGATGGCAACCAGTTGTCGATTCGTTTCACTTTGTTGTCAATCATACTAGAGAGATAGCGACCAAACGTAAGATACTCTCAGCAGTTGCTCAATTTTACGATCCAATGGGGTTTCTTGCTCCTCTCACGTTACTATTGAAGTGTCTGATCAAACAATTGTGGCAATGCAGAGTTGGTTGGGATCAGACACCACCGTTATCAGTCACGAAACGCTGGGAAGTATGTCAAAATGAGTTTGATTTATTATCAACTATCTCTATTCCTCGTCATCTCGGAGTGTATTTGAATGCAAGAATTAGTTTAATTGGATTTTGTGACGCATCAGAACAAGCACTTGGAGCTGTCATTTATCTTAAGAGTCAATGTGATGATGGATCACCACCAACTATCACTTTGCTGTGTGGAAAATCCAAAGTCGCTCCAAATAAATCAGTTTCCATTCCGCGACTGGAATTATGTGCTGCGCTATTATTGGCGGAGTTGTTGCATACTACCTATAACATCATTAGTGAAAGGTGTCGTGTGTCTCGTGTGATAGCCTTATCAGACTCAACGGTGGCTCTCTATTGGATTCAGGCCCCACCGTCAGGCTGGACCATTTTAGTTTCAAATCGTGTATCGAAAATTCAAGATTGTAACGTGCAACAGTGGAAGCACATTAGTGGCTCAGAGAATCCGTCAGATTGTTTGTCACGTTTATTCCGTTTACGTCCGTCACATTGTTTAACACCAGGCGAGCTTGTGAGTCATAAATTGTGGTGGAACGGCCCTACTTGGTTGGAAAAAGAGGAAAATAGTTGGCCAGTGAAAGTGGACTTTGTCGAAGTTGAAAATCCACCGGAAGCTAAAACTAATGTTCTCACAACCCTTCACACAGATGCGACTTGTGATAATGTGATATATTCATTGATTCAACGCTGTTCAAGCTACCAATGTTTGTTACATGTAGTAATTGTGATTTTGAAATTTGTTCGTGTATTACCTAAACAGGGTGAGTCTGATTTGAATGTATCTGAAATGTAACTATGTAGACTAGTACAGAAAATCCATTTTATTACTAATGAATTGTCTCAATTGAAAACAGGAAAGTGTTGTTCAGTTTGTATGCAGCGTTTGTCTCCATTCCTAGAGAATGAAGTGATTCGCGTCGGCGGTCGATTGTCAACAGCTAATCTTGGTTTTGATAATTGTCATCCAATCATCTTGCCGAAAAAAGACAATTTTGTCATGTTATTGGTGAATAATTTTCATGTGAAGAATTGTCACGCTGGGCCCCGTCTGCTGTTATCCTTAATCAGGCAAAAGTTTTGGATTCTGTCTGGTCGTCTTGTTGTTTGTAAATGTGTTTATCTTTGTAATAAATGTTTTCGGTGTAAACCAAAGATTTCACCCCCTAAAATGGGTAATTTACCGGCTAGTAGAGTAATGCAATTGAAACCTTTCGAGCATTGTGGAGTTGACTACGCTGGACCAATATGAGTTACTATGGCTAAACGATGTAATCCCGTCATTTTGAAGGCCTATATATGTCTGTTCGTATGCATGTCTACAAAAGCAGTACATATTGAACTCGTCTCTGAATTGTCTACTCCAGCATTCTTGGCTGCTTTTCAACGTTTTCTGTCTCAACGTGGGCCTTGTAGAGTAATCTACTCAGATTGTGGAACCAATTTTGTTGGCGCTCACGAGCAATTAGTTCAGCTTTCGAAATTTGTTAACTCTTCTACGTTCCAAACCAGTCTTATAGGTGATTTGTCCGATTATAGAATCGACTGGAAATTTATTCCGCCAGGAGCACCCCATTTTGGTGGCATCTGGGAAGCGAACATAAAGGCAACAAAATCACATCTATTTCGTGTGATTGGTACTCAATTGTTAACGTACAAAGAGATGAATACCGTTTTAGTTCAGGTTGAAGCTGTACTGAACTCGAGACCACTGTGCTCTATGAGTGAAGATCCCAGTGAACCACTTGCATTAACACCAGCACATTTTCTCAAACTTACCCCATTGAAAGCTTTTCCAATGGAAGATGTTGTTGATTCTCCTGTCAATCGTCTTACTCGCTTTCAGCTGGTGAATCAACTAGTGCAATCCTTTTGGCGCAGGTGGCGAGTAAAATATCTTCATGAGCTTCAGGAACGAGGAAAATGGTGGAAATCGTCTACTCCACTTGAAGTAGGCACTGTTGTAATTGTGGATCAGCCGAACCTCCCTCCATTGCAGTGGCCACTAGGTATCGTGGAACAAGTTTTTCCAGGGATGGACGGCCAAGTGAGAGTGGCTCTGGTGCGTTTGAAGAATGGGTGTCTTAAACGACCAGTCACTAAACTTTTCCCACTACCCACTCAATAGTGGAGGGTGTAGTCATGAATCTTGGTTTTTTTTGTGTTCTTGATTGTGGTTGCATGTTTGGATTTTTGTATTATATAATCATCATTTTTGTCTTTGCCCTAGCTGAAAAATATCTTTTCAGGTGGGGGGGAATGTTGTGGCCATTCTTGAATTGAGCGCGTCCATGTAGCGCTGTTCCCTGCGGTGCTGCCTCCTGGCGGTGGATTGTCGAAAACTGTCTTCAGCCCAGGCTTTCTTCTCAGTCGGGAAAGAAAGCAGACTGAGTCAAGAGTGTACAAAGCCATACCGTGCCGGCTCACTTTATTTGTTATTTGTTATTTGTCTGGCCGGACATTATAAGTCAATAATTGATTGAAGTGTTTAATGAATGTTGTGAATATTTGGGAGAAGCAAGGAGCAGTGAAATTAATATTGCCAAGCAGCTTGTAATCATGCCAGGCCACAGTGTCAGAATATCAGAAAGGTATTTCCTTTCCCAAAGGTATTTATCCTTCTCATTTCTATATTCCATTCTGTATTTCGATTCCAATACCTTATAATTGATAATTGGCATATATAAAAATTACAACTGGTGAGTCTATTATCTATACTAATTTGAGAATTTCCGTAGCTTTGCTCACAGTAAATATTTCTTTTAATTCCAGCTTGGCAAGTATTTTCATTAAATACAATAATAATTTAGATACAGTCCTCTCACTCTACAAAACAGTGCTTAATAAAATAAAATTGAATATTTTAAACAAGAATTGACAGTTAATATTATATCAATAAACCTGTATTAGCTACCATCTATAGAAGGCATTGACAAGACAGAGGATTGGCAACGTTGTTTTGTTATCTTTATCCACTGCCATTATAACGTGGACCTCACTATAGAATGGTTGTGCATATCATAGAAAATATATGAGCGATGATGATAAACGAAAGATGATGGGTGAGCTCATTAAACTTACTACATCCTAACAAGAATTTCTTTCCTACTGTAATCACAACTTACAAAATTTCATTCAGTTGGCAGTGTCAAAAAATTCTTTATACAGTTTTTGGATATCTCATATTGTAGTTTTGTAGGTTTTAATTGTCTGTATTGTGAATATTTCATACTTATATTGTTGAAAAATGTAATAGTGTGATATTGAGTGGATTTTATTGTAGTTGTTTTTTCTGTGTATCTTATATTCTTTTGCAGGTTATTGAATTGAATGAACTTTGATTTTTACCTTGTGTTGAACCTTGAGCTTTTAGTGTGAGAATTGACCATGTTTTTATTGAATTTGCTAACTTGTTGCTTAGTTGTCAAAATTAAAGCAATTTTCGAGCATTTTTCAAATACAATTTCAATTTCATGTCGAAAAAGCTTCTGTATTTGGGAATTGTACAAACGTTGATTTTTTTGAAGCTTTGGCTTTTCCACTGAAAGTTATGCTCAACGCTAGTGGAAGGGGAATAATTTTCAGTGAAAAGGCCACAGTCCGAATTGAGACGTAACCAGAAAAACATCGTGTAACGGTCTGCGAGCCTCGGTCCTCTGAATGGGTCAATTTCCCATTCAGAGGGACAAATTGACAAATTTCAGTTATCAGTAATTTTTATATATATAAATAGGAAATCAAATTTTATAGAGTTAGTAGGAGAAGAATCAGGAAATTATTTGTGCCTGTGAGTTCAAATATAGTGAGTTTTCTTAAATCGTATGTGAGTGTTTCTGAAGAGTCCAAGTTTGAATATTGTTAAAATGGTTAGTGCCAAACTCTTGTTGTTTTCTTATATAGCTCAAAATTCATAGAATGACCGAGGCCCAAACCCACAGTAGTTGCAGCAAGTAAGCAAGTACCCAAGTATTGAAATTAAAAATTGAATATGCCTTCTTGACCTGAATTGACCTGAATATTCTGCTGTTGTTTCTACTTGCTTTTTCTCCTGTTTCAGTTGAACTGGTTTGTCGCCGCTTCAACGGAACTTGCTATTATACCACACAAACTAGAACATCACCATCTAGTGATTTCATCTCTTAATCCAATTTTCATCACCATCATCATAAACCAGGCTCCATCACTATCATCATAAACCAGGCTCCATCATAGATTACTTCTGCTCAGACTTGGATCACCATGCTATAATAAGTCAATTGATAACATATCCGATATGTCAATAATCCTCATTTTATAGTAAACCTTGAGATTGAAGTGCTAGATGAATTACTTGAAAAGGTGACAGTCAACCCGAATTTATGTTTCTTGAACTATCTTTGTCCGGTTATGAATCACCCAGAATTGTGCATGGGTTTTTGCCAGATCAATGTGAATGAAGTTTACCATAAAAAATTTTAAGGGACGGTTTCCGAGCTCGGGATTTAGCTAAGTTCTAGACTTTAAACAGCTGGAGTCAGAAAACTGGCTTTCTGAAACGGGGCCTCGTCATAGTCCACGTTTAAATTAAACTTCGAAAAACTAGAAAGTTGAACTCAAAATAAAATAACTAGAAAATTGTGTCAAGTTTCAGCTATTTCAATTATTTAGGAATGCTTCATTTAGTCAAGAAAAAACGTTACCAACATTTTAGAAATGAGAAAATAAATATCTTAAAAACCATGACTACGCTCCATTTCGGAAAGCCAATTTTCTGACTCCAGCTGTTTAAAGTCTAGAACTAAGCTAAATCTCGAGCTCGGAAGCCGGCCCTATAATTATGTCTCCTAGTTGCTTTACTTTCAAGTTACTTAAACATAAATTTATTCTAATAAAATTTTTTTTATACAGTGATGAAAAATCGTTAGCGATCCATACCGATATTTCCATCAGTCAATAAATGAAATTAATATTCATGTAATAGGAAAAAAGACTTACCACTTTTGTATTAACTTATTGTTAACAAGATAGCTGACAAACAAGGCTCTCTGGGCCGCTTTTGGTAAAGTGAGGAAGTTGTTTTTCAAATTGATAATTACATTCTACTGGAAGCGGCTGGAGAGGTATCTACACGAAGAAACTATTATTCTACACATATCATATAGTTAAGTTAGTTGAGTTGAAAATGTATTTATACAGAGTAAGTCATAACGTATGGGAACCCTTCAATAAGTTGGAGACTGTTGTAGTTATAATACTGTAACTTTCAGGATAAGTTATTGGACGAATTCTCTACCTTTTGACATACAACTGAATTTCAACCCCTCATAAGGAAGGGGGTGACTTAGGGGTTGTAACTCTAATATTGTTTACACCCATTGTGTGCTATATCATTTTAAATGCTTTTTAAAACTAGAATGATGGCATCAATAAAAATGTTCTATGATACTTCTATCAAAAATGGCGGCTGATTAAAGTTTTAGTTTGTAAAGAAATGATAGGTAGAGTAATGAAACTTAAATCAACACTTTTTTGAATGAATAACGAAACACATTGAAAAACATGGTTATTTATTTAGTAATCTGTCTGCTACTAACATTTCATTTTAAAAGATGCTTGAAATGACCTCCTTCTCTCGTTTGACAGTGTGCCAGTCTGTCATAAATGTAAATGAAATGAATATAGTAGTATGTAGAATAAAATGTAAATAGTAGCAGACTGATTACTAGATAAATAACCAGTTTTTTTAGTGTGTTTCGTTATTCATTCAAAATGTTACTCGTAAATGTGGATCTTCTAGAGCTAGATTAACACTAATCCCATTTCTGTATTGAATTGCAACTACCATTTCGCTTCTGGATGATCAGTGTGATTTTGACTTATTGAAAATATTGTTCCCAATAAATATCCCAATTTAGTATGGCTGATAATTTATGTTTCTTCCGATGATAAAATTAGTTCCTTATATGTGTAATGTGAACGTTGTGTTTTTACTTGAATGTTTTGTGTTGTTGTAAGATACAGAATGACCCAAAAAGGATGGTCGGTTTTTAAATTACTATAACTTGAATAATTTCCAACATACATTTAGTTTTCTATATTTCTGTGTTTGTTCAATTGTCAAATTTCAGAAAACGTCATAATTAACATACGTGATACTGTAAAGAAAGAGCGGCAAACAAAGGCCAAAAGATAATCACGCCACCTAATGGAACGTCAACGACTTTGAAGCAATTTTGTTAATTATGACGTTTTCTGAAATTAGACAATTGAACAAGCTCATAATATATAGAAATAAAATGTATGTTGGGAATTATTCAAGTTATAGTCACTTAAAAGCCGACCATTCTTTTTGGGTCATTCTGTAATAACCTAAATCTCTTGAATTGTATAACCTACAAGTTGATAAAATCTAATATTTGGGCACTCTGTTTGTTGAAGTAGTGTAATGGTGACCTTTTTTAACAATTTGATTATTTTGCCTCTAAAATAAGTGTTTTTGTTTAGAATTATATCGTAAAATTGTAATTGAGTCTATTTTTACTATTTATGAATTAAACAGCATTATTATTATAATTATAATTATTGAATTCATGTCATTTTTTCCGTTTTCTCACTCTAAGTACTCTATTGTTATTATTTAAATCTACTTTTGGCGTCTACTAGACCTGGTAGCGGCTACTGAAAATCGGTTTATTATCCCTGTGAGGAGGGATTCGGACGGGACGTTGCTAATTATATCCTGCCAAGAGGTGGAATCATATTTTTTTAATGGGTCACACTTTATCAACTTCGTTAATTCACTCATACATACAGCTGAATGGAATGAACGGACTGGAATAATTATTGGAGTGATTTGAAAATATAAAATATTAGGGCCAGTTTCTGAGCTTGGGATTTAGCTAAGTTCTAGAATTTAAACAACTGGAGTCAGAAAATTGGCTTTCCAAAATGGGGCGTCGTCGTAGTCCACGTTTAAATTAAATTTTGAAAAACTATAAAATTTAACACAAAATAAAATAAAGTGAAAATAGTGTAAAGTTTCAGCTATCTATTTTGAATTATTTAGAAATGTATCATTTCGTCAAGGCAATAAACGTCTCCAATAATTATAGAAATGAGAAAAATGAAGATTACCATAAAAACTACGAATACGCCCTTTTTCGCAAAGCCAATTTTCTGGCTCCAGCTGTTTAAAGTCTAGAACTTAGCTGAATCCCGAGCTCGGAAATGAGCCCTTAAATTTACTTGACGAACAAGTGGAAATGTGGCAGCACATCCACCAGAGACGGCACTCTTATTTTAAGGGACGTGAGTTTTTTGTCTTATTTGCACTTGCATATTGCATAGATATAACTGTGATTAATTATTTTGAATTTGAAGTTGCAATGGGCATTGAGATTTTATTCAATAAGTAAAGAAGATGTCGATATAAAAAACTAAAATATAATTTTCAAACAATAAATAAAGAGCGCAAATGATTTATACGTTATTAAGAATTAAAAATTTTTATGATAGTCTGTTTTTCCAATTTTTTGTGGAAGTTTTTTACTGAACGTGTTCCTCGAAAGAGCGGGTACAGTATGTGAAATGATGATGTGGACATGGAAAGGATATAATATAATTATCATTATTTTTGATGGATATGATATAATATTATTCAAAGGTGGGGTTCGATTTTAAGCAGAGCCAGTTCAAGTGTGGTCACTGGTTTAAAGGAGTACGGTAGCAGCCGTGAATCTTTCATCGTTTTGAGTGATAAGATATAATATCTCATATAATAACTGCATTCTATATTGTAGGCCCTTACAGGTAGGCTGTATAATTATGTGCATAATATTTTTTTAAATAGAAATCTAAAAAAGCATTTTTAATTATTTGATACTTGACACAAGAGAGTACCGGAGCTATGCTCCGGGAGGGTATGGAATGCCTCTCATGTGGAAGGGAGTATACTGTAGTCTTCCCCCGGGAAGTTTTTTCTTTATCTAATAAAATTGGCCAATTTGTATCAATTTTGATTACTATTCAAACGAAATTTTTCCTGTGTCAGGTTTAAATAAAAATCATCAGCATTAGGTAAATAGTATTTTATATCATGATGACAATTCATTTTCATGTTTCAGTTTTAGTTGAAAGACAGCAAACATAACATATACAGGATTAGAATAGGATTTAAATTCTCTTAAATGTATCAATTGGGATAAAATTAAACTGCTGAATATATGCCTAGGTAGGTACTAATAGTGTTCCGCTCTGTTGTGCACCGGTTTGAATCTAGCCCTGCTTGGCAGTAATATTTATGAAAAAATCCTCATAATATTACTGAAAACGGAATGAAATAAAAATTCTCATTGCAAGTAAGTTACCTATATAGCTTTCAAAAAGTTTCATCAATTTACCAGGACATGAATCGACTATTTTTCGTTGCCATTTTCAATTAATTAAGTTACTGTAATTGAAAAATTAATCAATATTATAATCAAACATTTCAATAAATTACTTGAGAATTTTTATTCATTCTATCAATTTTGATGGCCATATAAGGAGAAGTGAATATATACGGTAAATTTGTTTCCATATTGCAATTATTATTTTTAAAATGTAATGTTATTTATCTACTTGCTTAGATCTTTCTAATTTTCAATTCAACAATATTCTGGATAAATAAGGAAGGATATTATTTATCTAGGAATTAGCCACCATCATTCAATTTTATTTGGTGATAAGCTGCTTAGACTTGCTTAGATCTTTCTAATTTTCAATTCAACAATATGCTGGATAAATAAGGAAGGATATTATTTATCTAGGAATTAGCCACCATCATTCAATTTTATTTGATGAAGTAGGCTAAGTTTTGTAGCTTGATGAAAAATAATAATCGAACCTGGCATTTGAAAAACTAAATCTCAATAATTATCAAAAGATCAATTTTGTCAGTCAAATCATATTTTTTGTTCATTTCAGCATGATCGTAACAGCATATTTTATCAAAATTTTAGTCTCGTAATTCATCCATCAAACAAATTTATTCCTAGTAAATTAATATAATTCGCAATGTATTAAACTCGTAATTGAAATTAAAAATTCGCGGTTAAGTAGGAATAGGAAGTGATACAGAGGTTTTAGCTAACAAGAACCGCTATCCATCCGCTACAGTAGCGGTTACCAGGTTTAGTTGGTAGCTCTGTCTTATCACTGTTTCCGCTACCAAAGTCTGCTAGTGAAATTCGCGTTTCTTAGGCGACTCGAACACATGCAGGAAGACAAGACAAGAGACATACAGAAATAGCAGAATGCAGATGCTGATAGGGGGTGTATATCATCTGACCCTTCGACCATTAATATTATAATAGACACGGCTTGAGCGTAGTCGCTGAAGCAAACATGAATTGGGTGTGTGACGTCACATGAGAGAGCCTTCGAGCTACACGCCATAATCAGCCTATGCTAAATGAGCACTTTCATAGCTTCTGAATAAGAATTTGAACTGATTTATTATTCTACTTGAAAAATTAATTATGGAAGTTAATTTATCCATTATTTATTCATATAATTGCATATGTAAAGTCTGCCTAGTAAACGTATTTAAACAGATTATGTTGTATTGAAATTTATTTCAGGGCTTAATCAAGCCGATAATAACTTGCTTCTTGAATCTATGAACAAGTATGAATAGACTTATGAAAATTCAAGAATTATTGTATGTTATGCACACAATCTATAACATAATCTTGAGCCTGTACAAGAGAATCAATAATGATAAAGTTAATAATTGAAACCTATCCAAGGACCTATTATTAGCTCTTTGTAGATGGAATCTGATCAACTTGCATGCTTGTTTTTCTTTTCAAAATTCAATGCATTATAGCTCTAAATTATTAGCTTCTTCATAATACAATAATTATCCGATTAGGGTAAATTATCCAAGATTTAGTTACCTAAGAATTTCACATTGTAAACAAAGCAGTTGTAACCTAGCTACCGTGAATGGACTCATTAAACATTATATTAATATTTTTGTATGCAAAATCAAATGATAAAATTTAGAATCTGTAAATCGGCTGCAGGCATTGAAATACCTTTTTATACAAGGACAACAAGCAAATTCACGTTTGCATTCTTCATTAACATTGACTTATTGAATGATAACTTGAGCCTAATTTGAAAAGAATGTAACTTAGATAATTACTTACCTGTGAAAAGAAATCCCACTTCCTTTTTTATAACTGCACTCTCCGTGCAGTTATAAGCACAGCAACTTCTCACCATTTTTAAAGTAATCACCATCTGGTAATTGATTAAAATACAAAAATATGATAGCGTGCCTATACCGTACAAGAATATCCAGCCATTTTGCTCCTTCATGTGACGTCATACGGCTGTTTATGTTTGCTTCTGCCCAAAGGTGCTTCTCTTTGTCTCAGAAACAGAGTAACGGCCAGCAACAGTCACAGTTATAACATAGTTATTCAAAAGTATTCTTTGAGTATCTATAGTGAGGTCCACGTTATAATGGTAGTGTACGATTTGCAAATGTGAAAGAGTTAGGGGTTAGGTTTTATTTAGGTTATATTTAATAATGTTTTTTAGGATAGGTTAGGTTTTTGCTTAAAAATTGCAATATGCTCGAAGGGGCTAGGGTCCAGGTAGAGTTATGTTTTTTGATGTTTCAAAGGTAAAAGGATAGGTTAGGGGGTTAGGATTTTGCTCTGAACCACATGTTTGTGAACATGTTCATGAAATGAACCACATTTTTGTGAACATGTTCATGAAATGAACCAAATGTTTATGTTTTGTTCTAAAGATGACGAACAAATCTAAAGTATCAAATGTGAATGGGTTAGAGGTTAGGTTTTATTCAGGTTATATTTAATAATGTGTTATTAGAATAGGTTAGGTTTTTGCTTTGAAATTGCAATATGCTAGAAGGGGCTAGGGTGCAGGTAGAGTCATGTTTTTTGATGTTTCAAATGTGAAAGGATAGGTTAGGGGGTTAGGATTTTGCTCTGAAATCTAAATTATTAAATGTGAAGGGGTTAGGGGTTAGTGGTTAGGTTTTTTTGGATTATATTTAATAATGTTCCATAAGGTTAGGTTAGGTTTTTGCTTTAAAATTGCAATATGCTAGAAAGGGCTAGGGTCCAGGTAGAATTATGCTTTTTGATATATTTTCAAAAGTGGAAAGATAGGTTAGGATTTTGCTTTGAAATTGCAATATGCTGGAAGGGATTAGAGGTTTTTCAAATAGTTATGTTCATTGATGTTTTAAATGTAAAAGGGATAGTGTATAGTGTAAAGGGTATATATTTGATAATGTTTTATTAGGATAGGTTAGGTTTTTGCTTTAAAATTGCAATTTGCTAGAAGGGGCTAGGGTCTAGGTAGAGTTATGTTTTTTGATGTTTCAATGGTAAAAGGATAGGTTGAGGGGTTAGGATTTTGCTTTGAACCACATGTTTGTGAACATGTTCATGAAATGAACCACATGTTTGTGAACATGTTCATGAAATAAACCACATGTTTATGCTTTGTTTTAAAGATGACAGATAAATCTAAAGAATTAAATGTGGAAGGGTTAGAGGTTAGGTTTAATTTAGGTTATATTTAATAATGTGTTATTGAATTGAATTGAATTGAATTACTGCCTTTATTTTCGTAGAGAGCGAAGTTAGTTATTAGGATAGGTTAGGTTTTTGCTTTGAAATTGCAATATGCTAGAAGGGGCTAGGGTGCAGTTAGAGTTATGTTTTTTGATGTTTCAAATGTGAAGGGGTTAGGGGTTAGTGGTTAGGTTTTTTGGATTATATTCAACAATGTTTCATAAGGTTAGGTTAGGTTTTTGCTTTAAAATTGCAATATGCTAGAAAGGGCTAGGGTCCAGGTAGAATTATGCTTTTTGATATTTCAAAGGTGGAAAGATAGGTTAGGATTTTGCTTTGAAATTGCATTATGCTGGAAGGGATTAGAGGTTTTTCAAATAGTTATGTTTATTGATGTTTTAAATGTAAAAGGGGAGGTTGAGGGTTCGGTTTTTGTTTTGGAATGATAATATGCTGACTTAGTTATAGTTTTTTTTAACATCAGTTAAATAACAACTGTTATATTTTATTAATTATATTTTTCAAAAGTACTCTTTCTTTTATTTAATAAAATGATAATATATTGATTATTATATTGAATTTAATGATAAATCATCATTGGATAATAATAATCTTCATCAAATAGAATGACAATTGGCTCCAGTTACAGTGCTCGGTAACCATCATCACAAAGAACGTTACATTCAAAGAACTGACTGAATGGAACGGGAAAAACCCGTTGCTAACACATGCGCGATGCGGTGCTGTCTGAGACAGAGAGTGGTTTGTCTGCCCAATGTAAGGAACTATAAAGACTGGGTACACGCAGTCGCCATTTTGAGTCATAGCATAGCATTCATTTCAATGGCTTGTATTGCTTTGCTTTGACAGTGGTGATTATATTTTGATATTTTTAATAATTCTAATTCATTGAATATGGTAGGGTGCTCGGCAATAAATTGTGCCAATAAAACAGAGAAAGGGTTATGCTTGTTTAGATTTCCCACAGATGAAAAAAAAAGGCAATTTGGCTTCAGATTTATTACTCTACGTTGAAAGCATTTTCTATTTTACTAATTGATTATCTAAAAACAATATTACATTAATAATTGACAATTATAATGTGAACTTACAAACTGTAGGCTACCATAACTATTATAAGGTACCTAATATAGGTAAGTGTTGAAGCTGAGCAGTAGCTTGGTTTACAATATTATCACTAGTTTATAGGCTTACTTACAAATTCTTCTTGATATCATGAACTCTATAATGAATACTAATATTGTCTTCAAAAAATACCAATCCTAGTGGCTAAGAAGACTCACTATTAAAATACACTTATAACGGCTAGTCTTCCAAGCTTGTGCAAGCTACAGTAGTATTATAACCTAGGCCTATATCTTTTTCTCATCCAAAATCGGACTGATATGAATAATTTACTGGCCTACTGTGGTATTGGTGATTTTTACATCTAATAATAATTCATACAGTAGTGAGTAGATTATTAATTATGAGTGATAGAAACTTTTCCCTGAAGACTGCACCTTTTGAAAACTAATAATGCTGAGGCACAGAGTTGAAAGACTACAGCTGGACTAGTTTTGTACAGTACGGGTTTTATTTAATTGAATACAAATCATTTCATTTTGTTTATTTATTTATTATATTTCCAATGGTATACACCAATTTCAAAAGAATACAATGGTAACAAGATAAACAAAAATAAATATGAGATACATAACATAAAGACTGGGTATTGTTTGTTCTGAACAATACTTAATTTCTGAATGTATCCTTTTTGGAAAAATATTGTCATCAATTTATTAGCCACTCCAGTTCTTCAGTGATGTCAATGTAAATTCTGTCCAAAACCATAGACTACAACATTGCGTATAGGGATATAATTTAAATTTGGCTCCTTCTTCTGTGACTCAAAATGGCGACTGCGCGTACCTGGTATTTATAGTTCCCTAGCCCAATGTATTGTGGAAGTATTGGGAAGTTGTGTCTATTATATTAATGGTCGAAGATCTGACCAACCTACAAACTGACCGACCTGTAATTGACCGCCCTACAAACTGACCGTCTTACAAACTGACTGACCGTCCTGCAAAGTGACCGTTCAGCAAACTGACCGTCCTTATGACATCATAAGAACAGACGAATTGCCATCCGGCTGGTTGTACTATGACGTCATTGATGTGTAACTAAATAATCCTAGGGCTCTATAAATACCAGGTACACGCAGTCGACATTTTGTTCCTTTACTGAAGGAGCAAAATTCAAATCTACACTAGAACTGTAATGCTTGTAAGCATTACATCTATAATAATATTGTAATCACTTAATGTGATCAATAGGTAGTAAACAAATTAATCTTGAACTATTCAGATAAATGTTGTAGGAGAGTTTAAGAAAAGTTTTGACTTTTCAAAAACAAATAATGGTAATTCTACCACCTTTTATGACCTAGAACTTCCAACTACATTCTTCATCTGATTCATGCGATTTTCGAGTTTTTTCAAATTGATTGAAATAGTAATATCATGTGTAATCAAGTGATTAAAAGTAAAAGGTGTAAGACAATATTCATCTGATTATGTTGAATATTATGGGAGGAAAATTTAGCTTGAATAAGACTTCCATATTGCATTTTCTCTAGGCTGAGAACGCTGCAGCAATGGGCTACATGTATGAAATATTTTGTCAACTCCATTATGTTAAGCTGCGTTTACACGAAAGTTATTAACAAAATGTTAATAACTTGAACGGAGCTTGACAAACACATATATATATATATGTTCATCGCTGTGTATGATAAGTTAAGTTCAATCTAATAGAATCTATAAGGATCAAGTTATTAACATTTTATTAATAACTCTGGTGTAAACGTAGCTTTATATAGTAATTGTATTTTTAAATTATTTTCTCTAAAACCAATACCAGGCACGGCCCTAGGGACTTTGCCGCCCTGGGCGTGATCGGCAACTGCCGCCCCCTCCCCCCCGCAATATCCCGTCTTTAACTGTTTATCCCGGGTTCCACCCCTCCTTGAGCGATCGCCTAAAGCGCGTTACACATTATGCGGTTCCTGCCGGGGCGGTAATTTCGTCGTCGCCGCCGTTCGAGCAGTAGTCTATGGATTTGCATGGAAGCTTACACACTGGGCGGCAGAAACGCCGCGCGGTTATATTGCCGGGTTGGCGGCAGCTGTGCAGCCGTCCACTGCCACTGCGGCTGGCAGTGGTTTTGCCGCTCTTGTCTAAACAGTGGTGTACGTGACCAAATGGGCGTTAACACTTTGGCGGTTGTCTACCGTCGCCGCTGATCAGTCATCTTTCCCAGTTGCTCCAAGTCAGAGGTCATTGAAAATCAGCCTTTTAATTTGTGTCTTGTTGTAAAGTTTGTAAGCTGTTTATAACATTTATTTATTGTTTCAAGTGTTTGTGGTTGACGAGTGTGAGAAAATGAGTAAGTTAATAGACAATGAGTTGTTAATATCATTTGTAGAACAGAGGCCAGTTTTGTGGGACAAAACCCTCGACATATTTAAGGATCGAGATGCAACAAGGATAGCGTGGAAGTGTGAATGGAGATTAGGGGGGATTTTGAGACTTTGGATGACAAGGAAAAAACTGTAATATGTTGTATATCGCTGTCGATTTAATAAAAATGTTCATTCCAATGAATCCAAGCAAGGCGATTCCTCTGCTGTCTTCTTTTCCGTCGACGGTACAACAAAAGTGGTAAAAGTTGTTGCCTTTCCATTTCAAGTTGAACACTTAATAATATACTTTTGAAAAATGTGCAAAATACAATTAACTGAACACTCATGAAACAGAGAAGTCACAACACATTTGCGATGAAGAACTACAAGAATTATTTTGGCTACTGATCATACGTGGCAGTAATTTTGCCGCTCGATGTTTGGCGGTATTTTTTCCGCTGAATGTGTAAGCTCGACTTTTTTTCGAGGCGGCGACGGCAGTTTCGCCGCCGCGGCAGAAACCGCCCAGTGTGTAACCGGCGTTACTATTGTGCCTCCGCTGTGATGCGACACCACAGAGTCTCAGTAAACTCTAAAAATTATGTTAAACAATATTTATTGACATTTCAACAAATATTTGACAAATATAAATATTGGGGAACAGTAAAGTCCAGTCAATATAGACATAAAAATGGGGGTTTGCTTGCAATTTAAATCGTAGTTCTGATTTTTTAATATTCTATTTGGATACATGAGAGAGGTTCAGAACCAAATTCTTCATGTAAAATTCCCTTGTGCTAATACAGAGTGGCCTAAAAAGTTCGTATTTTAGGTTCATTTTCCAGTTTTCAGCTATTTCTGGCAAAATCAGTGATCGGACAGAAAAATTTGCTCTTGCCTTTTTTAAGATCATAAAATTCTGAATGAAATGAGATCATTCGGAACTCTCTATCTCCAATGAGTACTGAGTTATGATTTTTCAAATATGAGTGATATTTTAAGAAAAAAAATCAATTTTGATCATATTTAGTATTTGATCAACAATATATCCCAATTACAATCTAGATGTGAAATTCAAAATCCCTCTGGGCGTAATTTTGTGCTCTAAAATCTGAGACTAGGTAGAGCGCTCTATCTCATATACATTTCCAGGTACACTTGACAACAATGCTCATTGTATTGTGAAAAACACCTCATTTTTAGCTTCAACCATCATCACCATCTATATTGTCCTCACAGTGATATTTCGCACATCGATATAAGCTCATGAGATTATATGTTCTATGAGAATCACCCGTTAGTTGCACTTCATTTCAGTATTTCCTAGTGGAGAGGCGCGCGAGGACACGATCAAGGATCGCTTAAGGATCAAGCTATCAAAATGAAAAAGTTTTCTTAGGAAAACATTTTTTTTCAATCATTACTTTCTGAGACATGAGCGCCTAAAGTTTAAATTTTTGGGACAGAACATTTTAAATTCGGTTCGAGATGAATCCATAAAATTCAAAGGATAAATTCTTCATGGCATTTTTGATTTAATAAAACAAAAATTTTCTGAAAATATCAATTTTTGAGAAAGCTATTCAATTTACTAAAAATGACCAAAATAGTGTTTAGTTGAGTTTTTTTTGTAAATTGAATAACTTTTTCAAAAATTGATATTTTCAGAAAATGTTTCGTACCGAATTTGAAATGTCCTGTCCCAAAAATTTAAACTTTAGGCGTTCGATATCTCAAAAAGTAATGATTGGAAGAAAATGTTTTCCTAAGAAAACTTTTTCATTTTGATATATACCGGTACAAATCGAAAAACTTTGAAAAATATCACCAGTACAAGAAAGTTTATTTTTAGCCTTTGCACAGCCTTAAGACATAGACTGCAACATAGTATTAGGCCTACTTAATTTGCTAAGTAATTAGAACTACAATTTCTACAAGTTTGTTTAACACACCTGTTTAATTAAGTAGAACTCGTCTGACCTTTGCATGGGGAAATTCCTTCACCAATTCTTCAAGATCTGGGGACTGAACTATTTCATGTTCGCTAGACCACTCAGGCGTTCCTGGGACATTGTTGATCTTAGAAAAGTCTTCATTAGCTCGAGGTTGAAAAGCTTCTTATATAATTTTACCATTCACATTTGATATTATGAATTTATTATAAATTTGTATTTTTAAATTTTTCGTTCCTTTAAATGCATTACTCAACACTTTACCAAATTACAAAAGCCTCATATTTTCCAAAATAAAAAAGATATTCGATATTATTACAATAGAGTGAATAAGATAAAAAGAAAATAAACTTAAATTGACTATAACATTAAGGGAAATAAGAAAGCAGATTCTTCATGAGGTTGATTACCCCACATTTTTGGTCTCAACCCATTTCTCAATGTATTCCTCAAATTTCTCGAGAACTCACATTCCATGTCCACTTTAACTTTGTACGTGGAATGTACCATCAAGTCACCATTTAATATTATCATTGAACAAGAACAACTATAGAAATATGTATTACAAACTATAAAAACAAACAAATCAAAAGCAGTATACTGTGGAGATCACAGTGCTGCTGCTTCTGCGGTGGTAAGTGGAAATTAACACGCCGGATAGGAAATTAAGTTCGCCGGATAAGCTAGTCGTATATAACTAGTACTTCATCTTTTTGGATGAAGTTCCATACATTTCCGACTTCCTGTTAGCATTCTGATCGAAGTTGACAAATGCATAGCATCTTACTGTGAAGAAATGTTTCACAATTTTACTTTTTAAATCACAGCATTCGGGTATTACTGCAGCAATGTCTTTCAAAATTCTTTTACTGATAGAATTCAATCCATTTTTCTGTATGTGTGTTCCAAATTTACGAAATAAAACTTCACAATTGATTATCAATTTGAATAGTTCAACATTTGGCATCTTCAAATTTCCCATGCTGAGATAGTCAACATAAAATGTTCGCCAGTTATTTTCAGTATCCCCCAGATTCAGGAACGCAGCACAGTTCGCACATTTGATATTTTTCAGCAATGCAAGCGTAGTGCTCCCCCCAATATTGAACAATAAGTTCAAATCCTCACTGTCCAGATTTGAACTTTCGGGAAAAACTGGTTCAATTACACCATCTGGAAGGGAGTCTTGGCAATTGGCGTCTTGGATTCTTGGTTTGGCGTGCGTTTCAAAGCAGATATCTGATCTTCATTAAGGATTACCTCCATCATCGATTCTTTCTCCTTGAGCTATGCTTTCAGTGAGGAGACTTCATTTTCGAGCTGGAGAATTTTCTTCTGTTCTTCTGTAGCCTGAGCCTGAAACATATTATTTGAACTCTATTCAAACTGAAAATATAACATACTGAGTAAAATAATAAAATTAAATAAAAGTGCAAAGACTCTCTTACAGTAAGCAAATTATTTTATTGCAGTCTGATTAGAATGTAAGCAAGTATGTTTAGTGTCATAGTCTGGCTGTGGGTGTGTGTGACAGAGAGAGATTAAATTATTTACTTGATTCGTGTATAGGTAACAAAATATACAGGTTTGAATTTTAGGTAAAATATACAGAAATATGAATTTTTTAAATATACAGTATAAATATTCAAGTATTATAGTTGTTATACTCCATATGAATACTGTACCAAATTATGTATTATCTTTGTTAATGAATTCTAATACTATAAAAAGTATCCAAGGACCCAACATTGCATTGAACAAATTATCAATTGTATCAATGAAAATAATTGCTTCTATTTAATATAGTTCATCGGGAGTGGCCGTAGTCGAGTGGATCAGATGCTGGCTTTATAATTCAGAGGTCCGGGTTCAAATCCCAGCCCCGGCAAGATATTTATCTCGGACCACTCCCAAGTTTCGGATGGATACGTTAAGTTGTCGGTCCCGCCTGCCTAAAAAGCAATCGTTAGATCATGTCAGAGACACTGAAAACTCTGACACCAGATCTGAGCCTGCCAGGACACTCGATATTATTATTATTATAGTTTATCTCAAATTATTCAAGATATTTCTCAAAAATATTAATTTGATGATTGCCATATTGAAATAAACGGGGTCTATCATTTTCAAGGTTAAGGCCCAATTCATACTGGTCAGGGGTGCAGCGTGGCAGAGACATCAGTTTGGTGTCTGATTGGCTGAATGTTTTTGGGATCCTATAAGCTGTGCATGCATGAGATCTCCGCCAAGCTGCATGCCCGAACTGTATGAATTGGGCCCAAGATGGCCGTTTTTTGCTATATTTCTCAATATTCAACCCCAAATGTCTCAAATTTAAAAAATATTTATTCAAGTGATTATTCAATTTTTCAATGCAGTTTTTCTATTGCAGTCTCAGAGAATCAGAATGATATAAATTATTGTGTCACATGAAGCTCAATTGTTCATTCTATAATTTTATAGGATTTGTGCCACCTTGTTCCTGTAGCTGCACAGCTATTAAAGAAATAGTTGTGTGTCAGACAATAAATTCAGTCAAATGATAGGAATTCGATTTATTACTAACCTCATGAAGATGTGCAACTCCATCCTCTACATCAGATTTTCCAGTTTCACAGGTTCCACTAATATTCAAAGATTCAACAATTCCACTAGTTTTCATAACCTGAAAAATAAAAGGAAATAATCAATGTTCATGAATGCAAATGGAAAAGTTTGAATGCCTATTTCAAATTAATGGATTCAGGTTCCCAGATTTTCAATAATGTTGTGAAAAACCCCCTTCCTCTATATACTCACAATTCAAAAAACTTGCCATAAAAATAGTAACGGAATAAGTTATTCAAAAGGAGACAATGATGATACACTTTATCGATAAAAAACTTTAAACTTAAGTTGCTAGATTAATGATAAGATTCAGTAGTATCTGATGATCAGTAGACCTACTGATTTAAAATTGAACATTTTGGGGCAAAACTTTACTTTACCTCCCCAGTTAGTTGGCGACAAATTTCTGGTTGCAATCGGTTTGGGATATTATTTTGATTATGAAACCATAAAAAAATTGCGTCACTCATCTGTAGTTGATATTTAAACCAAGTACAAAGTAGATTTATTAAAAATTTGGAGCTTCGACTTACAATAAATCAGAAACATAGGTACTCTGTATTCTATGTACACAACTTAAAATAACACCTAATAGTAAGATAGTAGAAGAGAGCATGGAGAGACGAGACTATATGCTGTGTGACACTCCTAACAAACCTAAGCTATTCGTAACACCTAACAATAGTCAGTTGGCTGCTATTATACTGATTACATTTTCTAACATGAAAGAATGAAGACAAATGAATACTGGATTTACATGGATTATACAATTAACAACGTTCACTTTGAGATATTTTATTGAGAATCAAATAATTTTTTATGTGTAATGGCCATCAACCTCAAAGAGATTAATAGTAATTTTAAAATTTACTTGAAATAATGATAAGTCAGCTATTGCATTGCAATGCAATGTTAGATTTCCATTCATAATTTTAATGGGCGAAATGTTAATCAATAATTTATCTTGTAGTGAGATTGTCGTTTTGGCGCCAACAGTTTTGGTGGGTTGGGAACATTAAATATGGCTGGAACAGCATTGGGCTTTAACTTTTTCCACCCATCTGCTTGCTGTGACTCCCATTGACTATCTTCAAAATGTACCTGAATAAATAAGATTGAATCAAGTTAATTTATGTGAACCCCAAAAATGCAACTTACTTGACAAAATACAGTATATAGTTTTCAATTGATGATGTACTAAAAAATAATTGAAAATCTGTAGCTGCGGTGGCATTAATGCACAAGTACCATGGGTACTAACGCCACCGCAATTAGTTTATCTATTATCTCAACATTATTAACATTTAACCATTTACGTTTTGATTAAGTTACCATTTAATGTTATTTACTACTTACTATCAATCAACAAAATCCAGTAAAGTTTTTAATATTGATGATGAAGGATAATAATTGATAATCTGTAGCTGCGGTGGCAATAATACATAAGAACCTAAATGGGCAACTCAATCAATAGAAAAAATGAGTTGGTTAAAAATAGAGAATTACAATATCTGAATTACAGCCCAAATTCAAATAATCGGCATAATGATATGATCCTAGAATGGCTTCTACTGTTGCTGTACAAGCCAATCCAGGATGCAGGGTCATATCAATTATAGGATTATTTAGTATGGATCACCTTAACAGTTTCAGCATCAAGTGTTTCGGAGCTTTCATCCACCACAGTTTAAATTGAAAAATTCACACTTTCTTCTAAAACTAAGTTATTGTACTTTCACCACTTTTGTTCATTTACCAAGATAGTCTATATGCCTACATATAGGCTATGTGATTAAGTGTAACTTACTTAAACTCATTAGCGTACTATAATTATTAAAATTAACTACAAATTGGTTTCAATACTAACATAGACTATTATTGGGTGAAAAAAACAACTTTTTGTACTGAAGCAAAGCTTTAAGGCCATGGAGGGCCCATTGCAAACATTGACTGTTAATAGACTTTTCACCACATAATGTCTGCAAGTTGTTAATGCTAACAAATAATAATCCATAAGTTCATTGAAACTATAGTAGTGGAATCTATTTTTTTGATATTATAATGTGAAATTATTCCTCTTATGATAAATTGAAAAAAGCTACCATAACAAGGCATGCTTTCCAAATTATAACCTACAAGTTAGGTACTCAGCATTTTTCAAGTTGAAAAGCTAGGTTAATGGATTGATTTCTAATTAAGATTAGATATTTTCAACTTGTTCAACTTTTAATTATAGTTACAGAATAATATGAGTTGAAATTATAAAATGTTTAAAACTCACCTCACATACCGGTAGTCTGGAAGTTGAAGTTGGTTTCCAATTAGTATGTCTACAGTTTTGTAGCCAAATACTCAAATAGCTATTCTAGAACTATCAGACGTAAAACGAAACGTTCGAAAGCCTTTGGCATCATTATTGCAAAAATTTGGTGCAGAGCAATCCCCCATAATTGCTATTTTATTTAAATTACAGTGGCAAAACTAGCAAATTCATAGCACACTCAATGTAAATGCGCATGAAAGATGGGAAGTCTATGGAGCAAAATGGCGACTGCGTGTACCCAGTCTTTATAGTGCCTTAGAATTATGTCGTCATACACCAAATTGCTATCTGGTCCTTATGACGTCCTTACAGTTTGCAAAATGGTCACTTTGCAAGACGGTCAGTTTGTAGGACGGTCAGTTTGCAGGACAGTCACTTTGCAGGTCGGTCAGTTTGCTGATCGTTCAGTTTGTAACCCCCCCCCCCTGATAGGCTATAAGAAGCACATAAGGAGATGTCTACTGGATGTCAGTTCCCAGTCAGCAGTAAGGCTTGATTCAAGGCTTGAATTAGAAGCAGCCTTCACTTGTCAATCAAGGCTGAAGTTGAATCCAGCTGAAAACGATATTGCTTGACATTCAACTCGAAGTCCTCTTGAATTTCCATACTAGAATCGAAAGCAGCATACCCTTGTTTTTCAAGGCTAACTAACTTGGTTGGAATCGAAATTGAATATGGCGTGCTATGTATTCATTCGAATTTAGCTTTTATTGCATGGGTCAAACAAGTCTTGACTCTGCCTTGAATACCCCTTGTCAGTTAAAGATTTGAATCGATCTTGAATATAGCTTGCTACGCATTCCCTTGAATTTTGTTTCTATTGTGAGTGTTGAACAATCCTGGAGTAGCCTATTTTACATTGTCTTCTTTACATTGTCTATTTCTCATTGTTACTTCCAAAATCTCCTCTAATACAGGGGAGAGGAGATCAACCTGTAGTGTTCATCCCACACAGCACAAAAAGTTTAAAAAACGTTTAATAAATGTTTAAAATGTATAAATTTGATAAACGTTATGAAAACAACGTTTAATAAACGTTATGAAAACAACGTTTAATAAACATTGGAAAAGTTTAATAAAATAAACGTTTACTCTATAAACGTTTAATAAACGTCTAGAATGTATATTGCTGATAAACGTTATAAAAACAACATTTGATGGAATTTTGGAATTTCAGTATGGAATGTTTGGAAACAGTATGGAATTTTCACAGTACCTACCCAGTCAACACACTAGGTAAGTGAAAATGTTAAAAGTGAAAATCAAACATTTTTTTCAGAAGGTGTCTCCTCCCCCCTCACCTGTGTAACTTAATCCCTAAAAATGTCTCAATTTAGGCTTTCTGACCAATAATTCCTAAGTGGAATTGAATTCCAACCCCTTTATATCTTCTTCAAAAATTGTCTCCAACTCACCATTATCGAGATAAAGAAAATGTTTTACACAAATTAAGACTGAATTTTTTTGAGTTTTCCAAAAAGTCTCCCTTCAAGCTTTTTGTTGATCAATTCGGGTGCAGAATTGCAATTCAAATACTTTTTGTCTTTTGCGAAAATCGTCTACAATGCACTGTTAACGATATAATTGACCTTTTGCGCTAAATCCAGAGGGACTTTGAATAAATTTGCCAGATGTTCAAGTTTCCCAAAAAAGTCGAAAAATTGTATTTCTAATCAATAGTTCGGATGCAGAATTGAATTTCAAACACTCTTTGTCTTTTGCAAAAATCGTCTACAACGCACTGTTGATGATATAATAGACCTTTTGCGCTAATTTTAATCCAGATAGGGACTTGGAAAAAATTTGACCGATTTCTAAGTTTCCCAAAAATTTTCAAAAAAAGCAGTCTTTTATTACTTATTTGGCTACAGAAGTAGATTTCCAGCACTTCTTCTTCATGCAAAAATCCCGTCAGATGGGCTGCTAACGTTTAAAATTTTTAATAATTGGTAATTGATGATGGAAAATTTTGAAAAAAATCCTTAACCATTCTGTTTATGTTATAAACATTGTCCTACAATTTCAAATGTTTCCATCCAAAATTGAAAAAGTTATATCATTTTTTCAAATTAGATTCCAGTTTGTGCTGAAAATGTCACACAATAAGGAACACACCAAGCCTATGAAATAATTTTCAAGTTTTAACTTCAAATAATAATAAACTACTATTTTATTGATTCCAACATTATTTCAGTGGAAGCACAAATGTCCCCCATAAAGAAATAATTAAGTTAATCCGCCCCAGAAAAATGGACTGTTTTAATGTTAACAATAGAGATTGTCTATATCAATAACTTTGAAATTCCGGGGTGATACATGCTTGTGCACTTGAGCAGCAGCCATTAAAGATCTCCTGTCTCCTTCAGTAGTTGAAGGGTAGAAGGTGAAGTTGGTTCGTTGGTCTTGGTTGTTTCGTTGTTTGTTTATCCTTTATTTTATTGCGTCATCAAGTTGATGATGATTTTTGATTGCTGAAGGTCTTTAATTAAGGTAAGATCATTCATTTATGTCCAGTATATTTATTGATAAGTTTAATAGCATACAGAAGTTACCTACTAAACAAAGCTGTTTAGCCTAGTGATGGCAAAGCGTTCCCCAGACAAATTTGTAAAGCACATGTTGTTTTTAAAAGCACTATGGTAAATAATTATGTTAGGCCCTATTAATAGCCCTGATACAACATTAATAGCAATGTTTAGTGTGTAACTTATAAGTTAATTTTTTTTTTCATTTTTGAGACCAAACAGTAGATTTAACCAACTGTCAACATTATTGGTTAACCTCAAACTTGTAAAACAACTATCAAGTGTGGTTTCAATTTTATGATTTAGGTAATAATTTTTAAACTAGTGATTATATGATTCAGTAATATCAAAATAGATTGATTTAATATTATGAATGTTTAAGATATAAGAAGCTATTGTAAAATGTTACAATAATAAAGCTAATACCAGAATAGGCCTACCCACTAATAATATTAGTTATTTATAGGCATATTAGGGACTATGGTTACATTTGACCTAATCAACTTTTTGAATACAGTATTTTGATTAGATAAAACATTATTTATTTCAATATGACTAGTATCAAATCAACCTCTTGAGAAATACTCTAAATAAACTGTAAATAGCAGCAATCATTCTTATTGATAGGCTACAATTCAATAATTAGTTCAGTACTATGTAAGGTCCTCAAATACTCCCTTGTATTGGTTTATTGTTTTAATACTATCAATTAAAACCATACTAAATTATTACTTCAAAATTTCGGTGTAAGTGCACATCCAGTGCCAACATACCTGTCATCAAATTTGACAGGGATCAATTTAGTTGGGATCGATTTAGTATGCTATTTTGAGCACAAAATCACAAAAATTAAACGGCGGTCACTATTGTTTTTGAAATAAACTAAGTTCAAAGTAGCACAATTTTACATGCATTTAACCTATGAGTAGCAGTCATTTTGATTATTGAAATCATCAAATTATGATATTCCTAATCTGAGTTTTCCTAACCCAAAGCTTTTCCTAACCTAAGCTTTATTAACCTAAAGCTTTTCCTGAACTAAAGCTTTTCCTAACCTTAGATACTTATGTTTGCTACTTATAGGTAGGGTTGCCACCTTTTCAAAGGAAAATAAAGTACATTGGTAAACACAGGCCTAAAAAATATAGTACATTATGTTTAAATAAAGTACATGTCATTTTTACCTGTATATTAAAAAGTCAGCATAGTTCTTTGTGGCATTCTTATATACTCACAAAAATACACATTATTGACATGAGTAAATAAAAAATAAATAAATATCACTGATTACTATTAGAATCCATTATAATTACTCTATTAATAATGACTAAAGATAGAATAATTCGATTTATCAAAATAAGAATATGATACCTTGGAAAGTTATTGATTACATACTGGTGTGACAAAAATAATCATAAATCATTAAAAAGATAAATTAAATCAATTTGTTACAAAGCACATGCTCATAAAGAAGAATTGTATAATATAGTATCATGAGAAAGCATATAATTTATTTTATTTAATCCAAAAAGTTCTAGAGAGTTGGTCTTCTAGATTCAAAATGTAAGTTATACACCTTGAAAAAATGCATAATATTGTTACTCTTCAACAATTTAATCAAATCTAGGCTATTGCAAAATAATTTGATGTACACAAGATTAAGAAATTTAATGCAAAAAAATTGCACCCCTCTGGCCAAAGATATGTGTACTTCTCAAAATACAATTTTAAATGATTTATTAAAAACATAAAGCACCCTTTATTTAGCCTATATGAAATATTTAAAATATTTTAAAAGAACGGCTGGTTTCAGCTTATTTTAGCCATTTTCAAGTTCAAATGAAAAAATAAGTAAATAAGTATTGTCTAATTTATGTACATATAAGACTATCCTCCATATTATTTTCTATTTATTGGTTTGCATAATTTTATCAAAAATGGGATCATCTAAATCGAATTGAATGATATTTATTAGTTTATTACTATTTAATTTTTGCTGTAGTGTAGATATGAAATCTTCTTTTACATTAATTTAATTTACTGCTTTTGCTTCCAACGTTTAAAATCTTCATATTAGCATTCATATCAATATATCTATGGTTTTCTACTATCAAGTGCTCAACAAGGCTGATTATTGAGTAGTATTTTTTTTATTTTAGAGCTCGAATGTGCTCCTGGAAAAAATAAATAAAGGAAGCTTTATGTTTTTAATAACTCTTATAAGTAGCCCATGCAAATAAAGTAATTTTGAATGGATATTCAAAATACAATACATGGATATAATGGAATACAAAATGAGTTCAATAATGAATTTTAAATTTAATAAAAAATCAATTAGTTATTCTTGACAATATATTTCTTATTGCTTTTGGCCATCATCAATAAATAGTTGCTACTGATGAAGAGTTGCAAAGCATCTTTGCAATCAACATTCAAATTGAAATAAGTAAATCATTAGTTCATTATTTCTTATGAGATTCAAAGATGCTTTGTTCCTCTCATCTCTTCACTTATTATTCATCACAGAAAAAACCCATTCCACAAATGCTGAAGTGGCAGGGATAGAGAGTAAATATGAAACCACTTTATACAATTCTTGAAATCATCAGCATCACATGCACTGAAAAAATGTAGCCAATATTTAGTTTAAATCTGACAGTCTCCGCCAATCTACTAATCTATAGTGAGGTCCACGTTATAATGACAGTGGATAAAGATAGAAGAATAACGTTGCCTATTCTCTGCCTCAATTAATTATATATCTACATAGTCAAAACATAATTGGCATCGTTGTGGAGCTAGAAAAGGATAGTACTACTACCTGCTTTGTCAAATGATAGACGAGGGTAGCAACACCAAAGTTAATCAAATACTGTCATTATAACGGGTGCATACCAACTGACCCAATTCCCATTTGACCCAACCTACCACTTGACCCAATTCTTCTAAATCGAGAAAAGCCGCGAAACCACTTGACCCAATAGACATCTGACCCAATATACCATTTGCCCCCAATATTATAAACATCACAAAACCATCTGACCCAATTGACATCTAACCCAACCTACCACTAGACCCAACTACTGTGCTGCGCTCTCGTGGCATAGTTTATGGTGCGCAAAACATCAATGCCTTCTTGATGAGTGGTACTCCTTCGACAGCCATGACAGTTGACATTCCGATATTTTCTGGTAGATGTCAGGACGGTCAAGACTAACCTACTTATGTGGTGACATTTGGTACTACATTTTCAGTATTGTTTTCAAATACCAGGAATCATATTATTTTCAAAGTGACTGCTTGA
>NC_052518.1:44465058-44513047 GCF_014356525.2 Nilaparvata lugens | reverse complement strand
TTTATTGATTCCAACATTATTTCAGTGAAAGCACAAATGTCCACCATAAAGAAATCATTAATCCATCCCAGAAATATGGACTGTTTTAATGTTAACAATAAAGATTGTCTATATCAATAACTTTGAAACTCCCGGGGTGATTCGTGCTTGTGCACTACTGCACTTGAGCGACAGCCATTAAAGATGTCCTCGTCCTGTCTTCTTTAGTTTTCAGTAGTTGAAGGTGAACCTGGTGGGACTCGAACCCACAGAAAAATTGACCCTCGCCAACGTCGATGAAAGTCGAGAGATAACAGAAGTCCCACATTGCTAACGTTGTGAGTCTTATATCTGTGTGTGTCGTCATCTTCCTTCCGCTCTATTATCATGAATTCAAAGCCTACATTACCGAACCAGTTAATTCGAAAAACATTACATTCAAGAAACACTGCCTTACATGGTGAAGTTTTGATTCGTCCTGATCGTACTCGCATTGCGCTTTTAGACATTATTAAGAGTTTTCAGCAGGAACTTAGAACTATTGTACGTTCGGATTTTCAGGAGTGCTGCGTGGATTTGGATTTGCGTAATCAGACTGTTGTCATCTTTAATGTAGATCATAAACCGAATTTAAGTTAACAAAAATTTCATCTATACCTTGGAATGACGCTGTAAAGATTTTTGATTTGGTCGTTTCTACCGTTAGTAAGCTTTTTAGTGCTGTTGAATCGCTCCAACCCTACTTGTCGGCGCTCAGAAAGATCCTTCTTTGTTGGCAAATTTTCGTATCGCTTCAGGTGTTACTATTGACGGATTGAAGGAGTTGTTTGCATGGTATTGTTTAATCAACGATTCTAAGTATCGTAGTCACCGTGGCTACCGGTGTTCCATGGTGTCACCGAGGCAGGGTTAACAAATTACTAGATAAACAGTTATTTAAATAGAATATGCATAAAAATTTAAAATAACATTTTCAAAATAAAGTTTTATTGAGAACAGATGTAGAATGTGAATTCTAAACTTATAAGTTATAATTTTTTGATGACGTGTCTGTAAAAATCGATATTGAACGAGGCGTTGGCTTCATGACTTGCAACTTGTGGTCTCTTTCTGTCCCTTCTCTAGAAAAATGGCTGGCTACAAGTGTTGTCGTGGAGTTTTGCTCTAAATCATTTTCGTTTATTAATGTTTTAAATTGAGTTTTATACAAGTTTATGTGTACTAGTTTATTATTAAATAGCGGTTTGTATTGTCAAGCCATTAGCCACTGTGTTCAACTGTAAACTAGATAAGTATTTTAGTTCGTAATAACTCTGAAATAATTAGTCTTAACATATTCTCTTTATGTATTTGTGTAAATTCATCTGAAGATTATAAGTTAATTGCTCTGAAAACTGGATTTCTCATTCATAGGCAATAGATCCATTCACAGTTATCAAGAATCTATTTTATGGAGCCGACAACTATCCTTAGCTTGATAGGTGTTAAATGCTATTCCAACCGTTTAAGGAAAAATTGGTAGCACGGCAAATGGTACCCCTGGTGGGACTCGAACCCACAGAAAAATTGACCCTCGCCAACGTCGATGAAAGTCGAGAGATAACAGAAGTCCCACATTGCTAACGTGGTGAGTCTTACTATCTGTGTGTGTCGTCATCTTCCTTCCGCTCTATTATCATGAATCAAAGCCTACATTAACCGAACCAGTTAATTCGAAAAACATTACATTCAAAAAACACTGCCTTACAGGTGAAGTTTTGATTCGTCTGATCGTACTCGCATTGCGCTTTTAGACATTATTAAAGGTTTTCAGCAGGAACTTAGAACTATTGTACGTTCGGATTTTCAGGGTGCCGCGTGGATTTGGATTTGCGTAATCAGACTGTTGTCATCTTTAATGTAGATCATAAACCCGATTTAAGTTAACAAAAATTCATCTATACATTGGAATGACACTGTAAAGATTTTGATTTGTTGTTTCTACCGTTAGTAAGCTTTTTAGTGCTGTTGAATTGCTCCAACCCTACTTGTCGGCGCTCAGAAAGATCCTTCTTGTTGCAAATTTTCGTATCGCTTCAGGTTACTATTGACGGATTGAAGGAGTTGTTTGCATGGATGTTTTAATCAACGATTCTAAGTATCGTAGTCACGTGGCTACCGTTGTTCCATGGTGTCACCGAGGCAGGGTTAACAAATTACTAGATAAACAGTTTATTTAAATAGAATATGCATAAAACTTTAAAATACATTTTCCAAATAAGTTTTATTGAGAACAGATGTAGAATGTGAATTCTAAACTTATAAGTATAATTTTTTGATGACGTGTCTGTAAAAAATCGATATTGAACGAGGCGTTGGCTTCATGACTTGCAACTTGTGGTCTCTTTCCTGTCCCTTCTCTAGAAAAATGGCTGGCTACAAGTGTTGTCGTGGAGTTTTGCTCTAAATCATTTCATTTATTAATGTTTTAAATTGAGTTTTATACAAGTTTATTGTGTACTAGTTTATTATTAAATAGCGGTTTGTATTGTCAAGCCATTAGCCACTGTGTTTCAACTGTAAACTAGATAAGTATTTTAGTTCGTAATAACTCTGAAATAATTAGTCTTAAATATATTCTCTTTATGTATTGTGTAAATTCATCTGAAGATTATAAGTTAATTTGCTCTGAAAACTGGATTTCTCATTCATAGGCAATAGATCCGTTCACAGTTTATCAAGAATCTATTTTATTGGAGCCGACAACTATCCTTAGCTTGATAGGTGTTAAATGCTATTCCAACCGTTAAGAAAAATTGGTAGCACGGCAAATGGTACCCCTGGTGGGACTCGACCCACAGAAAAATTGACCCTCGCCAACGTCGATGAAAGTCGAGAGATAACAGAAGTCCCACATTGCTAACGTTGTGAGTCTTATATCTGTGTGTGTCGTCATCTTCCTTCCGCTCTATTATCATGAATTCAAAGCCTACATTACCGAACCAGTTAATTCGAAAAACATACATTCAAGAAACACTGCCTTACATGGTGAAGTTTTGATTCGTCCTGATCGTACTCGCATTGCGCTTTTAGACATTATAAGAGTTTTCAGCAGGAACTTAGAACTATTGTACGTTCGGATTTTCAGGAGTGCTGCGTGGATTGGATTTGCGTAATCAGACTGTTGTCATCTTTAATGTAGATCATAAACCCGAATTTAAGTTAACAAAAATTCATCTATACCTTGGAATGACGCTGTAAAGATTTTTGATTTGGTCGTTTCTACCGTTAGTAAGCTTTTTAGTGCTGTTGAATCGCTCCAACCTACTTGTCCGGCGCTCAGAAAGATCCTTCTTTGTTGCAAATTTTCGTATCGCTTCAGGTGTTACTATGACGGATTGAAGGAGTTGTTTGCATGGTATTGGTTAATCAACGTCTAAGTATCGTAGTCGGATTTACTTTAATTGAGCTCGAAAAATTTGATTACATGGGATTATTGTCGCTGGGAGTATGCTCGTAAGAGTGATGTTCAGTTTTTGGCTAATAACAAAGGTGGAAATCCGCGAATGGAGAGAAATTTAGTTATACTTTCATCATTGATGATGTAGAGTTTGATGTGACTACTTACATCTCATTACGTCCTGCTCGGGTGCCTAGCGCTATGATCGAGTTCTAGTTGTTGCGCCTGTCTATGATTCGCAGGCTTTGCCGAATGGTAATCAGTCATCCTCTGTGGTTGTTCTAGCTTTGAGTCCGCTCCCGAAATATCGTTGCCTCTTAGTTTGTCTACGCCTGCTCAGTCTACACCCGTTCCTAACAAACGCCGCAGTCTTGTTGACTCAGACTTATCTATTAGAAGTTTCTTCATGACCTGAAGCTTCATCACCAGTTTTTTCTCCCGTTAATTTATCACTTGCACATTGTGATGAGAGCTGGATTTATGATGTTTGTGTTGCTTTGGAACCAACTATTCTAGATAACATTACTGACACAAACAACTCCAGAAGTGGCTTGGGAAACATGTCTTCCTGTCATTCTGCCTTTTCAGATTTTCACGGGGATGACGTTGAGTGAAGTTAAAACTCTTTGTACTGCTGCTCAGGTAGCCTATCCACTGACTGATTCAAACCTGTTACTGTTAAGCAATTCGTCACCCTAAATATCAGGATATCTGTGCTGCCCATATCTGACTGGTTGCGCTTCATTATGGTTTTTGTGAGTTACTATTGCTCGTCGCCGCAGTTGGTGCTTTTATTGGAATATACATGTAAGATTTATTGAATAGAATTGACGACAACCGCAGTTCCCTAGTCACAACTATTCGCCACACCCGTGGGGTTCTGCTCTCGGCAATGGTTGCACCTGATGTGGGACTCAAACTACAAAATATATCCCTGGTTATAAAAAATATTGGTAGGATAGAATCTTGATAGGTTGTGAATGGTTTGTTGCTGAGTGGGAAGTCGGTTCAAGAGAGATCAAGTTTTAATGAATCAGTGCATATTACAAAATGGCAAACATTAAAAATGATCTGAATCTTATAGCATTCTTAACACAAAGGTTGATAAGCTAGATGCTAGATTTGATGAGCAAAATGCTAAGGTAAATGCTAGATTTGATGAGCAAAAGCTAAGTTAAATCTAGGTTTGAGATATGAAGCAAGAATTTGCTGAAACATGAGTGATAATCATGAAAATGGAAACAAATTGAAGCAGTATGATAGTAGTGTTAAGTTACAAGATCAACTCATTCAAGTTTTGAAAAATGTAGGCCTAGTTACTGTTGTTGAAAAAGTCAACCCTAATGAGATAGTAGAATGAGTAAAGAAGTAGGTAGGGAGTTGTCTTCATGAAAGTCAACTATCAAGAAAGTACTATGCTACATGAAGGTTAGGAACACAGTAAACAAATCAAATGTTCTATGGATCAGATTACTACATCAAAAGTTAGGAAGATTGTAAACAATGAATGTTGCTTTGAGTCAAGTGATGAGTTCAACTTTCAACTGAGATTGAAAAGGTGTATGCTATGCACTCTCAAGTGAACATGACTAAATTTGTAGGCAAAACAGCCTTTTTGAAACAAATGAACCCATGAATAATAAAATCATGTTCTTAAAGAAAACAAAACGCAAAGTTTCATTGATGTATTAGTATTCAAAGGTTTTTTTCAAGTTGTTATTTACAAGATGATGACTGTGAGTCACATGATGAAAGGTATTCCCCAACACACAATGATTAGGAATCCTGTGTTATGCCGGGATTCAGAATAGCATAATCGCTACACAGTGTATGGTAAGAGTCCATAATTGTGTCTTTTCTTTTCCTGTAGCCTATTTCTTGCCCTTAATCTTTTCAATTTTCAATTCTTTCCTGTCTTTGTGTAATGTTCAGTAAATTTCTTCTATGATGCATATCTTAACCAATCTTGTCCATAGTCATTTAAATTTGTATTTTTCTGAAATAATATTAGAAGTTGAAATAGTAGCTTATTTTCCTAATCTTTAATTGTTGATAAAACTTAACTTTTCTAAAATCAATCCATTGTTGTGTAAATAATTGTTTGCTTGTGACATATTTTTCATCATGTATCACTTATTTTGAAATGTGTGTTGTTTTAGGGAATTTATTTACCCAGTTTTCTTTTCCTCTTTTTGTATTTTTTAGGGAACTTATTTACCCAGTATTCATCTTGATCGTCTTTGTATTATAATCTTGAAATGTTTGTACTTATTATACAGTCTTTAAATTTTAAATTAGTTTAAAAAATAATTGGTTTAATTTAAAACGTTTTGTTATATTATTAATTGAAATAAGTGTTTTGTAATTGATTTTTTTTTTAATTTTAAAACTGTTTGTTCTATAAATTTTGATATGATTGATTATCGTTTGAAATGGATGCTAGAGTGTATGTAGAATTTTTAGTGGGGTTTGTTGATTAGATTTTGCTGGTATGTGATTGTTTTTTGAGATGGAAACCCATTATTGCCTAAAGAAGGAATAACAGAGGTTATGACTTAGAAAGGCAGTAATGAGATAATATTTTTTGTGTTGATTACTTATGTTGATTGCCATAGATGCAAAAATAATGATTAATAATGTTGATTGCCATAGATGCAAAAATAATGATAATAAGTTGATTGCATAGATGCAGATTACTTATGAATATTGTTTGCCTTTGAAGCAAAATATTATTGATGTTTTGAATGGTTCTTGGTTTAATGATTGATAGTAAAGTTTGTCATGAAATGTAGTTTGTGTTTAGAACATTGAAAAGTCGAAATAAACTATGTATCCAACAAACGATGATTAACAATATTAAATAATTTACTTTTTATACAAATTTTGAAAACAAAATTAAAACTAAATAATTTTGAAACCCTGAATGATAAATCATAGATGTGAAATGAACTTGCTAAAAATGAAATGTTATATTAAATGATAATGAAATGCAGATATATTATGAAATGATTGTGAATAGAAGACAATTGTCTGGAATTATTGAAATATGTATTGAATTAATTTTGTTGTGATAATCTGATGTTTTTTTTACAATTTTGATAATGATACAGGGTGTTATGAAATTCTATTTCTATTTTGAAGAATGGATTAAAATTTTGATATTTGAACAGTGAATAGATGAAAATGAATGATTTTTTTTTTAAATTTATCATTGATATCTCCATATTTCACAATTTATGTACTGCTGACTGTATAATAGGATGTTAACAAATTTCAATTTCATAAATATTTAAAAATAATTTCATGTGTATTAGATTGTATTGATAGCCTAATCAAGTTTTCTTTTTAGTTTATAAGCATTTTAAGGTAACAGGTACAGCACAGACATTAACATTGAAATAGTTATCATGTGAATCTCGAAATCAGCAACAAGTGAACGCCATGAAGAGTGTTAAGAACATTTGGGTGATTTTCGAACTAGTGTGACATAACTACGCCAAAATCTACGCTGCGGCCTACACCAATAACTACGCCAATGTCAACACCAATAACTACGCCAAAATCTACGCCGATGCCTGTGCTGATGCCAATGCCAAAATCTGCGCCAATGCCAATAGCTACGCCAATGCCTGCGCCAATGCTGATGCCAACACCAAAATCAACGCCGATGCCTGTGCTGATATCAATGCCTGCGCTAATGCCAATAACTATGCCAATGTCAACACCAATATCAACACTAATAACTACGCCAAAATGCCAAAATCTGCGCCAATGCTGCACCAATGCCAATAGCTATGCCAATGCCTGCGCCAATGCTGATGCCAACACCAAAATCAACGCCGATGCCTGTGCTGATATCAATGCCTGCGCCAATGCCAATAGCTACGTCAATGCCTGCGCCAATGCCAAAATCTGCGCCAATGCTGCACCAATGCCAATATCTACGCCGATGCCTGCGCCGAAGCCATATCTGCGTCAATGCTGATGCCAAAATCTGTGCCAATGCTGATGCCAACACCAAAATCAACGCTGATGCCTGTGTTGATGTCAATGCCTGCGCAATGCCAATGCTGATGCCAACACCAAAATCAACACCAAAATCAACGCCGATGCCTGTGCTGATGTCAATGCCTGCGCCAATGCCAATAGCTACGCCAATGCCAAAATCTGCGCCAATGCCAATGCCTGCGCCAATGCCAATATCAACGCCGATGCCAAAGCCGACACCAAGCATACACCAATAGCAATGCCAATGCTTATTGCTGACTCTGTATCTCAACTTCAACACTACTGCATTACCTGGAGGTAATTGCCATCCATGTTCACATTCACAACTTTGAATTCAGAAGAACAGTCACAGTATCATGAAAGAATTGATTCAAAAAATCCTCTCCTAAATTATTCCTGTATGCAGAACTCTAAACCTTGAAAGCTGAAAATATCAAAAAACCAAACCTTACCTAAATTAATCCTCACCTAAATTAATCCTGTATGCAGCGTCTATCTCTTTTCCAAAAAAGGAATTACATTGTCATTTCAAGCCTGAAATGTACATTGTATAATTACAAATATGATACAAAATTTATGTGACTCTGTATTGAATTTGGAATGCAGCCGTCTACTACAAACATGAAGCAATGCTAACTGAGATGTCACCTGTATCGAGTTTGGTATGCAGCAGTCGACTACAAGTATCAGCCCAACACTACGTGCATCCAGATCAGCCCAACACTTAACGTCATCACATTGGAGTCACACTTAACTGAAAATCATACTGAGTGCCTTAACGGACGTTTTCCAAATGTGCATCAATAAAATCAACCACGTCAATAGTGAAAGAAATGAACATTTTTTGATTTATTGAATTTTATGTGAAAATTAAATGTAACAATTCATCAATTCATTTAAAAAAAAAAATAATAATAATAATAATTTTTTTATTCAACATACTAAATTTTTTTTTATGCAATAAAAATTAAATTTTTCTATCTATTAATTTATATGCAATTTCAAAAAACTATTCTTTACATATTAAACTTTCTGTTGAGATATTTTTCTTTAATTATAAAGCTAAATCAAAAGTAATTTTGATATTCTATACTTTGAAATATTGTTTGGAAACATATAACAAACGCTATTGATGAATTTTTATAATAATTTTCAATATTATTGGATGACATGTAATGTTTTTCTAGAAAAAATTGTTACTGTTCTCGAATTTAAATTTCAACAATTTTCATTAGGGTCAATGTAAATTTTTTCTTTAAATTTTCAAACAGTAAAATTTTTTATGTCAAGAGGGGGGTATTTGTAATATTACATTTTTCTTCTCACATTGAATCAAATCTTCAATTCGAGATCTATGGAACTTTATAGTAAATGTCAGAGTTATCAATAGACGGATAAACTTTTTGACGGAGAATTTATTATCGTAAATGTTTGTTGCATTGTTCCATGGTGTCACCGAGGCAGGGTTACAAATTACTAGATAAACAGTTTATTTAAATAGAATATGCATAAAAATTTAAAATAACATTTTCAAAATAAAGTTTTATTGAGAACAGATGTAGAATGTGAATTCTAAACTTATAAGTTATAATTTTTTGATGACGTGTCTGTAAAAATCGATATTGAACGAGGCGTTGCTTCATGACTTGCAACTTGTGGTCTCTTTTCCTGTCCCTTCTCTAGAAAAATGGCTGGCTACAAGTGTTGTCGTGGAGTTTTGCTCTAAATCATTTTCGTTTATTAATGTTTTAAATTGAGTTTTATACAAGTTTATTGTGTACTAGTTATTATTAAATAGCGGTTTGTATTGTCAAGCCATAGCCACTGTGTTTCAACTGTAAACTAGATAAGTATTTTAGTCGTAATAACTCTGAAATAATTAGTCTTAACATATTTCTCTTATGTATTTGTGTAATTCATCTGAAGATTATAAGTTAATTTGCTCTGAAAACTGGATTTCTCATTCATAGGCAATAGATCCGTTCACAGTTTATCAAGAATCTATTTTATTGGAGCTGACAACTATCCTTAGCTTGATAGGTGTTAAATGCTATTCCAACCGTTTAAGGAAAAATTGGTAGCACGGCAATATTGAAACAACAGGCATTTATTCTCAAGTTGGCAAATTTTGAATCAAGAGTTGGCAATACTTTCTTCAATTTCTGACATTCATTCATGCATTCCCGCCAATTTTGTGTCTTAGGCAGTACGTGAGAATTGTGTCAAGTTTTACATAAAATTTACTGAGAGGAAATTTGCTTGCTGCAAATCGACTTATCACACATATTGAGGTGAGTAATGTTGTTTTGCTATCTTTGACTAATGGTGTCCATACATATATATTTATAAGACTGATAATATAAAGTTTACCATTACATATCAATGTTTTAAAAAATGAGGTAAGTATTCATTATTTTGGGGATACTTTGCTCCACGTTTTTCATGGAGCAAAGTATCCCCATTGGTTTTTTCACTCATGCCCTGCTATGAGATTTCTGGCTTCTATAAGTAAATATGTAAACAAATAGGTAGAGGTAGAATTGGGTTTAAACAAGAAATTTTAAAAATATTATGTTTTTTCTGTTTTAGGATGCCACGGGTCTACAAAGGCAACCTGGCTCCAGAAGATACTGCGACTACAGTGAAGAAAAACTGGAGCATTGTTTGAATGCAGTAAGAAACAAGGAGATAACACAGAGACAGGCAGAAGAAATCTACAACATACCACGACGAACAATCATCAACAAATTGCGAATTACAAGTGAAAAAAGTGTTTGAAAGCCGGGTTATCAACAAATATTTTCCAAACAAGAGGAACAATGCTTTGAAAAATGTGTGATTGGATTTTGAGACTTTGGTTTCCCCCTCACTACGTTTGATTTGAGAATGATTGTCCGTGCATACTTGAACAAGATAGGCAGAACTGTATCCAGATTTAAAAATAATGTGCCAGGTGAAGAATGGGCATTATCATTCCTTAAGCGTCATCCAAACTTGAATGGGTCACGTTTGGCTTCCAACATTAAAAGAAGTCGAGCAGCAGTAGATAAAGATGTCTTGAAGGAATTCATCAGCAACCTGAAAGAGGTTATTGGTGATGTACCAGCAGACAATATATGGAATTATGACGAATCTAACTTGACTGATGACCCAGGTAAGAAGAAAGTCATAGCCAAAAGAGGCTGCAAATACCCAGAACGAATTTGTAACAGCAGCAAAACCAGCATATCATTGATGATGTGTGGAAGTGCTGCTGGTGACCTCCTTCCACCTTATGTTGTGTACCGTTCACAGAAGTTATGGGATTTATGGACAGAGAATGGCCCATGTGGAGCTCGCTATAACAATACAATCTCTGGTTGGTTTGACTCTGATGTGTTCACTGATTGGTTTAAAATGCTACTGTTGCCAAAATTAAAAAAAACGGGAAGGTAGAAAAGTTGTAATTGGTGACAACCTGTCATCTCACATCACTAGTGATGTGTTGGAGCTTTGCTCTAGCAACAATATATCATTTGTGTGTCTTCCACCCAACAGCACACACTTAACCCAACCACTGGACGTTGCATTTTTTGCTCCTATAAAAAAAAGCTTGGCGCAAAATTCTATCAGAATGGAGAGAAGGTTCTGAGTCAAAAAGTGGCAACCTTGAAAAGTCTCAATTTCCAGGTCTATTGAAGAAGTTGATGGATGCAATACACCCTAATTCCAGAGAAAATCTTATTTCTGGATTCAGAAAATGTGGAATTTTTCCTCTCAGCCAGAAGAAGTGTTGACACGATTGCGCCAAACAACATCTGACCCTCAAGGATTGATTGAAGATTCTTTCCTACAATCCCTTGAAGAAAAAAGGAAACAGTGGACTGAAACTCAAACTAAAAAACCTCGACGCAAAGCACTGCAAGTACCTGCTGGAAAAAGTATTGGACCAGAAGATTTACAACCTAAAGATGACTTATGTCACCTGGTCATATGGGACATATATATGAATCATATATTTATCTCATATTGATCAGGATTTTAGAGTTTTAATTTACGAAAGTTTAATGAACAATGTTTTTGTCTTTGAACAGTTTTGTCATCGACAGAAAGATTGTTTATTTCACTTGTTATCAAAATTATTGTAGCTTCTCTTTTGTTTTTCATAACAAACGTGCTCGCTTGTGCGACTGATAAAAATATGTATTTGAAATGGCTTCATGTTTGGCATTGACTGAGTTATATATTAATACCCAAAAATTTTACTTTTGTGGTGTGTGTGGTGTGTGAGCTCGTTCGTTAGGACTGTGAGTAAAGTCCGGCTGTTCTGGTGAAGGGGATAGATTTTGTTCTTGTTTTATAATACAGTTTTCCTGTCACAGTTCGGGCAGTTTAAAGAGAATTGTATTATTGAATAAGAAGGGATCTGAACCCACTTCATTAGATCAGTTTTTTATTTTTCATTAATAATTAACGTCGCGTTCAACCAGTGGATGCCAAATTGGGGGCCATATCATAAAGGTAGGTGACTACTGAGTCAGCGTTTTGAATTTTCTCAATACATAGTGGAAGATAGAGTAGGTCTAGGCAAAGCTTCAATAGTTCAACGGGATTCATATGATCATCACATTATGCAGATAAGTAGAAATGTGGATAAACTTATTGCGGAAAAAGAATTAGCGGGGAGAAGATTCAATGACAGCAATACGAGTGGCAACGAAAATAATAGGTCTTATGGTCAAATCCGAGTTCAAATCAGTTAGGATTGATGGTATTTCGAACCAAATAAAGAGAGTCATGCCGATAAGCTTGAGAGGTATAGCCAAGGATGTGCAGAACTTCCTTGTTTCAAATGTTAATGTTGATAGGAAGTGGATTGAGCTGTTTTGCGCCCGCAAGTCTATTGAGTCTTTTGCGGCGTCAGGCTTTTCAATCCCTAATCCGCACATCGTGCATATCCGATCTAGTGAACCCGCGAGAATTCACGATTTCCTGAGTATCATACCGTACTATAACCATGTTAGCGTGGTGTATACTTTGCCCTTCGTGTTCCCTACCATGAGCTTAGGATCAGTCGAATTGACGCCAGTGGTGGCAAACGCATCTGTCAATTTAGCCGGAATTACAGGGATGAACAAGGTATATTCCATGACTCCCACTCCTGCTGAGAGAGATGATATGCAGAGGATCTACTGTGCCATGTTGATGCCTGGACAAATCATGGTAACGCCCGTGTTTGATTCCACTGACCCCAATGACGTCACCATGTTGTCAGCTTTGGCTTGCAAGCTTTTTTGCTCTTACAGTCCAAAGTGTAGGAACATCACGCCACGGGGTACTAGAGTGGTTGATTGGAATATCGCTAACTATCTGGTTTTGGATGGGTATCAGAAAGTCGGGGATGATGAATTGTTGAGCTTGATTGCGCCAAGACGAAGGACGGGCAAGAGTCCACTGAGTGGAGAAAGCTAGGCATGTTGGAAGATGGCACGGGGTGGGTTAATGATGGTGTTCAACCGGTGCATAACATTTCCGTGCCATTATATAAACATGTTGCTAGGCTTCCGCAATATGGTGGGTATTCTTCCTACTGTGCGAGAGAGGAGCTTGATCCTGACTATGAAAACCGTATGGCTCCCATTCTGAAGAAGATCATTGCTGCGCTGAGTACTTGTAAGGGAAAGTGGGCCGAAGCTATGAGGAAATTTCTTAATGATCTTTCAAAGAAATATGCTCTAACTCTCGGGCGCCTGAACGAGCATATACGAATAGCTGGCGAGGTTGGATTCAGATTCTCGTATGACAAAATTGATCAAATATGTGAATCCGTGAAAATTGAGAGAGTTTCAGATGACTTCAGCTTCAGCGCAAGGCGACTTGTGAATTGTCACTACACATCTTCCGTGGAAATCATAACAGATGAATTTCGATGCTGGGAGATTTCATTATTATGGCGGCTCGATTGGATGGCAGTTGGATGAATTAATATCCAGTGACTACTTAACTACCGTAGCCTATTACTGGTTGGACACACACATGCTACTACTTGCGAGCTGAGCTGCAAGAGATTTCTTCGACAGTTGAGAGACGGTTCGACTTCAACCATGTTAGTGTGGTGTATACTTTGCCCTTCGTGTTCCCTACCATGAGCTTAGGATCAGTCGAATTGACGCCAGTGGTGGCAAACGCATCTGTCATTTAGCCGGAATTACAGGGATGAACAAGGTATATTCCAAGACTCCCACTCCTGCTGAGAGAGATGATATGCAGAGGATCTACTGCGCCATGTTGATGCCTGGACAAATCATGGTAACGCCCGTGTTTGATTCCACTGACCCCAATGACGTCACCATGTTGTCAGCTTTGGCTTGCAAGCTTTTTTGCTCTTACAGTCCAAAGTGTAGGAACATCACGCCACGGGGTACTAGAGTGGTTGATTGGAATATCGCTAACTATCTGGTTTCGGATGGGTATCAGAAAGTCGGGGATGATGAATTGTTGAGCTTGATTGCGCCAAGACGAAGGACGGGCAAGAGTCCACTGAGTGGAGAAAGCTAGGCATGTTGGAAGATGGCACGGGGTGGGTTAATGATGGTGTTCAACCGGTGCATAACATTTCCGTGCCATTATATAAACATGTGCTAGGCTTCCGCAATATGGTGGGTATTCTTCCTACTGTGCGAGAGAGGAGCTTGATCCTGACTATGAAAACCGGACAGCTCCCATTCTGAAGAAGATCATTGCTGCGCTGAGTACTTGTAAGGAAAGTGGGCCGAAGCTATGAGGAAATTTCTTAATGATCTTTCAAAGAAATACGCTCTAACTCTCGGGCGCCTGAACGAGCATATACGAATAGCTGGCGAGGTTGGATTCAGATTCTCGGATGACAAAATTGATCAAATATGTGAATCCGTGAAAATTGAGAGAGTTTCAGATGACTTCAGCTTCAGCGCAAGGCGACTTGTGAATTGTCACTACACATCTTCCGTGGAAATCATAACAGATGAATTTCGATGCTGGGAGATTTCATTATTATGGCGGCTCGATTGGATGGCAGTTGGATGAATTAATATCCAGTGACTACTTAACTACCGTAGCCTATTACTGGTTGGACACACACATGCTACTACTTGCGAGCTGAGCTGCAAGAGATTTCTTCGACAGTTGAGAGACGGTTCGACTTCAACCATGTTAGTGTGGTGTATACTTTGCCCTTCGTGTTCCCTACCATGAGCTTAGGATCAGTCGAATTGACGCCAGTGGTGGCAAACGCATCTGTCATTTAGCCGGAATTACAGGGATGAACAAGGTATATTCCAAGACTCCCACTCCTGCTGAGAGAGATGATATGCAGAGGATCTACTGCGCCATGTTGATGCCTGGACAAATCATGGTAACGCCCGTGTTTGATTCCACTGACCCCAATGACGTCACCATGTTGTCAGCTTTGGCTTGCAAGCTTTTTTGCTCTTACAGTCCAAAGTGTAGGAACATCACGCCACGGGGTACTAGAGTGGTTGATTGGAATATCGCTAACTATCTGGTTTCGGATGGGTATCAGAAAGTCGGGGATGATGAATTGTTGAGCTTGATTGCGCCAAGACGCAAGGACGGGCAAGAGTCCACTGAGTGGAGAAAGCTAGGCACGTTGGAAGATGGCACGGGGTGGGTTAATGATGGTGTTCAACCAGTGCATAACATTTCCGTGCCATTATATAAACATGTTGCTAGGCTTCCGCAATATGGTGGGTATTCTTCCTACTGTGCGAGAGAGGAGCTTGATCCTGACTATGAAAACGGACAGCTCCCATTCTGAAGAAGATCATTGCTGCGCTGAGTACTTGTAAGGGAAGTGGGCCGAAGCTATGAGGAAATTTCTTAATGATCTTTCAAAGAAATACGCTCTAACTCTCGGGCGCCTGAACGAGCATATACGAATAGCTGGCGAGGTTGGATTCAGATTCTCGGATGACGAAATTGATCAAATATGTGAATCCGTGAAAATTGAGAGAGTTTCAGATGACTTCAGCTTCAGCGCAAGGCGACTTGTGATTTGTCACTACACATCTTCCGTGGAAATCATAACAGATGAATTTCGATGCTGGGAGATTTCATTATTATGGCGGCTCGATTGGATGGCAGTTGGATGAATTAATATCCAGTGACTACTTAACTACCGTAGCCTATTACTGGTTGGACACACACATGCTACTACTTGTGAGCTGAGCTGCGAGAGATTTCTTCGACAGTGAGAGACGGCTCGACTTCAACCTTGGATACCTTACGATCGTCATCTTATCTTTGGTACATGGTTCAATTTGTACCTGTGGCTGGAGGTCTGAAGGAGTTGAGGAAACTATAATGATCATCGACGAACAGCGGACATTCAAAAATCGGACGAATACAGGAGGTCATCTAACATCAGACAAATATGGGAGGACTTCACATACAAGGACGACTACCAGTTCATCGCTCAGAACATTGAAATATAATCTACATCTTTGAGAACTACTTTAACCTATCTTCATTCCAGAACCCCTAAAATTTGAATTGTATTTGTTGAAAAGTTAATTTATTTATTTGGAGAACTATTGTTTGTGCAGCATAGTTTCGTTTTGAATTTGATTTGAATGTTTGTAATTTAGTTTGAGTAACCTACCTTTCTATGTAAAAGTTTGATTTCAATGTATAGTAGCATTATCAAGTCAATCAGGCACACGTTTGTTTCCGGAGTATATTATTTTGTTAAATCATTATTTATTTTTTTCTGTTCCCCTCTTGACTACAGACTCAGGGACGAGTCTTTCAGCGGGATGGGTGATGTGTCACCTGGTCATATGGGACATATATATGAATCATATATTTATCTCATATTGATCAGGATTTTAGAGTTTTAATTTACGAAAATTTAATGAACAATGTTTTTGTCTTTGAACAGTTTTGTCATCGACAGAAAGATTGTTTATTTCACTTGTTATCAAAATTATTGTAGCTTCTCTTTTGTTTTTCATAACAAACGTGCTCGCTTGTGCAACTGATAAAAATATGTATTTGAAATGGCTTCATGTTTGGCATTGACTGAGTTATATATTAATACCCAAAATTTTACTTTTGTGGTGTGTCAGTGGTGTGTGAGCTCGTTCGTTAGGACTGTGAGTAAAGTCCGGCTGTTCTGGTGAAGGGGATAGATTTTGTTCTTGTTTTATAATACAGTTTTCCTGTCACAGTTCGGGCAGTTTAAAGAGAATTGTATTATTGAATAAGAAGGGATCTGAACCCACTTCATTAGATCAGTTTTTTATTTTTCATTAATAATTAACGTCGCGTTCAACCAGTGGATGCCAAATTGGGGGCCATTATCATAAAGGTAGGTGACTACTGAGTCATTGTTTTAAATTTTCCATAACCACAACAAATTTAATCTTCACTAGCAGCCAAGCGAGTAGCCCTTGAAATATTCATATAGTCTATTTATTGTTATTTCATAATTTATAATTATAATTCTAATTTTGTACTAATAATTTATTGTTTTGTTTTAATTATCAAAACCAGTACGATCATTTCTTGTTTTTCATTTTCCCACCCTTACATACTCGGTGAAGGCAGATCTTGTTTACACTTAGAAACCCCTGGACCAACAAAACGATCAATGCTATCTGCTAAATGCTTGGAAAAAAAAAGAAGAAGCTTATTTCAATTAGAAATAAAACACTAAGCTCAGAAAAGTCTAGTGAAGATGAAGAGGGAGATATTGAAGATTTTTTGAAAGATGAAGAAGCCTTGGAGGCTGAGAAGAAAACAGAAGAAATTCTTGTGTCCTATGCAGAGGGGAAAACAAGTTTTCGAGGACTTCTTAATTTAAAAGAAGCTGATAGAGATGTAGGAGAGTATGTTGCATTCACATATGAGGGAGAAGTTTTTCCTGGAAGAATCATTGAATTAATTGGAGAAGATGTGAAAATAACAGCAATGCAAAGTTCAATAGAATCTTGGAAGTGGCCTACACAGGATGACATTCATACATACAGTTGGGATGATGTGCTCGGTAAAATCAATCCTCCTAAACAAATTCCAAAAGAGGATTTTATACAATTCCAGAAATGAATTGTGTTTGGGACTTGGCATAAGTTGGTTTCTTTTCAGCAACATTTCTTTATTGACTTATTCTTAGATTTGAAAAAATATTTTTATTTCTATTCATCCAATCTATCTAAACTATAATTATTATAATTGTAATTATTATAAATAACTTAATTTTGAATCATTCCATACCCAGTCATGGTCTTACTTTTCCCAATATCTTCATTCTCTGTATATTTTTCATGTGATTCAAGTCATGGAGCAAAGTATACATGTCCCATTGGTAGACTTTGCTCCAAGAAAAATTTATTTATATTGGCATGGATAAACTTGAAAACCCCTATTATTTTATCTTAACTACCAAATAAATCATTTAACTTAGTACAGAAAATAAAATTTGATGATTTTTAAAACGTTTATCATCTTAGAAATATAAATGTATTTTTCTAGTCAATAAAGTGGAGCAAAGTAACCCCGATTGACGGTACCTAAATCATTGTTGGCCATGTTCAACAGCAATGTGTGTTGCATTCTCATCAGATTCATAATTGAAGAGCTACACCATTTTGGAAGAATTATGTTAAATTTCCATATTTGACAGCAGTGTGAGTTTTCATTTAGCCTCTGTGTTTAGGACGGTGGGAACAATAAAGACATTGGAACTGGGGCTGCATGCCAAATTCAAATTTCTGATGGTTATATAAGTCACATCATTTCATATGAATTGAATTTTCGTCCACTCTCAAGTATAAGTAGAATACTATCTGCAAGAGGTGAAGACAAAGGAGGAGAAAAAAGAAGAAAAGACAGAAAAAATAACACATCACTCACATTGAGTAGAAAAATTATTTTTGATAATTGAACATTGAAAAGTATTCAATGACGAAAGAAATAGGGTAGAGGCACCAATTTATTGTTGACACCACCCCAATTATTGATACAAATGTCTTCAACATTCAATAATAAGCTACCTATACCATATAGGTTTTTGAAATTGGCGCCAGGCAAATGCCACACTAATCATCCCTATTTCACAACCCCTTTCAAGTCACCACTATAACCTTAAAACCAGAAAAACAATCATTCTTCAGGTGACTATCGCAGCAGTTGGATTCTTATTCATTTTGCTAAGGAGGTAAGTTTATAAAATGTTTTTTCTTGATACTTATGATTTTTCTCTGATGTTCATGTTTGTTTTCCTGATTGATATTAATGAATACTTGATAAATAATGAGTTTTTAGAGGTGAATTGTTATCAGTAAATTAATTTTCCAGTGTCAAGTCAATAATTGGATTGGAAAAAACATATTTTTCCAAATTATTGACACATTTGTCAATAATAGGGGATTCTATGAAAAACTGACCTGATACATATTAAGATACTTCGAATGATTTGTGACACATTGATACTATTGAAAATTGAAAGAAAACATAGGGATACAATTCTTGACAGGGGGTGTCAATAACAGGTCGAAGTGCATGTCAATAATTTATTCATTCTACACCCATTATTGACAGTAAGAATGCCCAATTATTGAATTAATTATAAAATCAGGACGAGTCGTTTTGGACTAGGATAAAAGACCACAGATCACAAAAAACTTTAGGCCTATATATATTTTTTTAAAACTCTTAGGCTATATGGAGAAAATTGAAAGAAAAGAAAGTTGTCAAAAACAACTTTCATTTGGAACTTTTTACAACAGAACCATGATTTTATTGATACAGCAAGACAGTTTTGCTGAGGATGGGGTGAGTTTCGCACCAAAATCATGATTTTATTGCAGAAAGTTCCAAATAAAAGTGGTTTTGACAACATCTTTTGAAACTGGAAGACCAAGGTGCATGATTAGCGGGTAAAACGAGTGAATGAGCCAAACTTGATGTTGAAAAAGAAAGACTTCTGCCCCTTATTAAATGAAGTAATTCAGCAAATACCTCCATCCATTGTGATAAATGGTTTTCGAAAATGTGGCCTTTTCCCCTGGGATATAAGTGCAGTTTCAATTTTTTCTGAAGACTCTAATCCTCCATCTTCTCTGACATCACCCTCAAGAAGTGCTGTTCTCCAGTCACTGCAAGTGTTAGAACGATTTATTGGGGAGGAGACTGTAGTCAAATTTAAACAATCTTCAAGAGGAACTGGGAACATTGAAGATTCTTCCCTTTTTCTTGTTTGGAAAAGGATGAGAAGATGTCTAATGGAGCCCATGGAGCCCTTGAATCAATCTATTCAAGAAGTGATTGACCAGCAATTCAGCAGTGTTCAAGCAACTGAGGAAGTGGAGCAGCGTCCATTGATTCAAGATGATAACTCAATCATCATGGAACATGAGCTTCCCAGTACCAGTAGTGCTATAATACATTCAACTCCATCCAGAACTGAGGTCTCTAGCTTTGCTCAGTTGGAAAAGAAAGCTATTGACTCATCAACAGTACCAAGCCCCTTCAAAAGAGCTCTCAGTTGGCCAGATCCTATAGCCAAAATTGTAAAGAAACGACAAAGAGAAGCTGCGCCTAGTGTAGTGGCTTCAGCAGACTATAAAAATTACTTGAAAAGAAAGATGGAAAAGAAAGAAGAAGAAGAGGAGAAGAAGAGAGAGCGAGCGTCAGAACGAGCTAGGAAGAAAGCAGAAAAAGAGCAAATTAAGTCACAGAGAGAAGCTGAAAAGCAGAAAAAAAAGAATGAAGGTCAGCATAAAAAGAAAACTACAAGGACTAAGAGGTCAATTTTTGTAACATCTAGCGAGGAAGAAGACATTTGGGAGGCCCAAGACTATTCAGATGGAGATGGTGGGGAAGGAGGGAGTGGAATGAATAAGAAGAGAACACAGATGAAGAAACCAGAGAAAGGACTTGAAAAATCATATGAAGAGACTGGGAAGGAGAAAAAAAAGGTGACAAATCAGCAAAAAAAGAAAACTACTAGGGCGAAGAAATCAATGTTCAAAGAATTTTCAAGTGAGGAAGAAGCTAATCCAATTTGGGAGCCTCAAGATGAGAATAGAGAGGGAGAAATTCTAAGAAAAAGAAAAAAAAACAACCAATCAACAATGGGAAACTCAAAGTCCAAAATCGAGCTCAATCTTTGAAACATCTAATCAACAACCGGAACCTGTTGAACAAGATGAACTTATTACTTTCTATCAAGAAAATTTCCCAGGTATTCATGAGACAATCCTATTAGATAAGAATATTTTGGAAGGAGCTGAGGGAGAATTTGAAGAAATGGAAAAGCAATTGAAGAGTGGAAAAATGGAAGAAGGAGGGAATGAGGTGGTGCTCAACGTTATTGATGCTGGAGGCTGTAGCGTGGGAGAGATTGGGAATGAGGAGATTACACAGGACCGATTGAATCTTCAATTTCAAGAGAACATAGAATATGGAGTAGAACTAGCAGTTGGTGAAGGTGACTATATCCTGTCAAACTATTTAGGAGAGAAGAGGAGAATGCGAACTGCTTTCAAAATTTCTAAAATAACGGATGATCAGATTACAGGGAACCCTTCAAGACCTTGCAACCGAATGAGGAATGTATTCACATTGAGAGAAGATGAGGAGGTAGCAATTGAGGTGAAAGACATTGCGGCAAAACTACCTGAACCTCTTGTTTCCACTCAGAACAAAACACAAAAAATGTTATTTCCAGAACCATTGGACCTAGATATTGATTGATTTTTCCTATTATTGTATTTTTTTAATGATTGGTGCCTATTTAATGTCTCATCAGGCCTACTTATTTTTTATTTTTATGAATTGTAAATAAATCTAAATTCAATCTCAAATTGTGTCATTAATTGGAGTCCATCCTATCAATATCTGGTTGTAGATATGTAGATTGTCAATAATTGGTACTTTAAGATGTCAAACTGGTTCACAGGTGTCAATAATTGGTACTTTTACAAGTCAATAATTGGTTCATGGGTGTCAATAATATGGGAGAAAACATGCTCCTATATTTTAGCTAACAGAAAAATATAATGAAGTCTCAGACTTTAAACTTCAATTAGGAGTTGTAGCACAGATATTGGCCAATAGTTTAAACTTTAAAAAGTGAGAATTGGTCCATGGAGTCAGAAACTATTGAGAAAATACTGCAAAATTTTCCTCAAAGTGTCAATAATTGGTGCCCTTACCCTACACATTTGAAAAAAAAATTATTATACTACCTATCTATCTACATAACGACGTAGTTGAAACATTCATTTAGAATTGAATGACCAAACACTCGAGTTACAATGCCAGAATTACCAATGAATTGAAATTAATGTTAGTATTGAGTTATAGGGAACCGTATACTCGGGTTATAGTTATAGGTGACCGGTTCTGAGAAACGAGTAGTGCTACATTTTATTATCAGCTCATCAACTCGGTACACGTTTCATAACTGTTGTTTTCCTTGTTTACAATTTTGTCAGCTGTTACCTGCGAACTGTTTCAATCGACTTTTTTTAAGCGAGAAACTAAATCAGCTGAGCGAACACCGGGCTCTGCGTTTCCATGGCAACGGTACAACAACTGAACTATTTGACTAATATTATTGACTGTGACCCACTGAGCGCTTATCTACAGAGATAGCAGAGCCTATGTGCTATCATTAGTTTCTGTGTTGATCTTTCTCGCTGGGCATTAAACACTTAACTTGGCGCCAAACTCAAAACTCGCTGTACAGAATGGTTCAATGCTAACTGCCTTCAAGTTAATGAAACCAAAAGTGAAGAGATAATTTTTAATATGAAAATTAGCAATGAATCTAATAAATCCGTAAAACTTCTAGGGATAAAATTAGATGAAAAACTGAACTGGGAGGATCATGTAGCCTTAATTTGCTCTAGGCTTGCACGAGTTAATTTTCTGTTGCTTAAATTAAAAAGTAATGTCAGTAACAACTTGCTGCTGAGTTCCTATTTTGCGTTTTTCCATAGCCACCTAACATATGGCATAATACTCTGGGGTAACTCCACTGGCTCAGACAAATGTGTGAGTGTTTAAATGGCAAAAGAAAGCTCTGAGATGTATCGTGGGCTGTCTCCTCAAGATTCCTGCAGGGAGTACTTCAAGAAATTGAAAATAATGACAGTGCCAAGTTTGTACATATATAGCTGCATAACTTACATTGAAGAAAATATCAATAAACTTACAACCAGAACATCTATTCATACACACAACACTAGAAAAAAAACACACAATAGATTTATTTTATTCCAGGCTAACTAAGATCCACAAAAGCCATAATTATGTAGGTATTGAACTCTTTAACGCCCTTCCGCCAGTGCCCGTGCAGTACCTTTGGTGAAGATTAGTTCAAGTCAGTATTGGGTAACTGGATAAAGGGCAAGGCTTTTTACTCCATCACTGTAATATAAATAGGAGAAATCCATCTACAACTTCAATCAGTCATGATTTCAGAATTCTGAGTTCATTTTTGAGTGTGAAAACTTTGTGTTGTTCATGAACAACAGTGGGCACTAACCTCAGAAGTGTAGAGGTTAGGTTGCTATAGGTGAACATGAGTTTGTAGAAATTGTAAGAACTATATTGTTATACTATAATATATTCTGAGTTTTTATTATGAATTCATTGTCTGAAAAGTTTGATGCTGAGGACATTTATGTAGGTAGATATTCCGGATGGTGTTGATTCTGAGGTGAATGATATTGAGTCAGATATTGAAGATGAGGAACTGATTCAGCTTGCTGAAAATATTGACCATTTTAACAAAATTCAAGGACCTGAGGAAATACCGTTTCCAAGGACTCATGAAAAGTGTAGTGTGATAGATAATGATATTGATTTGAGTGCAGAACCTTTGTCATCAACAAACACAGGTACTAGTTCTAGAGTTACTGAAAATAACCAGGCTAAAACTAGTGTCAAGAAGACTAAATCAACAAAACCAGTCTGCAGATTAATGAAAAATAATTATTTGTTAAGAAGGTTGAACGGTCTGATAAATAATGATATTGCTAGGAATAGACTCAGAAAGCTGCATCACGCATTCTCAGAGCTGAGTAATGTTCTGAGTGTGGATCAATGCAAAGTAGTTTACTTTGCCTATGTCCGATCTATAATACTATATGGAATTCTAGCTTGGGGAGGGGCTTCCTCCTCAGTCATTGAGCCTCTTGCAGTCACCGAAAGATCTATTATAAAACAATCTTGAGAAGAGACTTTAGATATCCAATAATACAATTGTTTATCAAATTTCCCGTACTGGACGTTAGACAGCTTTTTTAAATCTTTTAGGAGAACTTCTAGGAGAAATAGTTAACCATAGCTACTCAACTCGTCACAGATCCAATTACAACTTTGAGATACCTCAGCTGTCTCATAGCTCTGAACTGACAAATCCTTCATACCTGGCCCATATGTTGTACAGAAATGTGCCAGGGGTGATTAGGAAGCAGAGGCGCTTAGTTTGGTAGTGTTTAGGAAGGGTGAACCAGATTGGTTGGGAAGAATCAGAAGAACTACTCCAATCTCGTTATGTTCGGTGACCAACACGTCTTCAAAGTTTCCAGACAATTGATTGGTATTTATTTTATCATTGATATTACCGGATTGACTGTTTTGCCTGTTTGGTTAATGTTTTTTTTCTCTCTTCTGAGACTTTCTGGAATATCCCAGCCACTACGGTCTTCAATTAAGTATTGTTTTTTTTATTTATTCACAACTAGTATTTAATGAGCCTGGATCAAGGTAGTTTCTATGCTCAGTCAGAGCAGAGTACATCATATAAGAGTTAGCGAAAATATTAAGGGGTGGTTTCCGAGCTCGGGATCTAGCTAAGTTCTAGACTTACAAAGTCCAGAATTAAGCGCTCGGATCTTAATCGACTTTCTGAGTCACGATTTTATATTCTAAACTCCGGGGTCTATAATGTTCTCGACTTATTTGAGTCCAGGACTTTAATTTAGTAAACATGAGGGAAATTCACAATATTTTGCTGTTATATTGTTGGCATTATAGCAAAACGAAAACAGCTGATTGCAGCGGGATAATTCAAATGAGCATGCTCTCCAAACTATTTTGTGAAAATACGTTTCGATTTCTTTGTAGGCCTATTCAAAGCAAAACCTAACCTTTTGAAAGATGAATGAATAAACATTTTATTTTACGTTATGCTATTATTGATCATTGATCCTAACCAGTGATTTTGGAATTAAACGCTCGTAAGAGGGATTGATGATGTTACAAATGTTGCATTTGAAAAGTTCTCCACAGAAAAGCGAAATGCTGACGCTGGAGACTGAATGTGTATTTTTAAAATGATGAAGTAGAGCGTTTTTATATTAATTATATTTATTATTTATAATATTTATATTAACTATACCCGACCGCACAGTTGGCATGATCGTCTTTTAACAATGTAGAATTAATAATTAACAAAATATTTATCTTAATCATGAAAATTCATTATGAAATTATTGTAAAATATAATTTCTTGCTTAATGAAATATAATTGATTATTTTAAACGAGAATGGACCGTTAATATTACATAATTAAACCTGTATCAGAAACAGTTATTGAAGGCATTGACAAGACAGAGGGTCGGCAACGTTTTTCTCCTATCTTTCTCCACTGCCATTATAACGTGGTATATAGTATAGTACTCACTATAATGTATTGTATTTCACATTAAACATTGTATCATGTTTTTTGGAAAATAAATAAATTGAATTGAAATTTATGTTGAATTTAGGATTCATTCTATAAGCAGTACAGTAAATGTTATATAAATATTATTACTGATGGATATCTAGTCAACATTCAAAAAATAAAAATCTTTACAATAAACTTTTTACAATTATTAACAAAGATCATGACACACCAGTAAGTGGGTATTACAATACCAGACAGCATGGTCATTGGTGTCCAGTCAAAATACTAGAACACCTACCTATCTAATAAACACTTAGAACAAAATAGGAAAACAAAGATATTGTCAAATTTCACTAAAAATTTATTAAAACAGTACCAACGCATCATCAGCTGTACTGAGGAATCCTGAGGAGACAATATCTTTGTTTTCTTATTATGGAGAGATTTCACAACATCACCATCAATTCTACTAACTTACAAGAAAGCCTAAAGTATTAAAGTTACTATTCAAATTACAATTGAATGATACCTATGAAAAATAATGTAATAAAACAAATATCAAGACCGGCTTTGCCAATGTTATTATGCATCTGTTTACCGATCAAGCTTAATTGGCAAGTAATATTGGATCAAGGTAGTTTCTATGCTTAAAGCCAGAACAGAGTACAGCAAAAATATTACGTTTGAATATTTGTGTATTCAGTCTACATTTTTGCCTCCTGTATCGTGCCTGACAATAATCATCTAGCATGTTACAAAGTTCACTTATGATAGTGCTTTGCATCCTATCTGTGTTCTTTCCTTGAAGATATTCAATTGTAATTCGTGAGTTATTGATGAATATCTATTAAATTCCTCCATGATTTATTTCTACATCACCGTTTGTTGTTGGTTTTCTGTGAGCTACTTGACGTTTTTATATAAAATACAGAAAGTCTACAAATAACTAGCTGTAAATAATTATTTATGGCATCATGTTCAACCAATACTCACAATGATCATTGTAATATGACATTCTTTTGTGACTTCACCAAGTGATTGTCAGCGGTTCCTTCACCGTTTCCTCGTCAACTGGAACTTTCCTCTTCGAGTAACGAACTGAAATGTAAAGAATTCTAGTTGAATTTTTTTCTCAAAAAATACATTCAGATCAGAAATATCCTTAAACAAACGCGTTTATTTTTATGCTTAGTACATTTTTCAAGTTTGAGCTTTCATAAATTAGATCTTCAGGATGAGTTGTCCAGCACCTTGAGGAATTATTAATCTGAACGGAATTGGATACATTTATAATGGTGATATTTGGACAAATATAATTTATTGATAAAAGTATAGAAACAAATTTGAAAATATTTTTTACATAGGTAAAGAAAGTGAATTAGATCAAGTGAACTCCATTTCGAATCCAGACATCGTTCAATTTTAAAGTATCATAAAAAGTGTAGAAATTAAAATTAAATTCTACTAAGTGGTTTGGGTTTTAGATCAACATAAATTAAGAGTTCATATGAAGATCATGGGTGCATAAATAGTTCTTACGCCTTGATATACAAGGTTGAAGATTTAGTACCTATCAAGTTTGTTGAGGTCATTCTGGGAAGGAAAATTGAATGACATAAGGTTTCTTGCCTGAAAAATTGAATAATGTACGATTAATATCTCTCTCATCTCTTGAGACATTTAATTCAAACCGTGAAAAATAGATGTTGAAATCAAACTTTTTGAGACGTGAGATACCGCACAGTATAAGATGAAGCTAAAGTTTAAACTAAATCTGATTTTTTGGGTTAAAACTAAAATTCCGTTTGTATAGTATTAGTTTAAACTCTTTGAAAGATTAGACCACCAAAGCAGGAGGTTTAAACCAAAAAAATTTGATTAACTTGATATTTGCAAAGAAACAAATGATGGTGATTTCTAGGATGAGGAAAAATTTGTAAACGTTTTCGCCTGAGTAGAGCAAAAATGTCAAATTCGTAATGGATCAAATAAAAGACTCAAAAAAGAATAAGACAACTTTGAACAGTGCTCTTTCAGCACAAGACATGTTTTCAATAACACTGATATATTTTCTTTCGTAAGTTTTCTAATAAGCGTGGGAGACCAAATAAGACTAAAGCACAACATCACTTTTCTTAAAAAATATATTAACTCAATGAAATAGTATTTTTTTCGTCATTTGAGAAATTTATCAATTTTTTCTTCTATTTCCGTACAGCATACAGCTCTGAGGATCTTCAACGATGAATAAGTAGAAATATAACCTCAATGTACTTCTTGATTGTAAACAAATAACAAATTACCTGTAGAATTCAGCCTTCTTGATAGTGTGAACTATATCATTCTATTACCAACTTAACGCCAAACTAGTTTAACTTGAACTGGATTGATAATTACACTGAAAACCCCGATTCAAGTTTAAACTTTCAGATTAACTTGATCTAGTTTAGCAATCTATACTGTGCAAACGGTCCTAACTTATTAGGATACCAGTTACCAGTTATGTTGTTACACCATCATCAAACTCTTTACCAGAGTGAAGAACAGGACATCAGAGAAATTACTCTATCAAAGTAACGATACAAAACAAAGTCTACCAGAGATTGACAATAATTGTTCAACGACTGAAACCGATATCACGTTATATTGAATTCGTTGTGACGATTTTGAACAATTTTATTGAATTTGGATAACTATTACAACAACATCACCTTCACTACTACTCAAAATATTGAGTGAATTAGGTATTATAATAAATTACAAAAGAATCCTTGAGCTTTTCAAGGGCCATTATATTTAATAGTTTAATTAAGGTAAAAAATGCAATATTATAATATGCTCAAGAGGCACCGTCATTCTAAGTAAATCACTCTGCACTCTCTTAGATATTCCTATAAACTAGACTTTGAATGCGGCCAATCGCTTATCAAGCATCACAAATTATTGCTTTTAAAATGCATTGTTTATAAAAATTCACACAAATTATGAAATTCAATGTTCAAATGGTTCCATTTGTCGTAGACTACCTCTACGATGAAAAATAATTAACTTATGTTGGGAGCTCTTACCATATTACAACCTCCAGCAGCTGTTGCGGCGGACACTTTATGTTCTTTCAACTATTCAGCAGTGCCTCTGGCCTTGTCCGATATATTCCATCTGAATATCTGAAATTATGTAGTCATTGAGTCACTCACTAGTCCCATGTTCATTCAAAGTATGACAATATTTGTATCAATATGTAATAAATAAATATCCATATCAAATTGGAATTTATGAGTTTCATTATGATATCAAACATGGATGAAGCAGCAGTATAAGGATGTTTAAAGAGAATGAAGTGTATTTTCGGTATATATCAATCTTGATGGTGTCTGAGTATTTAGTTTTTCAGGGTCATTGCAGAAAAGGAATAGTATTTGAAAATTATGCCAGTTAGTGCAGGCCAAAAACAGTTTGATAACTTTCAATAGCATTTTAAAATCTGCGCCATAAAGGTGCCGTATGTTGCTTAGTGTTTCAACATCTGGAGATTGATAATTGTGTAACAACTTAGACTAGATTCGCACTCTACAAAGGTGGTTCAATTTGAAGTTTTTCTACATTCAAGTGTTAATGTGGCTCCAAACCATTGAATCAAATATATATTACATTAGAAAAGATACTTAATTATTGTGGAATATTCATTACTGTACTTAGCATGGGAAATAAACATAAAAAGAATGAAGTTAAAACCCAGAAAATCAAATGTTTTGAACTTGGGATAAAAAATTATCTATATAAATTAAAGCGAAATTGCACTGATTCATCCACTCACTCATTCATTCATAATCAACAGAACTAAAAATCTACTCAACCAAATACGTTCAAATTTGGCATATGTTTATGTGGCCTTCTAGAGGCGCACTAAGAACGGGTTTGAAAAACTTTCAAAGATACGCTCAAAATCTGTATTTTTCTGCGTTTTCTCAGTTGCTAAAGTACAGAAATTTACGCCAAAGATATGCCCAAAATCGGCGTTTTTTTAGCTTTATCAAGAGCAAATTAACAGAAAATATACAAATTTGATACATATTTTCAGCTAGGTTCTTGAAGTTTTGTGTTAGAAGAGCTTCAAAATGTTTCCGAAGATACAACCAAAATCGACGTTTTCCTGCGTGGTCTCAGTCAACTGGTGATTAAATCGATCCTAAATATTTGTATTTGACGGGAGGGAGCTAGCTCAGATGAAGAATGCAGGCGAGCAAAGCGAGTCTGCTGTGCTTATCCCTGGACGATCCAGCCGGGGGTTCAGGGGGCGGAGCCCTCTGCCTAAACGGATAAGGCGAGCTACGCGAGCCTGCCGGCTAGTTAACTATAGTTTTATTTGGTCCAACAGCTGTTTAGATTTGATTCAATCTTACTCTATGCCCACGGTCTTAACAATCATTATCGTTCGATAATTTTCATGGAGAATAAAAAACTCACCTCAGCTTCACCGAAACCACGTATCAAATAGCCTCCTGGATTACTGAAAACATCTGGTTCTTGAAGACAAAACGTTTTCAATTGCGTCTTGTTCCACTTGAGACTCCTTGTATCTACTGAAAATTACAAAGATACTTGAAATAGATTGGAATATTAGATACAACAACATAAAATCTCGATCTCTAAAGGTACTATCGAGATAGGCATACACAAAAATTTTATTGTGTTATTGGGCTATGATTTATTGATATACTAACTAAACAAGTTCTAGAGTGCAGGTAACCCTAGTTTATCAGTAATGAGAGCAGATTATTCTGATAAAATGTGTAATGGAAAATATATTAATTTTTTACTTGGATTGAGCTGTCGGAACACTACGAAATACTTAAGACATTGATGCATTAACTTTACATCAAAATCCTGTTCTTCACACAGAAGATATAGGCCTATATATTACAGATAAGGCACCGATCAGAACTCATGTTGTTTCAAACAGTACAGGAGTTTTAAATCAACTTCGAGTCAGTAAGGCTATTAAAGATTTACTTTGCATTCAGATGTTCATCACACACATGATGAACAGCACATCTGAGATCAGAGATCCACGCATATGAAAGACTTTACATTCAGATAATGCTCTTAAGATAATCTACATGAGTGACTAACTCCCAATTGTTTGACACCTGGTAGGATACAAGCATCATTTCAAACGTTAATCCATTGAATGTTAAAAAATTATAATGATCAATACATAACTTACCGGGATTTCAGGTAAAGCTGATTTGTCTAGTATCATTTCTTCTCAGTCTTGATAGTAATTCAATGTACAGTAGTCGATAAGATTCCAATCATTCGTGATAATTGTTTATATCCTCTCCGTGAAATAAACTGCTCATAGCACTGCTCACAGAAGGCCCTTCTTCACCTCTCGCATATCGAAAGCTTTCAGGAACTGAGTGAGCTGACTGACACAAATGCTGAGCCGTCAATTAAAACTTCGTCAATGAGGGAGATGGACTGAAAACTTGTATTACAACTATAATATTCTTCTTCCTCTCACGGGTTAGGTATTAATGCCTGTTCGGAACCTCTGTGCCACTAAAATTAACCAATCTCTCCCTGAGACGTCCGCGATCTCTTCTTACTCCGTTATTCCATATCGTTGTTTATTTGACAGTCCTTTTTTATGATCCATATTTCCGGTCCTATCCGAGGCTAATCAGGTTATGAGGTTTGTCAGTAAGTGAGCTTATCCTTTGGCCGCGTTACGAGCGCTGCACAGGTTGAGTTCAGTGGTGGGGCAACCTTGCTGCACCCGAACCTGCAGGATTTAAACTGAATATTTGCCTGAAAAAATAATCCAAGTTATACGATTTCAGAAAAATGCAACTCACCACCAAACAAATCAATATGCCATAATCATTGGATGGTGTCAAGTTACTGATGGACATCTAGAATGAAAACATCAATTTGCATTCAACACAAGCCATATTACTATTACAAACAAAACTTGAGTAAATAATTTCAAACTTTTTTGTCTATTGGTTCTCAAAAAAGAATGGAAAAACTAGGATTTTTGGCGTATTTTTGAAACCCACTCATGAAAAGAATTCTAGTCTCTAGCTAAACTTCTGCACTAGATTTGTGCATTTTCTGTTCATTTATTCTCCAAATAGCTGAGAAAACACAGGAAAATGCTGATGTTGGGAATATCTTCGGAATTTTTTAAAATCCGTTCTTAATGTGCCTCTAAAAGGCCAATTGAACACACCTGCCAAATTTGAACGTGTTTGGTCCAGTAGATTTGATACATGACTGAGTGCCATTTCGCCTTTTATTTATAATTATATATTGTAGATATGTTAATTTTCATTAATGTATTTCGCTAGGTGGAGTTCTGTCTCTGACTATTATGCAAGTCATACTTTGTTGAATAAAATAACATATCAATACTAGCTTATTCTATAATTATATATTTCTTCATCATCTGTAATCTATATGTCTTCATCACCTTTGGAGTTAATATTATATGAACTTTTTCAAGTTTTAAATTTATCATTGGAAGTATTCAAACACGTAAAATAAAATATAACGGGAGTTATAGATTCCAATTTGTCTTGCCTGTAAAATTAGATGGACATAACCTAAATGGTTCTCTCTAATTATGTTTTAAAGGTAAAAGTGAAGGTTAGGGAGGTTAGGTTTCTGCTTTCAAATATTAATACGCTAATATTATTTTAAAATGTTTTGATGATTTTAGATAATAAACACAAGTAACGAAAAGTTGAAATACTAGAAAATTCAAAATAAATCTATTACTTTATTTTTGATTTTAGATAATAAACACAAGTAACGAAAAGTTGAAATACTAGAAAATTCAAAATAAATCTATTACAGTAGGCCTATAACGAGTTAAGAATATTAAAGTTTTTTGATCAATTATTATTCACATCGTTATTATTTTCAGTAAAAGAGACATTGTAACTTATACAGTACTCACCATGATCGCGTTGACAAGTCATTTTTGTTTATTAGATTTAATCAAGTCCTTCAATTCCTTTTCCAATACTGTAATTTGTCTACGCAATGACCAAATCGATATCCTTGTCATCAATTCCAAATTCATCAAATTTTGTTTTGACACTTTCCTCTTATGGTGTAACCAACTGTAAAGAGAGATTGTTAATTGAATTAATTTATTGCTCAACAAATATATAGTTGTAATGTTTCATCCATGAACTCCTCTGTGTTTTCCTTCACAAAAAGGACATATCATCAACTCTATCAATGATACAACTTGCATTCAGTGAATAAAATAAAACCTACTCACTTTTTTGGCACTGCAAAGGTAAATTTCATTATTTATCAAGAAATGGAAGTAGTATCTTTGATATAGTTATTATCAAGTATTTCAACAAGGAAAACATCAACTACAGTTACTTCATTATGTCGCGCACATCAAATTAAACAAGTCTGAAAAGAGTCGGGTTTCTATATTTTTGGTGTAAGGCTAACACAAGATAGCATCACTTTTTATATTATATGTAAAGTTATTTAATGAGGTTACAACAGTATGCAGTATGGTTTTGTGTACGATTATGTGTTTTTATCTTTGTTGAATAAATAAATAAATGATGTTAGCATGTCGTTTTGCCAAGAGCAACGAGTGTTCCTTCCTCAACATTATTGTACCAGTATTCAACGCCTCCAGATTTTTTCCTGTAGAGTTATTTCGAGGGGCTGAATAAATAGGCTTCATACACTGAATAAATTAAATATAAAAATAACGACGGAGATTAGCAATATTAGTTTAGGGACATTTCATAAAGTGCCGAGAAGTAAAGAGTGGTAAATCACATTCTTGGGTGTATTAATAACGAACAAGGCAACACAAGGCTATTTCATTTTTAACTTGTGTTATGAAATGTTAGTAATAATTGTGAAAACTAAAATTAAATTATGAATATAAGTATATTGCGAGGATTGTCTCAGAATTAAGTTACATCATTTTTTAAAAGGGAAGAAAAAATTTTCTTCAAAGTTCAGTGGCAGTGTATGAGATGTGTATGTTAATTTTAACATTTGGAGAGAGTAGCTAATGAATTTTGTGAAGCGTAAGGCTACGGTCGGTGTTTTCGGACATCTTCAGTTGTTTTGGGCACGTGGCGTGGATGGACGGCCGCTTCGTTGTTATGCTTCCTTAAACAGAGGATTGGCCCACATGAAACAATTGGCCTTGACATAACGTCTATACATACCACACAGCTCGCGGTGAATTTTAGTTGTACTTTATTCTTTCCCGTTAAAAAACGGATGACACCACGTATTTTGCAATCGGCGGTAGAAATGAGAGGTAGCTCCATATTGGATTGCTCGTAACTGAAGAATGAATCATGGTAGCCTCATGAGAATGTTACAGCAATACCACTAAACCTGGAAGAAATTTACCTGAAAATTTCAGCCTTTTCCTCCATGTACAAGATTATAAAAAAATAGACAATCCTCGTCTCAGAATATTTACATATGATCAGGATCAGAATATTAACATACCGGTTTGAGACCGAGCGTTGACATACGTTTCCTGGATTTCTTCTTCCAGAGGGATTGTTTGGTTTTGCTGGCCATATCAACAGAAGGCCCTTCTTCTCCAAAAGATCCTTTCGGCCCTTCTCCAGCTCAGGAACTGAGTCCGACTCAGCTGCTGAGGCATCACTTTCAACTTCCATCAAAGAGGAAGATGGGTTATTAAGTTCTATTGATTCTGGCATCTTCGCCTGAAAAGGAGATGTCCATACTATTAATAACACTTAGGTTATGAACTAATTCTGTTACTGACACAACTTGGATTTTATTATTTTTCAGGAATACGAATCGTATCTGTAACAAGTATTTCATCACGGAAAACAACATGAAGGTTATTGTTTTGGAACCAGACCATTAAGATTCAACTCACACTACCTCGACTCGAATCGTACGACTCCAGTCGAGGATACTCCAGTCTCTCGACCTCACTACTTTTTCGCTCATTGTCACTACTTCAATTCCATGCTACTCTTTTTTCTAACCATACTTTATTAAAAATATAAGATCTAATTCGTCACTAATTTGCATGTAACAGATTTTATAATAGTTATAAAAATATTGTCTCATCTAATTCGTATTATTGTCTTATCTGAAATGATGAAACATCACGTTCATGGAACATAACCTCACTTTCATTAAAAATGCACGGTACTACGCAAATCAAGTCGAGGCTTGACCAGCACGACTGTACAACTGCTCAAAGAGGCACAACGCTCGACTCAGTCTCACAGTCGTGAGGTCGCGGAGACTAGAATCTACTGGTCTACTAGGCTCAACCCACACTTAAGCAACTCAGGTAGAGAAGAGACTTGACTCTAGTCTCTTCTAGATGCAGCATGTATTTTCAAATGGTGACGTCGCGGAGACTAGAATCGAATGGTCTGCGTGTCACCATTTCAATTCAATTTCATTTATTGCCAATTAGAATATTCAAAACATATTACAAACTCTTTATAATATGACATATATCATTAAAAATATAATTAAATAAACATAATTACTCATACATATAATTGAATAAAATTAAAATAAAATATAAAATGTAGGCATCACCAGCAAAAAGAAAATCACATGCTGCGTGCTGCGTCGAGAAGACTAGAGTCGCAGTCTCTTCTCGACTTGAGTTGCGTAAGTGTGAGTTAAGCCTCAGTGTCACCATTTGAAAACACATGCTGCGTCGAGAAGAGACTATAGTCGCAGTCTCTTCTCGACTTGAGTCGCGTAAATGTGAATTGGTTAACTCCAAACAAATCACTACAGCCATGGTCACTATGGCGTTAGTTAGGTTGGTTTACTCATGTTAGTCCAGGATTCAAAAATGAATAGTTATCAAGTAGGCCTAATTGAAGTTGCTAAAGCAAACAATCGAATAAGATTGATGTAATCTAGATAAGATGATGTAACCGGTAATAGAAGTTTCAAGAGAATTTAAGATTGGTTATGATATTATGACTAGGCGTGCAGAAGAGAAACAAAATCTGGGCAATAGGAACACAAACTGAACGCTTGCACTTGATAGTGTGAGCAGCTTCATGCAAGTTACAACGTGTTTCAAGACATTTTCCAGATTTTGTTTTTCGGCTCATGCATGATTCGAAGTGCACTTGCACATATAGGCACTCAATGTGGTGATCACACCCTAAGCATCTCTTGTTTGCGCACAGGCATCTATTTGCCCATTTTGCTTCTACCATTTTTGTAGAAGTTATTAATTATGTTAGTGTAATCATTATTTGGTCTTACTTTGTTTCTAAGTTTGATTACAAATGGTTTTTATTTCGTAATCTGCATTTTTTTAATATACACTTTCTGTAGGCCTACGTCTACTACATAAAAAAATTAATAATCAAGTTGAGCAAATTCAAGTTTACAGGTTCAGCTATGGAAGCATGGACCACTGAGAAATGCGAAATTGATTTTTATTCAATGTATTGATACATGAATAGCCAAATAGAGAAAATCATTATTGGAGGCTAGAAAATGATAAAAAATAATCCAATTTGCATAACCAATAAATTAAATTACAGCATGATGCCTAGACTTGGTTTAACTGGGAATAAGAATGATTATTATAGATCGTAGAAAGGGTGCGTAGGCAGCATATTTCAAGATTTTGAACACTGACAAATAATAATTTAGTATGCCTATTACTCACCTAAATATTATCAAAAATAATGGGAAGGAATCTGACCCTTTTAGAATTAGTGGATCCTGATGAATTGAGTGAATGTTGGATCTGACGAAACAAACTAACAACAAAGTGGAAAAATGAAGCAAAAATGGAGAATGGACCATTCGCATTCACTGAGTTTTGATGCACAAACACAAAGGAAAGAAGGATCATTCAGATACAAACCACTCTCGATTGCAATTGCGCATAGGCTTCCTGTTCCCTCTCATCAATACAAAAGAAAGTAGAGGTTTGACCGGGAACCGGAAATCCAGATTAGGAGCTTTATACAAAGCATGCTGTCTGGACGAAACATAAGTGACTTGATAAATTGTCTGTCGTTGAGGTTGAGCGTTTTACAATGTTTCTGAAATTATTTTCACGTACAGAGTAGCCGTTGAGCATTTTATCAGTTAGAAGAGCATACACATTATAATTATTATTATTATTACAAAGTATTTGCAGATTTTACATCTTTTGACTTTTGAAAGTTAGTTTTGATCCTTTCACATTTTGAAAAATTTGGGTAAAGATCAAATTAGGTTGAATTGGATGTTGAGTTTATAGTGAGGTCCACGTTATAATGGCAGTGTTTGATTAGCAGTGTTTTATTCTGTTTTTAACCGTCAAAATGTAAAATTCTTAGTTTTTGGTGTTTTTTAGTGAAAATGGACTAGATTCTAGAAAAGTGAAACCATAACCCTATTTCGGACTTTTAAAATGTTATCTAAATTTGGGAGAAAAATTAATAGTACAAGGAGTATCCTTAGTTTTTCTCTCCCAATCAGTGCTACTTTGTGGAAATTATAAATAAATAAATAAATAATGGTATTTATATCCTTGTGTTCCATTAAACAAAGCGGTTAGCGCTATCTCTTTCTCGCTTTGCTCTGTTGCCAGATCGTCTTTTAACTATGTAAATTCATTATGAAATTATTGAAAAATATAATTTATTGCTTGATAAAATATAATTGATTGTTTTAAACGAGAATGAACAGCTATTATTACATCAATAAACCTGTATCTGCACCGTCTATAGAAGGCATTGACAAGACAGAGGTCCGGCAACGTTTGTCTCCTACATTTCCCCACTGCCATTGTAACGTGGACCTCACTATAGGGTCGTAAGGTTGTAGTTTTAGTTTAGGTGATGTTTGTAAGGATGGAGTTTAACGTTATAATGACAGTGGAGAAATATGGAAGAAAAGCGTTGCCCATTCTCTGCCTAGCAACTGCTTTCTATATTGGATTACCAATTATATTATATAAATTACCAATAATATTTTATGCATATAGAACATTTATATTTTTCAAATATTAAAATATAAATTTTCAAATGTATACCTTATGAACTGCTGATAAATTATCTGCACTTGAGTAAAGCAATTTCTCCGCATTTCTGCACATAGTAAAATTTATTACATTCAAAATTAAAAATAAATCACATAATTTCATCAAGAACGTTATTCAAGTTTGATTGAGATTCACATTATGAAGTCAGCATTAGTTTGATTACTGATTACTATTAGTTTGCTGTCCTTGCCTGTCATTAGGTAAAACAGAAAGCTCATTACTTTTCAAACTTTAAGAAAAAATATCAATTTTGATGAATTTTAGTTTTTAATCAACAATATCTTCCGATTGTCACAATTCAAATGTATAATGCAAAATCCCTCTGGGCATAATTTTATGATCTACCCTCTTCGTATCTATGGGTAGAGCGCTCTATCTCTTATAGATTTCCAAGTACATCTGCTAAAAATGCACCTTGCATTTTGAAAAACACCTAATTTTAAGCTTCAATCATCATCATCAACTTCATTGTCCTCACATTGAGATTTCGCACAATGATATAAGTCCATAAGATCATGTTCTATGAGGATCACCCATTAGATGCACTTAATTTAGTCACAACTTTTGACACAATGACATGATCTCCTCATACTACAGCTCATTCTTCTCGGCTCGTCAAGGCGGATCAAAACCATGTATCATAAGTCAAATTTGTTGGAGAAATGGGAAATTTATTGTTAAGTGTACTTCAGCACATATTCCCGTACACAAAATAATGCCCAATTTCTATATTCAAAGTTGCGTATCTTGTGGAATATACCAGTTAAAAATTAAAAATCTAGTTACCGGTAAGGATGTGAAGAATTTTACTCTTTTCAATGAACAATAATTTCGATTTCAATACCATTAGAAAGTTACAACTCATTAGAAAAATGGCGATTTTAGTTGTACAATTTTTTCACGATTTTACAGTTAATCAAGAGTCTCTAGAATGAGTCCGATACATCATAGAATCTCATAATTGGTTTCAAATTGAAAATAATTTTATTCTATACGAGCTCATTTTCCTTGAATACATCTTGAACCACTGTTTCCTATCATAGAACTGCCGAGATCGTGAATATGAGGAAAGTACGAGGGTGAGTCAATTATTATCCGCAATGTAGGTGTATTTCTGTTCATGTTGGTAGCACTGTTAATTTGCGTTAATGATGCATTACTTTGCTTATTTGTGCTTATATCTTGGCTAGTTTCAAACTGTTGTTTCTATTACATAATCACTGACATGTTGTTAATTATGGGCGCTCCACTTGTCATTTGCACCAACGTTCAGTGAACCGTTTTCCGAGGTCGGAAGGTGTAACAGGGGAAATTCATCAAAACTTTCAGTGCTATACGGGAATAGTGTTACCATACAATAACTGAGTGTTTATGAATGGAATTCATTAAATTTTGTCCACTCTCCTACCACGAAAAACAATTGGCTCACTAATCGTTATGCTCTTATTTGGTGCATATGAATAGTGTAGCTGCCATAATTAACACCATGCCAGTGATGATGGAATTGGAATAGCTGTTTGAATAGCCTAGATACAAGCACAAAAAATGAACAAATAATAAGTACATCATCAAAGCAAATTAACATTCCAACCAACATAAATAAAAATACACCTATATTGCGGATAAATACTAACAGATTGAGTGATGAGATAAAGCAGAGAGTAATAGCTGGCAATCGTGCGTATTATGCCAATATTAAATTGATCACCTCTCGGTCTCTATCTAGGACAACCAAACTGAAAATTTACAAAACGCTGATCTGACCAATAATCACGTATGGCTCAGAAACATGGAGTGTCACCGCTGTTGATGCCTCTAAACTAAGAATTTTTGAAAGAAAAATTATCAGGCGAATATATGGGGGTGTCAACGACAATGGAGAGTGGAGAAGAAGATCAAACAATGGAATAAATGAAATTCTTGGAGGTGAGGATGTGGTCCGTTCCATTAAATCACAGAGATTGCGCTGTTCTGGTCATATTGAGTGAATGGCAGAACATCGAATGCCAAGAGCAATTTATAAGGCCAGGATGGAGGGCAGAAGACGACAGGGGAGACCACGCAACTGATGGAGCGATGAAGTGGAGGACGATCTCTGAAAGATGGGGATAAGAGCATGGAGACGAAAGGCATGTGACCGTGATGTGTGGAGGGCTCTTGTGCGAGAGGCTAAAGCTCACATCGAGCTGTAAAGCCAGAAGAAGAAGATATTGCGGATAATAATTGACTTACCTTCGTATCTTCAACTCTTGAATGATTTCTTAAACGATCGAATCGTACTTTACAGACATATTTTTTCATGAATCATTCACAGCAAATGAAAGATGAAATTTTATTCTCTAATTCAAGATCAAGTATTTTTATAATAAGGGGTTATTGAGATTTGAATATAGAAATTAGCATATATTGAATATTAGAAATTAGCAATTATTTTGTCTATGGAAATATGGGTTAAAGTACACTCAACAATAAATTACCCATTTGTTCTACGAATTTGACTCAAAACAATATAGGGGTTTTATGGAGAAGTAGCATCGAAAGGAAACTTTATCTTTGGATGTTGAGGTAAGGCAATTTTTGGCCAAATTGCACTGTACTATAAATGAGATAAAGCGCTCTACTCAGTCTCAAGTTGTAGAGCACAAAACTATTGGGATTTTGAATTAAACATATGAATTGTGACAGTCAGAAGATATTGTTGATTAAAAACTGAAATTCATCAAAATTGATTTTTCCTTGAAATTTTAATCATTTTTGAAAACTTGTAACAAAGTACTCATTGGAGTACTGAAAAAATAATCTGGAAAAAGGTGAAAGCGAATTTACTGTCCAATGACTGGATTTGGAGGAAACAGCTGTAAACTGGAAAATGAACTGAAAATACGAGGTATTTGGGCCAAACACCTGTATTACCACAAGGAAATTTTGCTAGGAAAATTGATTGTGTACTTCTCTTACGCATTCAAACAATATATTAAAAAGTCAGAACAACAATATATATTGCAATCACACCCCCTTTTTCATGTCTATATTGATTGGACTATTATTAAACAAAACAATTTAGGTTCTTCAGAACATATGTATAATTTTAAAAAGTCAGAACAACAATATATATATTGCAATCACACCCCCTTTTTCATGTCTATATTGATTGGACTATAATTAAACAAAACAATTTAGGTTCTTCAGAACATATGTGTAATTTGATGTACTATCGATAATTTCAATAACGATAAAACTTACACAAGATACGGAACTATACCTCAAATGAATATATAAATAGAATATCAAAAGAAACCCTACTCGTTCTGATATAACCTTTCAATACACAGTGCCAAAAAAACGCATAGTATTGATAAAAATCCACATCAATACACCAACCAGTATCGCCCATATAATCACTACATTTACACCACCCATCTACCGGCTAAATTTAATTTCAACTCTGTCCTGAATTAATATGAAATTATCAACATAGCTACTTGACGGAAGTTTAAACAAATTCCTGTATTTCAACAAAATTCTATACGTTTTCCGCCCAAAAGAAACTCACCTACAATTCCCGGTTTTCCCGCCCTGTGGATACCCTGGGGTTGTCGCCTGAAAAACACTAAATATGGTCTGACTCCATTTTTTTAATGTTACTTAATATCTTAATATATTCTTTCCGTGTCGATATACTCGTTGCAAGTATTCTTTGAAGCAGTTAGTTGGTAGACGCATAACAAAAGTCATGTCTTCCAAATTGTAAGTGAGATCGTCCTCTTTTCCTGCCTCATAATCTAAGGGGTTGAAGTCTGTCTCTGGATAGCAATCAGTACAAAATTTAGGCACAAGCCACAAAACAGATGCTCTTTTTTCTTCAAAAATTCTCAAAAATTTTCTAAGCTGTGCGTAACGGAACTCATGCTTATTAATGTGAAACCGCACAACATCTCCAGCTTTGAACAGAACCCCACCATCGCTTTGTAGTTCATTGGATGTAAACGAATGAATGTTTTTTTAGTATTTTTGTGAGGAATCTTCTTCTTGAAAACCGATCTTCGGCCACTTGCAGTTTCATGATGAGTGGATGATGTTTGAGGAGGACAGATCCTTGCCTTCCTTGACACTCTTGGTGTGTTACGTGTTGTTATCTGAAAATAAAGAGATCAATTAATATTTGCTACATAAGGCCCGGTTTCAAGGACACATAATAAATCTGACTGACCATTGGTCAATTATCAATCAACGTGCAATGGGGCCATCTCAAACGGGCCCACTTGCTCCGTATACCGATGCATTGCTCCTAGCGCCTGCCAGCGCCGATATAAATTAATTTTGAATTGTCAACTGGAGAAAATCTCTTTGAAATACCATGCAAATCATCCGTGGCCATCGTAGAATACATACGAGTTGAACGATAGCCACGAATCATTACGTAGCACATTGAAGGGCCCCCAGAATTAAGGCCCATTGATACATTAGATTAAATAAGTATCCTAGAGACAGGGCTAATTACCCTAATTAGCTTAATAAACGTGGCCCTTCCATAAGGGCCAAGTGGGCCGGGCACACCCAAATGAAACAGTAAAGTATATTTTTAAATGCTTCGGGTTATGGGGTTAATAGTTATTTTTTAATAAAATACGATATAAATTAATTTTGAATTGTCAACTGAAGAAAACTCTCGTTATAATATCATGCAAATCATCCGTGGCCATCGTAGAATACTTACGAGTTGAACGATAGCCACTAATCATTTACATAGCACATTGAAGGGCCCCCAGAATTAAGGCCCTTCTAGCTCTCATAAGAAGGTATTGGCAAGGCAGCGCAAGCCGGCGGCGCTGGCAGGCGCTAGGAGCAATGCATCGGTATACGGATCAAGTGGGCCCGTTTGAGCCGGCCCATTGGACGTTGATTCACACTATTCTCGCTTGGACTGCTGAGCGCTAGTATAGCTTTGTTTACATCTCATCATATGAATTGCATCCGAATTGACAAACAAGTTGTTCTATCATTTTATAAAGTAATAAGTTAATAATTTTAGCAACTTTTGGGCTAAAATTTGCAAAGATTAACATAGTTTAGCAATAATCCAATTGTGGTGTCTACTTTGACAAGTCTTTTGGTGAGTTACATATTATGTTGTTTTTATTTAGTTTATAATGACATAAACTACCTGCATAACAACTTGTATAGTTGAATATGCTTCATAAAGCACCCCCACTTCCCAGAGTCACCCCCCCACAACAATTCCCACCATTGGCCCACCCAACTGTTCAGGTCAAGCGCCACCACTGTTTCCCAAATATTTATTGATTACAATGTGTATTAGAATATCCAAATACCCAATATTGTTGCCAATGATCAGGCCCCCATGTCAATCATGTTATGAAACCGAGAACCATAATAACTGTTGGCAGTGTTACAGACCAGTAAAGTTATCAATAAAACAATCCTACAGCCGGTGGAAATTTTTGTGATGTGCTACGTCGTTAACTGGGTACTCCTTTAATGAGTGTGGCAAACAGTTAAACATCCTCACTATCAGGAAAGGACTGCAAACAACTAAGAGATGCATCCAAGTTCCCCCACCCCTTGAGCTCTTTCTCTCTTCTTGTGAATGTAGAGATGTTCTCCTGACATAATAGGAGAGATGATAATATATAGAGACCATAAACTGTGTGAAAGCCCAAATGCTAAAATATGGACTGGCAGTGTGCATCACACTCACTGTATCATGTCATCACATAGAGTGCCTTTCTCTGGAACAGAAGTATGTATTTAGTTGAATATCTATAGTAGTAGTACACAAGACACAACCCTACTGTTATAGCATATAGCTGACTATGCATTGTCTTCTTTATGTCTCAATAAATTAGTTTTAGTCAGTTCTACTCTATCACTTGACGAAAGCACTCGGCTCCCGAAATTCTTTAATTCGGTAATTTTGTAGTAGTGGTGTTAATAAAGTTTCAATCTTTAAAAACTCAGTCGTGCCGTCCAATCTCTTAACTTTTGAAATGCGCAAAATGTCATCATATCAGAAACAGAATGCTATACTATAATGTGATAGGCAAACACTGCATGTCACAGTATCAACAGGACAAGAGTTAGAGTATATCGTATATGAGGAGGAACATCAGCTGAGCCAGATAGATTGCTTTAAAAAAAATAAAAACCCATAAGTTATCAAGATAGCATGTGGAAGGTAAACAAACTCATGTAACCTATAGAAAGGTGTTTCACTAAAAGTGCAATTCATAAGCGTTTACTCAAGAACCGCCGCAGTTAGAGCACATAACCTATAAATTCATTAATCGACTCGGCTAGCCTGGTCGGCAAAATCTAATAATGGCAAATACGTAAAATCTTATATCGGCAAAAACGTATAAGATGAATTTATACGTTATGTGCTCTAGCTGCGGCGGCTTGAGTTACACCTTCCGCGGCGGCGGAATTGCACCTTTATCCAACACTTCAGATTTATCTAGGAAGAATAACTTTGTAAGTTATAGAACCTACAAACTAATAGTACTCCTACCATTCTAGCCATTCTACTAGGCAAGCTGTAATGAACATTGTACCACATTCTTCCTCAGAGGAGCAGGTTTAAGTGTCGTTGATGCATCATACCCAAAAGCATTCAATCGTTGTGACAAGATAGGCGAGCCGTTGGGTAAAGATGGAAAAGATTCTCTATAATATTAGTCCTAATGGTGACTAAAAGGAGTAATAGAATGCATGGAAAAATACAAATTCGTTTCCAACAAAGTAACATGAAACTTTACCTGACTTGTTGCTTCCTCATCACTTGAGGCGTTCTCTGCAATAATATCATCAAAGCAATTGCTGCATACCCATGTTCCAAGCTCTTCAACTTTTTTCCAATTATTACTTTCAGTAGCTGAACAATTACTGCAAACCTGTTTATAGTAAGAGGACATGGGACTATTATAAAAAATTACAAAATACGAAAGATTATCTTGTTGACCACTTTAAGATAAATGCGGCATTTAAACGTTTAGTAATACAGCGACAAAATCAATAAGCAAACATAACATAACCTGCAAACTCGTAGTACACAAGCCTCTCTCTGTCTCAGAAAGCACCGTAATGCGCATGCGTAAGTAACGGCTTTATCCCCGTTCCATTCATTTATAGTGAGATCCACGTTATAAAGGCATTTATTGTCTGACTATAGTGAGGTCCACGTTATAATGGCAGAGTACGAGTGACAATACTGTTGCTGTCCTTTTCTATCATACAACAAAACAGATAGCGCTATCTCTCTCTCGCTTTGCAATGTTGTCAGTTTGACAGAATATTTTATTTTTACTTTTGACAGTGACTGTACAAAAGTAAACAAACAATTCTCAGCCGCCATTTTTTTTTTCATTCTATCAAAATAATTGAGTACACAAGTCGTATAATTGATTTAAAATGTATTTTTGAAAAAATGTGATAATCTTTAGACATTACCGTATGAGAACACACAAATTAAAATACCTTACATGATATTTTAAAAGTTGATAACTAACCATCCTAGACTATCCATGCTTCAGTTAGCCTACTCGTATCGGTATAAATTATACTGAAAGGTTATTTTAGAATTATTTCCATTGGAATTACTTACTTTAAAAATGATCTCTATTTTTCTATTATTTTTAAAAGAAATTGGAATAGAATACCAACCAATTAACTTAATTTCTGTTGTTTTGAAATTTAGATTGTTGTATCACAGCTTTTTAAATTAGCCACCATTTCAGGTTTGTATAAAAATAAAAATCTGATCTCAGTTATGAAAGCAAATTTTTGAATCAAATTATGAAAAAATATATTTTCTTGACTAATTTGACATTAAATTGATTATTTTATCAAGGAAATGATAATTATTATTAGATCAAATTTTATGGGATGAATCGAGTAACAGCTGTGTACACTCAATGGCAAAATGGAGAGACTTGGCAACGTTTTTCTCCTATCTTTCTTCACTGCCATTATAACGTGGACCTCACTATAGCAATGGTATTGCTATCCATGTCTATCATTAAACAAAGCGGATAGCGCTATCTCTTTCTCGCTTTTCTCTGTTGCCAGATCGTCTTTTAACAATGTAGAATAAATAATTAATTAACAAAATATTTCATCCTAGTTATTAAATTATTGAAAAATATGATTTCTTGCTTTATAATAAATAATTGATTATTTCACACGAGAATGAACCGTTAATATCACATCAATAAACCTGTATCAGCTACCGTATATGGAAGGCATTGACAAGACAGAGGATCAGCAACGTTTTTCTCCTATATCTCTTCACTGCCATTATAACGTGGACCTCACAATAGAAGAAATACTTCTATTACACATCAGTCTTTTAAAGCCCATCCACTATTAGTGAATGTATAATTGAAGAATGTTACACTGGACACTCGTGGATAAATGCAATTCAAATTTACTAACATATCGGCCGCTGAAATCAAGCCAGAAGTGTAGTCCAATGAGTCATTTAGTTCCTAATATTGCATGTATGTGCACTTTTTCAAATTAGTAGGCTATAGAAAATAATTGAAACGTTTACACAATGCTATTTATTGGGTGGTGAAGCTGCTATGCTAGTCAACTGAGATATTTACCAGCATTTTGAAAGTGTATTATAAGAGTGTAAAGTGTATTATAGGAGATTTATTTCAATAAAAGCAGATACAGCTTCCGGCAAGCCGGTTGAACTGATAAGTTTTCATTCTATCACTATCAGCCTGTACAGTCTTAGCTGACAGTCCAGCCGGACCCTACACACACTATGGCCACTGGTCACAGGCAGACTGTTCAGGCAAAACTGACAGGCTGGCCGGTACGTGTATGGCCTCCTTAACTGTTCGCTGCCAGCTCCAGCCACAAAATAGAAGGACTATTCTGAAGAAGAAGAAGAAGGACTTCTGAAGAAGAAGTAGAAGGACTTCTCTGTGCTCTAGCACAGAGAAGATTCTTTCTACTTTGACAGCACAGATAGATTCCTTCTACTTTGTGGCTCCAGTCACAGTGCTCGGTAACCATCAAAGAATGTTACGTTCAAAGAACTGACTGTAAGGAACTGGGATAAAGCCGCTACTTGTGCATGCGCTTTACGGTGCTGTATGAGGCAGAGAGAGGCTTGTAGAGATAACTATTATCTATCTAATATTATTATGGAGGTCTCCGTAATTCATTATTGGTGGGTTTCACTCGGGGCTTTCCTTCACTTTTGGAGCTTTAAAGCAAGTGATGGGAAAATTTTCCTAGCATCGTGCGATTAACCGTTTGAAACAGACTCGGTTGTCTTCAAAAGCAGTCACACGAGGCCTCTTGTCAAGCCGCGCGGTCAAGGTGATAAGGGTACCTCAATGGAAAACTTATACATAACTCTATCTTACCTCTTACCTCCTAGAGGTGAGGGATCCAGGAATGAGCCCAGCCGGTTTGCGTAGCTCGCCTAAATTTTTTATTTCAGATATCTTGCATGTTTCCGTCAAATAGTAAAAACAGATTTTAAGGCTAGATTCAATCAGCAGTTGGCTGAGAATCCGTTGGAAAAACGTCGATTTGGGAATATCTCTGGCGAACGCTGGAAAAAGTTGATATGAGCTTATTTTAGCTTAGGGTTGAAGAAATCTGTCTATTCTTATCAAATCGAATAAAAATATAATTTCTCACGTATCGACATGACCAAAATATGCTAATTTATTGTATTCCTTGAAATGTGATATAACTTGAGTCAATATAACTCCAGTCAATATAGACATAAAAAAGGGGTGTGCTTGAAATGTGTATTGTAGTTTTGATTTTTTATATATTATATTTGGATACATAAGAGAAGTCCAGAACAATTTTTGTCATGCAAAATTTCCTTGTGCTGGATACAGAGTGGTCCAAAAACCTAGTATTTCCGGTTCATTTTCCAGTTTTCAGCTATTTCCGCCAAATTCAGTAACCGGTCAGAATAATTTGCTTCATCCTTTTTTTAGATTATAGAATTCTGAATAAAATGAGATCATCCGGAACTCTCTATCTGCAATGAGTACTAAGTTATGATTTTTCTAAAATGAGTAACATTTCAAGAAAAAATCAACTTTGATGAATTTTAGTTTTAATATCTTTCGGTTGTTACTAAGTATTTAGATGTATAATTCAAAATCCCTCTGGGTGTAATTTTGTGCTCTACAATCTGAGACCAGGTAGAGCGCTCTATCTCATATAGATTTTCAGGTACACCTGACAACAATGCTCCTTGTATTGTGAAAAACACCTCATGTTTTGCTCCAACCATCATCACCAACTACATTGTCCTCACATTGATGCTTTGCACGATGATATAAGCTCATGAGATTATGTTCTATGTTAATCACCCATTCAGATGCATTACATTTGAGTATTTCCTAGTGAAGAGGCGCGCATAAGGACACCTCAAGATTCAAAATTGCAAACACTTTTAACTTTTGACACAATGCTCGGATCTCATCGTACTACACTTCATTCTTCTCGACTCGTCAAGGTGGTTCAAAATAATGCAACTAGGGAATACTGGAAATACTAAAATGTAGTGCATCTAACGGGTGATTCTCATAGGAAATAATCTCATGAACTTATATCATTGTGCAAAGCATCAATGTGAGGACAATGTAGTTGGTGATGATGGTTGGAGCTAAAACTGACGTGTTTTTCACATACTGTTGTAGATGTGCTTTTTAATTGTCAGTTTATTTATTAAAAGTTTACATATTAGGCAAGATCAAAATAAAATAAAACATATTTGAACATCTGTCATCAAAATCCAACTTGAAACTCAACTAGTTATTTTCTC
>NC_052518.1:44410205-44464958 GCF_014356525.2 Nilaparvata lugens | reverse complement strand
ATTATTTGATAATTGTTAGCCAATGGTGGCAAATGACGACAAATATTTGCTGCTTGTCCAGTAAGTCTACTTACAAGATATTGGACCTTCTGCTGATTGTTCAAATTCTTGTTGTCATGTACCAATGCCTTAAATAGTTCATAAAACACCGACCATTGAGTCTGGTTCCCATCAAATTTTGGAAGGTCGATTTTAGGCAGTACTGACTCAGACACGACTGGCTGTGAACTAGCTGCTGTAGCTGCCGAAGATTGAGCAACAGCAACAGTCGCCTCTTTCTGTTTGAGAGTGTTAGCCGCTACCTCAATATACTGAAACAGATCTAGGTGTGAGTCGTTGAATGCTACAACATGATCTTTATTCAACTCAAGTTCCAACTCATTAACCACTAATTCTGTCTTTTCATAATCCGAAATGGTCTGAGACACCCAAGGATACAAGATTGAAAATTGCTCAGCAACTTTTGGATCAGAGACATTTTTAGACAGGTCATAAATTCTTTGCAATCTGGCATACAATTGTTCCAATTTAGCGCGATGCACCCTGATTTCTTTCTGTAATTTTTCCTCCATCTTGAACTCATACACAAAACAATTCAGCCCTGACAATACAAATAACAGACAATAAAACAAGAATGAGTTCAAAATCAGATGAAAGGAAGAATCACGAGTTAGTAAGTTATCAAAGTTAAACTTTGATTATCAATTCACAAGATAATTATCGCTGAAAACAAAACTATAAGATTAGATAATGTTCTTCCAACAACTCACAAACAAACGAAAACTTGTTGAATTGAACAAACAAAATCATGCTGGTGATTAACCTTCACTAACATGTATAAAAAATGGACAATACAAATTCCAACAAACAAACAAATTCCTGAAAAAGAGCACAATGCGCCTAGTTTCAGGAAACTACAATTTTAACTGAAATAAATTTAATTTCAGACAAATACAAATTGACAAGAAACCTTGCTCTTAGAACAAGGCTACAACAAACTTAAGTTGAGCATGGATCAGACCATTCTCAACATGCCAACATTGGACAAATACGAAACTGCTTAAATCTAATGTGTGTGAATTAATCAACAAATTACAAATTTAAATTCGTCCCGGCTCGGCAGGACCATGAAATGTTCTGAACAAAGCTCAGGCTAGAGCTACCAGAGGACTGTAATTTACTATTTAAATAATCAAATACAAACAAGGGGCAAAATTTAATCTTCAATTTGAGCCAGGTTATTTGTACAGTTAAACTCTGCATTAATGAACAATAAAAAAGAGCAAAAACTCACCAAATTTATTCCAATCTTGACTACTTGCCCTTCAAAGCCTTCATTAGGTGTTTTGGTCAGATTCAGGGTGGGACAAAATCTGGTTAAAAGACAGGTTCTGGCTTCCAGGCTGCCTTTTCGCATTCAACTTGCAGGCTATGCACTGTGTTTTGAACAAAGCTCAAACTGGATTCTTTATAAATTCAAATCTGATTCAAATTAATTCAATTCAATACTATTTACGCTGTTATATTCATAATTCACACAAACAACACTCAAACAATTATTTACAAGAAATTTCCAATCGAAATTACATGACAAACACAATTTTGGTCTTGCAACAAGATGGGCTGACGAAAACAAGACAGACTCAACAAGGACATCGAGAAGGCCAAAGCAGCAGGACGGTCTGCGCTGGCGCAAACAAAAGCCTGCTATTGGCAGAACTGCAGTCTGGCATTCTGGTGCTACAATTCAAATTCTCTGGCCGGAACAAATTATATTTTATGAATAAAAGAAAGTATCCCTGAATCCATACATCTTATCTATACTGTATTTGATGGTAATTGAATAACTAATCACAAAATCTGGTTTCTATGATATATAATTTAGCAATTCAAAATATTATAGATATCTTACCTCTTTTTCATACTGAAATAACGAATAGTATGATATAACATAAAGGCACATGAATACAGTCAGTTTTATACTGGAATTCAACTTTAATCTTCCTCTTGTTACTGTGTAGCCTTTGGCTAGAAGAAGTAGAAGAATTAGGAATAATACTTCACTTGCTGATTCGAAAAGTCTTCCTGGAAACCAATTTCGATTTATAAGTAATTTTACAGAATATATAAAAAGTTCTCTTTAAATTCAAATATAAATATAGTGAGTATGTATTTGTACAGCCTCTACAGGGGATCATACTTTCAAGGTTGGCAATATTTTGCCGTTACAGACGTTATCCATTCTTCCAAATAGTCATATGTACTACACATAACGGTGGAGTACGAACGTGCGACGATTACCATCCAGTGGCACTGTCAAGTCTCAAGTTGGTAGGCGAGTATCACAGATAGAAGTTCAGATTTCGTTGCAGTGGAATCACCCACAAAAACATCTAGTCATGCCATGCACAGTTCATGGGCACTGCTGCAGTTTTGACGGTACGTGGGCCGACTAAAGCCCGGACGTTTTTTCTAACTTGTCTACAAGTCTGGAAAAATACTTGTGGTCCCCAATTGTATAAGTCTCCAAGGTAGGCGCGCTTGCAAGTTCACCAAGGAGGCGCCCAAGTAAGGACGCGAGCGATCCAGAAAGAGTGAGCGGGTGGGGGGGGGATTCGACATGCTACTTTCAGAGACTGGGGCGTTACCCATAAATTCCACAGTATGGGGTATTTCTTGAGTAGTCTGTTACTTCCAGGGACGAGGATATCCTGTTTCCCATATTCTGGACCAACACTGGAAAACCGCGAGACTCCGACAGAGGCTTCACTGTTCCCAGCTACTCCCTGAGATGGAGAATCAACCAGAAGACCTCCCATAGTCTGGAGCCTTCACCTGAGCCTTCACCTGAGCCTTCACCCATATAGACCAGGCTACTGCCAAGGACGGAGTCACCGCAAGTGCTATGGTTCACCCTGGTGGGCGGCTTTTCCCTTCACCATGATAACCAGCAAAACATTGCCGGTGCGATCCATTACTCCCTGGAACGGAGCCAGACCCGATCCCCGAAGGGTTCAAGAGCCCAACTGATTCTCACCAGGGGTCATATCCTCCATACTACAGTGATAGAATAAAATTCCTTTAAATGTTTAGTTTCTTAATATTTTTTTCTGTCATTAATTTTCAATACTAAAACGATTTTATAAAGTCAGGATAGGGAATTCCTATGGGTGTAGAATGAGGACAACATTCATCAGTTTCAATAATTTTGGCCTATGTATACATATGAATGGATAAAATAGTTCAAAAAGTAGTTTTAAGAAATTAAGTTAAGATTTTTAAAGGGATATTTTGGGGTTAAACGTGATATTTTCTATCTGATAAAATGATGCCGAGTCTTCCACAGTTTTTAATAAGCATACAGATGATGATCGGGCTGTTACACTGTCGGAGAGGAATCTGGAGTAGGTGCAGACTTGGTTGAATGCCAACGAACTGTTCCTCAACAAAGTCAAACCACAACAGTCACATTTGGGTTTAAATAGGGACCAGCAACAAATAATGCAGGTAAAAGGACAGAAATTCCTAGGAACAGTTATTGACTCTACTCCAAGTTGGGCACAACACATTGCTGGTCTGAAAAGTCGGTTGAGCAGCAGTGTGGTTGCCCTCAAACGATTATGTGGGGAGCTAATCCGGGATGGACTAGGTCAGGCTTATTTTGGTATTTTTCAAGCGCATATTTCATATGGCCTGATAGTGGCCTGATTTCATTCTCATCGCAAGACATTCTAATTATACAGAAAAGGGCTGTCAGAGTCATCGCCAGAGCACGGAATTGGAAATATTGTAGATATATTTTCAAAGGTCTTCGCATAATAACACTGTAATAAAATAATATATATAATATATAATGAAATGCTTACTGTTTCTGAAAACGAGCCAGGAGAAAATGGAGTTGATGAATGTTATTCACTCTTATAATACAAGATCCAATCAATGTAACCAGAAGTTACATTAATTAGTAATTATACTCTCAATGTCGCAATTAATAGGCCTATAATGAATAGACTTCCTATAGTGGTGAGGAAACTCAATCACAGGAGGTTCAAACACATTTTAGAAACATTCATCTTGAATAACCCCTTTTATTCAGTTAAGGAGTATATAGACAGGAAAATGAATGTAGTAGAATTCGATATCTAGAAATAAATTATCACTGTTCTATGAATAAAATAATAATACATGTTTTGTATTTTTAATGCTGTGACTTTGTAGTGTGTTGTCTTGCGTTGTCTTGTGTTGTCTTGTGTTGTCTTGACTGTCTTTGTATTGCATTAACTGGCCTACAGATCGAATTGAGATATTCTGTTCTTTGGGATGATAACATTTATTCTTATTCAATTGTCGACAATATCAAATTAATACTGGAACAATATCAATGACTTAAAAAATGATGACAGTATAATTACCCAGATCCCTGGTATATGGTAGTCCAACTCCATCCATAGCATAACGTGAATAGGCTATGCACTGGTTGAATATTCCAAACCCTTGTAGAGCTACTGATGACAAGAAAATTTTATAAGTGGAGTGGAATAGTTGCTTGGATTTGAGTTCCACTGGAATAGAAAATCAAATCATCTTCAATTAACAATAACACCATAGAATATATTCTTTTCACAAAATCAAATTGAAAATAATTGAAATTGAATTTGCATGAAAACTGTAATTATTCTCTGCTGTGTACTAACATTAAACTTTAATTGATTGTGACAAAATAAATTGTGGATTTCATCGATTCAATTTTCACATTGAACAGTTCCAAGTAAGCGGAGATGTCAGTATATACCACCGTCAAAGTCAGACACATCCGCCCTAGCATTGAAAATCAGTCTTGTTTTGGCGGTGGCTGATTTTGTCTTAATGTATATGTAATGAAAACTAGAATAGGAATCACATACTAATAGCTAGAATTTACAAGCAATATACCCTATCATTCTATTGAAAGGCAGTCAAATGACCAAACAAGACGGTAGTCGTATTTAGAATAGATATTATAAAAAGAGGGACTATTCCAGTTGTAATATAGTTGAAGTCTTGAAGTTATAGATTACCTGTATAGGAAATTCTAAATGATTATCGGGAAATAAGGTAATATTATTGATTTATAAGTAGCTTCGAATTGGTTATTTTAGAAAATTCATTGAATGGAGTTGATAATAAAGTTCATAATACTGATTACTTACATCGATGATTAAAATAGTGTTAGAATTGAAGATATTCAAAACGAATGTTTACTAAGAAGAGCAGTTTCGGTCCAAAAATTTAACTAAAGCTGAATCTCTCATAATCGATAGAACCCTCCCAGAGGGTCATTCTCCCAAAAGTCCCAATAAATCCCCCTGGAGCTTTCCCCCCAGCCCCTCTTTAACGTGAAAAATGTAGGTAATCACGGAAAATCAATTATCTCTGTAACCATCGAACAGAAAACGTTTTATTTTATGTCATTCGGTTCGTTACATAATGGACTATAATATTGATCCTGTTCATTTTCCAATAAAACTAACAGTATCTCGATAAAATAATATATATATATATATAATATATATATATTATATATATATATATATATATATATATATCAAAATTCAGGGAATTTAAGAAAAATTAAGAAAAAGTAATAAGCATGCATAAAATTTAAGAAAATCATGAAAGTGTTTTCCATTTCTACCCTTGTAATCACAAGTTGAACAAATAGGATAGAAAATTGAATATTTGATATTGAAAGCCAGATGTAGGTTCATTGGAGATGGAAAATTTGTAAAGAATCATGAACCAAGTACAAAGTATGAGATGAATTGAAAGATGATTCATCATCTTCTATTATTCTGTTAACACATCGATTCCTCAACTCCACTCATCTTGTCATGCATTATACAAGAGCCTTGATGAAAATGTCATGGATGGAAGTAAAGCATGAGCAGAATCATAATGGAATTAAAAGGTTGGCAGAAATTATTCTTGATGTAGATCAAATAATGGTTCAGGTACCAAAATAATAAATCTATTTCTTTTTTATATACTAAAGCATTCAAATTTAATCTATTGAGCATCTCTTGTGACTTGGCATCCACAGATTTTTTTTTAGTTGGGTGAAGCTATTTGAAAAATGAATCTGATTATCAATATTATATAGTTTTCACAGCATTCTAGTTCATTGTGATCATTGAAGGGTTAAAGTGAATAAGTTCAAGTGAATTCTAGTATACAAGTATTTTGTGGTAATAATAGGCTCTTCTTTATTTTCCATGTTTTGCTCCTGTAAAGTTGTGAAGAATATAAAATATAAATACAAAATATTAGTAATAACTTTTTAGAGAATGTGTTCTAAAGTGAGTGTTTTTTCAACTACTATTACAAACTCAACTCTTTAGGACAGCTGATAATATTATAAATACAACATATGCTTAACACTACATCTTCCATTCTTTACAGTTTCATCTAAGTTTGAAATCGTAATGAAGGTCTAACATTTCAGAACTGTCTAAGCTTTCTGTGGCAGTTGCTTGGCATATCTTGAGCATGTTGTTCATCTCCATATTTGATTCTTTTTGAATTTTCTTTGTCCACAGACTGCTTGAAACTCTCAGCTTCATTATTTTCCTTTTCGTGGTTACAGCCAATTTTCTCCATGTTGTCAGCGGATCATCTTCTATCACCGCTTCTATTGGACACTGGTGACTTATTTTGAAGCTCTAATTTGACTCCTTTCTGTCCGATGTTTTCGACTTGCTTCTGGATCAACATGATCTGTTCGTTTTGCAGCTTCACAAATCGACATAAATCTTCAAAAGACACTGCATTTCTTTTACTCGAGTTTTTACAAGAACGCTTAGGGAAACAATCTAATAATGAATCACTTCCATCGACTTCCTTTCTAAAACGTTGGCTAGCATTTTTACCTCTCTTATATTTTACTAAATCAGAGTGACTCTCTTGAATATCACAGTCATTTAGCTCACATTCAGGACAGGAACAAGAATTTCTGTTTCCGCCTTTACTTGAACATGAATCCATCATAGCCATGCCTCAATCTATCACCATGTCCATGATGGTAACCCTTCTCAAGAATCAAGTCCTCACTCTCATATCGATTCCTGCACGGAACCGGTTTGCTCTTATGATAATCATGATATTTTGTGTACCAATGTGTTGGTTCAGAAATAGGTTCAACCATACCTTCACTGACCATACGTTTCAATTCTACTTTCTCCTTTTCATGTAATGTCAATGTCAATCTCCTTGGAGACATAACAGTATTGAATGTGATCAGGCCTAGTTTCAACAAAGCATTCCTACTCAGAAGAGGCATTTTTTATGATTGTAAAATATAAACATCTTCTTTCCAACACATATTCTTGTAGTTAATGTTCACTGTACTAACTCCCTCGATATCTAATTTTGTTTTTCCAGGTCCAAAAAGAACTTTTTCTGTAGGCTTGATTTTCAGCTTCAAATTATGAGCAAGCTGTTTCCCTAGAACTGAAACATCAGCTCCCGAGTTCACTTTGAATCTTACTGGTTGGCCACTAATACTAACAGCTACACTAGGGTACCACTTGTCTTGCAAGAATGCTATCTCCCCCAGATAACTGTCAGGTCCATCTGATTCAATTTCCTGCACTCGTTTTGATGTATAAGGACAAAATTTTGCGTAATGGCCTAATGAGTTGCATCTGTGGCAGTTGACCTTGAAGGCTGGACACACGTATGGCATGTGTTGTCCCACATTTTCGGCAATTGTAGGCTACTTCTCGCCCCAGACAATTTATTTTTGTCAGTTTCAAAAGTTTTAGCCTTCACTGCACCCTTATCTCTATTGAAAGATTCCCCCCTGACCACAGACTGTTGATTTGAAACTCTTTCTGCTTGCCGTGCTCTGGTTATAGCTTTTTGCAGTGTTAGAGACTCGTCATTCTGCAGAGACTCTGACAACTTATTATCCTGGACACCTATGACTATCAAATCTCTAATTAAACTACTTTTTAGTTGACCAAGTTCACAACTTTCAGCGAGCTTATGCAAATCATTTATAAAGGCATCCACCGGTTCTCCTACACCCTGTCTACGTTTTAAAAACTTAGCTCTTTCATGAACTATGTTTTTTGACAATCCAAGATACTTTTCAAACGCCTCTACCACATCTTCATAGAATAAATTTTCCTCATCCAAACCAAATGTTTCAAACAGTTCCTCACCTTCCTGGCCTAATGTGTACAGTAGAGTAATGATTTGCTGGCCATCGGGTTTAAGGTATAGTTCCGACGCAATTCTGTATCTTTCAAATCTTTTGATCTACCTAGCCCATAAAGCCGGGTTAGTGAAGTCAAAACTTTCCGGTGTAGTTGACTGAGATTGTAGCCGTACAACTACAGCAGTAGGCACTGGAATAGAATTAGTCATAGTATTATCCTCATTGGAGGGGTTTTTTACGTTCTTCCATTTTGCCTTACCTCTAGTTGCTGGCACATTTGATGCTACATTGCCCAGGTCTTAGTCATCTATATTTCATTATGAATATCTACCTCAACTTCCGTCACCTCTTCTGAACACACTTCAATAATTATTTAAATAAATAAGTATCAGTTATTTAAAACAAACAGATCATGTTGATTCAGAAGCAAGTCGAAAACATCGGACAGAAAGTTGACGTGATCGCCCAAAAAGGAGTCAAATTAGAGCTTCAAAATAAGTCACCAGTGTCCAATAGAAGCGGTGATAGAAGAGGATCCGTTGACAACATGGAGAAAAGTGGCTGTAACCACGAAAAGGAAAATAATGAAGCTGAGAGTTTCAAGCAGTCTGTGGTCAAAGAAAATTCAAATAGAATCAAATATGTAGATGAACAACATGCTCAAGATATGCCAAGCAACTGCCACAGAAAGCTTAGACAGTTCCGAAATGTTAGACCTCCATTACGATTTCAAACTTAGATAAAACTGTAAAGAATGGAAGATGTAGTGTTAAGCATATCATGTATTTATAATATTATCAGCTGTCCTAAAGAGTTGAGTTTGTTATAGTAATTGAAATAAACACTCACTTTAGAACAGTTTAGTTTAAGGACTATGATAATAATTGTTACTTTTAAGTGTAATTTCATAGCAGTTTCATACCGGCCAGTATGGGGTTGAATAATATGAGCGGTAGGGACCTCTCATGGGTCCACAAAATATCTACTCCGAAACGTGATCTCTATAGTCAACAGCAACAGGGAAGGCTCAAAATCGAGAAAATGGTCATACTCTCCAACTATTATAGAACAATAGAAAAAGGATGAAGGAAGAGATATTGCCACCTTTATAAACAATAGGACAACCCTTTCCGATCCCATCAACCTGTTGCATTTCTACCTTCAGGTAGTTGGACCCACCAGAGACCTCAAAGCCGTTAATTGTCTTAAATAAGTAAGTATCGGTAGCTTATCTTACGTCGAACACTACAATGTACAATACAAACAATTTCCATTAAAATACTATTATAATAATCATTGGAATTTCTGCCACTGATTGAGAAAATGTCATTCTGAGAGCCTTGAAACTCGTATTAGAAAAAGTTGCATTATCATTAGAAATTTTGTTATTTGTAATAGTTATAACTGTAGCCTACATAAATTCTCGTGATTATGGACATTAACTACTTTATTCTAAATCACGATAAAAATAGATACGGAATTTTGAGATAAGAGCACAATCATTTATAGTTAAACATAAGAAAGATTTACATAGCATTGACTTGAAAGCTCTGATAATGTTTGTGAACGAGACTGCAATTCTGGCTTGATCGGTATTGCCTCTCGCCATGTTCAAGTGAGAATAAAAAGCTTCAAAATAATTTGTTCTCACTAATATTGAAACCAAATGAGCAACAAAATAATCTGCTTTCAGCTTGAAATTTTTCAACTTATCAGGAGTATAATATTATCATATAGTATCACTAGTAAGCCTACCCTTTTATTTCCTGTGTTCACACAATCTGATATTCATCCCATTATCAAGTGATCAGATTATAAAGAGTAATCAAACAAGAAAAAATACAAAAAAACTACGAAAAAGAATCTTCATTTTTTTACAAAAAAAGATAAGATGAAGGAGTCTGATACACAATATATCATCAAACTTCATTAAAAAACATCAATACGGTATCTAAAATTAGAGTTATCAAAATAATGTGATAACGCGTATTGAGAATGCACACATCAAATTAATAAATTCTATGAGCAGACAAATGAAAGCTTGATTTTTACCATCAGTGTGGTTAAATCAAGAAATTTTTAATATTTTTTAAAGTATTGAAAAATGAAAATTCAGATTCAGCGCATGTCAAAACATGAGTTACAATATATAGACAAAAGTGATTGTTTCGAGCACAATAGTGTAGATAATGTAGAAAACAGTACTATACTGTTTACTATGGTGAAGGGAGTCATTCGCTCCGTACCGCGTCGGCTGTTTCCACTTCCACGGCGTCAAATCGAATCGCAAATACATAACAATATACATCAATGGATTCACAATGAGAGAGGCTACATTTATTATTTGGCTCATTTTCGATGAAAATTACTTGCTTCAAAGTTGATCGGAGAAAACAAAAATCAAATCGAAAAACCCCTTAATTTTGGACATATTATTTTATCAAGGAAACTGATAGTTTTATGAATAGGACTAGTATTGTAGTCCATAATGTAACGAATCGAATGACATATAATAGAACTTTTCCCGGTTAATGGTTACAGAGATAATTCATTTTCCTTGATAACCTGTATGTTTCAACTTTAAGGGGAGCTAGGGGAGAAAGCTCCTTAAGGGGGGATTTCTTGGGATTTTTGGGAGAATGACCCTCTGGGAGGGTTCTATCGATGGTGAGAGATTCAGCTTTTATTTAATTTTCGGACCGAAAAAACCTTTATTGACTGGGCTAATATTAGCAACTTAATCATTGAAGAACAATACTTGAAAAATTATGATTTAGAAAAACTAAAAACGAAAGCTTAAGATCGTGACAGGTAGCTAAATTTAGCAGAAATAAATCGCTACCTTGGTTTGACAAGGTTCCAACTGCATATTCACTAGTTCTGAGAAAAAGTCCCCCAAAGTTTTGAGTTCTCAGAACTTGAAAAATTATAACAGGACATGTCCATAACTTTTTCTAGTGAAAAACACCAGTTGATATAAGTGTTACCACACATACATAATTTATATTACTTTCAGTTTTTTTTATGGAGTGAGGTAGTTTGCAGTTAGAACCTTGTCACTGAAATTTTGATACATTAGAATTGTTACAAGGTTGTAAGTGCACTTAGAACCATTTCAAACCAAAAATTTTTTATTCTTTCAAATCACAAATGTAAAATAGTTTGATAATATTTTTTGTCTTGAGGGTTCATAAATGGAAACATTTTTGTAATGTCTTTTTTCTTCTCATCACTAATTTCGTGAACACTTTTTTGCACTTTAGGTTTTATGTTCAGCACTTTTGACACACCACATTTCTGGTCTACATTCTTACGTCCACGTCTTTCGGTAAACTGCAAATTAGAACACGTTTCTGGCTCTGTATTTTTATGTGATATTTTAAATTTCACAACCTGAAGAGTTTGTGAAAATGCTATCCGTGATATTTGGCTAAATGGTACAGCCTTGTAATTGAATAACTTTGCAACTGAAGAAAAATCTTTAAAATCAGAATCTTTCATCTGAATTACACGAAATGGTTTGTGGCGCCTTATTTGTTTCAAAAGTCGTATAAGACCAATAGGAGAAAAAACCTCGATTCGCGTCATAGCCTTCTCAATTAAACTGTGTACACTGTCAACTTCTTGTACACAAGAATGTCCAGGTACAGAATATTTCATTGTGATAGTCTCAATGTTTTCATTATTTTTTAGGAAATCCATTATAGCGCATGACATGATTGAATTTCGATTCTTTGGTACACAAGAATCTGACCAAGTAATTAGATTTGTTAATTCATTTTCTTCTGCAACAACATCCAATATCTTCCTAACAGCACTAGCTATATCATTTCCCGCTCTCCACTCATACTTTCGTTCCATATAGCACAATATACTTGTTTTGTAACTGAATAATAGGCAGTCAAGTTGTAAACATTCAATTTCCTCGTATAAAAGAATGAACTGATATTAGCTCTAGGGCAAGTAATAACATTTTGCAGATCAAAAATAAGTACAGGAACATCTGATGCTTTGTCTTTCTTACGCTCTTCACTCATACAATTCTTCTCTTCTATATGCATGTTTTATTGCTGCATGAGCTCATCAGGAATAATATTGGTCTTTTCAGCTACTTTTAATTTTTCACACAAATCACATCGGTCACTCTTTGGCTCATGAAATGACATGTTGAATTGTGTTACAAATATATGATAATACATGAATTGCTTAACTGGAACTAAATCTTTTTCCCTACACTTTTCTACATATAATTCAAACATTTTGGCAATACTCAAATCGGATGACAAGTATTTTCTATCTGTCCTAGCTCTGCAGTAATGCGAATCAACAGTGGGGAAGCTATTTATATGTTCACTTACAAAATCAACATCACCGGTTGGTTTTCGCCTGCTTTCACGACTTCTACCTCTCTGATCTGGCTCTGGAGTGTTAGTTGTTTTATTTTTTGATGCGTGCACTGTATAAATTGGTTTCTGTGAGATGTCAAGAGTTCCTAGGTAGAAAGATTTGCATACTTGAATTTTTTCCCCTTTCACATTGAAAAAATACTTGAAAGAGTACAATCTTCTAGAATTAGCATCATTTGATCGTTTAGGACGAGCTGTGAGATATCGTTCAGATGTGTTGATTATGAAATGCCGTTTCTCATTAATTCCAATAGAATAGTATGATTTATGAAGCTTGGTTTGTTCATCATCTGATATTTTTCTGCTGCATTTGAATTTACACGAAGTATTACAGTTTTTCAGAGTCTTAACTTTTTTTGCATGAACCTCCTTGCCCCTACGACTCTCATACATCTTACCAGCTTGACACTGTTCTTTCCTTACATTACTTTTCCAGTAAGATGGTTTTGCCACAATCTTTCTAAATTTCTTCTTAGGAGTGACTGGTGCAGTAATAATATTCGATGCAATGTCAAGATGAGGTGTCTCCACAGATTTTCGGTGCAGATGTCATGTCTGAAATGAGAAAAAGTTCATTTGAAATGTACATTATCTATTTGGAAGAAGAACAACAAAAATTTATGAATCATGATGCATGATTTAACATCATCTCATTATTCATTTTTAATACATTGCCAACATAACTTTAAAGTCAAGCTTGAGAAAATTAAACAAGAGGCATCTCAGATTAGACTTTTCCCGGAAGATTACTACTGGAAGCATTGATACAGAGTGATCATAAAGTCTCTTTGCAGTAATTGCATGATGGCATTGTTTTATTATCAGTATGCCATGATGGCAATGTTTCACTCATAGGGACTTTTTGTTCACGCTGTAAAACAGCATGCAATAAAAAAATGTTCCTAGTACCATATAACATCTAGGTACCAAATTATTATGTTACAGTATCATACTAGTATGGTACTAGGTACTAGATTACATTTATCTTGTTGTGAAATGTATGCATATTTTTTAGTTCTACAATTTAACTAACAAATTGGACACTGCATTGGAATCTTTTAATCCATTCCAACATAGCATACTTTCCATAGCCTATCACATTTTATTTCATTAATCTAAAGCTGTGCGAACACATCAAAATTTTCGATCAAATTTCTTCTAAGAAATCAGAAAGGAATTTCAAGGAATTGGAAGCTCTTCTATTTGGCAGAATTAGATGGAAAATTTGAACATGTACATGCAGCTCAATAAAATGTAGCTGCAAGCTGTTGCAATAGGTAGGCATCTAAATGAAAAATAAAACTTGAAAAATTAAAGTATGAGCTTATTCCATGTTTGATAAGTTAGATGAAAATCATATTCTTGCAATATCTTACCGATTATCAGTTCCAGTGTTTCGGTCAACCTCTCCATTTTGGTTGATGTCCATGTCCATGTTTTTATTGACCTCATCAGTAATAGTAGAAGACACGCTTTCATAGATGAGTTTCCTTTTTGCTGGAGCTATTTTCCTTACAAGTCTTTCTCTCCTGAAAAAAAAAAACAAATTTTATTTCAGTCAAATAAATATTAATAATAATACTTCTGCATGCTATAAAATTGATACTGAAAAACAAAATGAAGAAATTGAAAGCTGAATAAAAATAATAAAATTTCAATTCAGAGACAGCATTCCCTAGGTGAAATTAAAAAAAAAGTGGGCCTATTGAGAAAATTACAGTTTATTAAGAGCTGAAATTTGAGTTCAATTTGTCTTGCCTGATATCCTACAATCATAAAAAATAAACATTATTGGTAATGCAACCATGTCAGCCGGTCTGGTACTGGGAGGGTACCTACTCAACAAAACGTAATGACAAGAGTTTTAGGTTAGGCTTAAGTATAGGTCAAGTTGAAAATTGTTGGTCTCATCGATAAGACCATAAATTCACTATTTTAAAGTTGAAAAGTGTTATTAGAGATAAAGACTATGTGTATTCAACTTGTCTGAGCTCATAAAATGAACACAAAATATTACAAGTCTAAATATCAGCTGAATCAGGCATTGAGTTTTCAATTTAACCTAACTCCTAGCGTAGCTTTTTTAGTGAAATCAGAGCACATTAATACACAAAAATAAGAAAATGGGTCATCATCTTACCTTGACAAATTGGTTTCATCATTCAAATCGGAATATTCAGAACTTTCTGAATCAGGATCTGACGATGTAGGTGGTATAAAATCATCTTCAGAATCATCAAAAATATCCACTGACTTATCACTTTCAGAATCACTCATGATTATTTTATCACAAATCTAACACAGTGTATAAATATTAGTAGCATTAGCTTGAACTAAAATAATTGTTAATAATGAGATATTATCAAGCATAAAGCATAGAAAAACATCGACACGAGTTGAAACAACATAAACACAGACTGCAATCTATCTGTAATGCAAAACTAACCTACAAACCACTGCGAGCTGAAACTGAAATGGCGGGAAACTACAAAATGATAGTTTGACAAGGTTCCATCTGCCATTGGAACTTTGTCAGTAACATCTGATCTCAATGACATGCAGTTGGAACTTGGTAATTCTTAAGCTGCGTACACATATATGCGCCTCCAACCCGCACCGAGCACGCTCCGCACCGAGCACGCTCCGCCCTCGTACCGCCCTCGTTCCTCCATCGTACCGCAGTCGCTCCGCCTCCGCTCTGCAGTCGCACCCATCATGAACGTTAAGGAAGATGTTAGCTCTTCTCGCGTTCCCCGGTCGAACCACTGTTGCTCCCCGGTCGATCATCAATCGCTCTGCTGGAGTGACGTTCGGCTGCGCACCTTTGGTGCGTACAGACTTTCGCTCTGCTCCACAACCGAACGTCACTCCAGCAGAGCGATTGATGATCGACCGGGGAGCAACAGTGGGTCGACCGGGGGACGCGAGAAGAGCTAACATCTTCCTTAACGTTCATGATGAGTGCGACTGCAGAGCGGAGGCGGAGCGACTGCGATACGATTGAGGAACGAGGGCGGTACGAGGGAGGAACGAGGGCGGTACGAGGGCAGAGCGTGCTCGGTGCGGGTTGGAGGCGCGTATATGTGTACGCAGCTTTATATCTCTGTTATGGATTGGCAGAACTGGTTCTTGACTAGATGTAATGGTAGATAATGATGCCTGGAAGACAGTAGGCAAAAAAAAAAAAAAATGAATTTTGATGATTTTGTTAGTTAGAAATGTATTTGCATAATCTAATTTATCTTACTCTCACCATATTAATTCTTGGATTGAAGATTTAAAGACAGTTCCTGATTTAAAGATACATATACTCTTGGGCTGGGGTTAGACCGAACGAGCATTGATTGAACTAGAGCACGAATGAACTGAAGCATTAAACACATAGAAACAGCCGGACATTTGAGAAGCATGGTAAATAATTATGCCCCCAAAAGTGTAGAAATTCAATGTTAGATCTCATGATTTTAGAGATTATAAACTGGCTTTATCCAGATGTTTATCAATCTTTGTTCGAAACAAGCATTCGCTTGTTTGGTCTAGCCTCAGAATTACAGCAACTTTTCCATGCAAAATATGTTATTTGATCTCCAATACTCACTTGCGCACATAAACACAGCAATAGTTAGGAGAACGTACGTCAAAAGGAATGAGATTAGCACTGGCAATATATCTGAAAATTTTGCAAAACTGTTGTAACTATCATAACAAGTGATTTTTTTGACAAGAAAGTAAAAACAATAATTAAGCAATATGATTATGATGTGTTAGTTGATGATGGAATAGTTTGTGAAACTAAGATCACATAATGTCTGATGAGAAGCTGATTTGGAACCAATATCACAAACTAATTTCTCAACATAACTCGAATATCATTTTTTTAATGCGTAAGATGTTTTCAATTTTATGTTGTTTTTGTTTAGATATTGCTATATACATCTAGTCCACATGGAAAAATACAATCTGAGAAATGGAAATTAGGCAATTTGTTGGAATAATAATATATAATGCTCGCTACTATATCGGACAAATAATGTTTCACTGGTGTGGCAACCAATACTAATGTAAAAAGAGCCTGAAGAATATTAATGTAACTGATATCACATTGGCAACATCTATTTATAATGATGATGCTAATATTATCAAATCAAATCAATTTATTTGCCATTGAATATTATAATATATAAGTTCAGATAGTGAGTTGATTAATAGGTAGGATATTAGCATTTGCTATCATACCGTATAATAAATTATATTGAACCCATTTATCTGTCGTCACGATTCTTGAAAGAATCTGTTGATACTTACAAAACTCATCTGCTGAGAAATGCTCCCGCCAAAAATCTCCTGGAGGTCCATTTGTCATCATCAGTTTGTAGCGCATACTGAGACCCTGATGGTAACGGGTTTTCAATTTAGTTATCCGATAAGCTTTACAACATGCATGCAAAAACTATAACAGCAAACAATTGAATCTTAATGGAACAGAATTCATTTAACAATCACACAATACACGTCTATCATTTTATTGGAAAATCGTAAATTATGAAAACTGCTCCATTCCTCCACTATCCAGACACCTTTGGCATTTTTTATTTCTAGATATAAATAAATGAAGAATTTGAAAAGAAATAGAAAGAGAAAACCCACGGATGAAATTTGCCAATAAGTTGAACAAAGCTGAAAATTTTATTCTTGCTCTTAATATAGATAACCTAGAATTCTAGAAAGTAGAAACTCACTATTAAGTAATAATATAATAATTATAATAATATTATTATATCAGTAGAATATGGGCTTGGTATAGTCACAAACTGAGACAACTATGTAAGTGAAGTACAAGAGAAAGGTAGCTCTATGCTTTATAATAGTAGGGAGAGAAAACCAATAAATTGGCCTCAATTTAACACAAAATTAGGCCTATAGGAGCAAAGTATATAAAAGCCCTTTTGTAATTGAGTATGGATTTATGGTGGATATTTTTGTGACCAATGATTGTAGAACCGAATTGGAGTTATTCAACCCATATTTGACAGTTGGATTCCATAATATTATTTCGATCTCAAGTCAGATTATTTACTTATCACAGCTTATCACAGCTGTGATAAGAGAGTCGAAATGTTGTGAATGATAGCACAGAATACAGCATTGTTGTATTCTGTGATGATAGTAATTCCAATACAGACAGGTGTGATAAATTAAGGAATCGTCATTTGCTTTCAAGTAAAAAAAAAATATACTTAGACTTAAACTCACTCTAATCTATCAGGATTAGCTGAATTAGAAGAAATTGATGTTATTTATAAGGAATGCTGACAGTTTGATGTGCACCTACATAACGGTTATGCATACAATCTCCGATTTCAATTGAAAACTACAATCTATTTTCTTCATCAAACCTATCAATTTTTGGGAATAATGAATTGTTAGAAGAATGACCTTACTAATATTAATATTATCTTTATAATAACAAGAGACAATAACAACTATTTTACGTTCTTAATGCAACATCTCTATCCTCGTCCCCATGTTAAATTGTGACCTAAATGACGAATTAATTTAGGAAAAATTCCGCCAGGGGCGCTTCCGACGTTTTTGAAATCCCCTCCACCTACGTGTTCATAGCGAATAGCTTGCTACCTCTGCGCAAAGCACTGTCCAGCTGACAGCATTATAGTACTCTTATTCATTTTTCGTTTACATCTTATAAAATGTACAATATTGATATTAATTTTATTCCATCCTTTCAAATACTGAACATAATTTTGAAAATGGATTTAGTAATGGGAGCGCTGCGTCCTAATGGACGAGCCGCCACTGAATGTGTATTGAAAATAAATATTTTATTGACTGTAAATATTTTAGAGCAAAGTTAGAACATATATTCTGCATATTTGATAAACGTTAAAATGAATTTTTATAAATTGTATTATGATTTTATGAATAAAAAGCTATTTGATTTGATTTAGATGCAACTAAATCAGATATTTCCTTTTTACAATACATTATTTTAGTCATGAAAACTTTTCATGAAAAAGATCACTCCTCACTAGAATAGCACTTTTTAGCCAATCAATTATTCATGCTTCTTCCCATTTCTAATAATTATTCAATTAGGAATTGTAGCAGGTTTTTTTGGGCAAATGCCGTTTAATCTTTCTGCATTGATTTTATGCTCAATGAATGAATAAATAAATTGCTTACTTTTGTTGAATTACAATTACTGATAGCAATAAACCACCACCTCTCTCTGGCACTGCGAAACCTTCTCGAGTTTTGGCAAGTAATTGTAAATTTCTTTTTACCGGAATCTTTTGAGTTGGGCACATGAAAACAGCCAGCAGAGCCATCAGAACTAGTCAGTAATATCATCTGGTTTTGTCTTCTACTAAGAACTGACTCTTTTTGTTCGCAAGTCTGAAATTGAAATTTTTTGTCAAACAATTGTTCAAAAACGGTATAAAATGAATCATACAAGCCGTAAGAACAGTATATCAACATAGCAAATCAAAATTCCAAATTGAGTTTCTTTATTTATGTAGATTACATATCCTATTTTATAAAACAACAAAGTGTACAATATGTGTTCACTAAACATAAATAATACGGTATTGTTTTGTATCAATTGACAGCTCATCTAATTTTTAAAACATATTTTAAAGGTCAGATATTTTCTCTCTATGTATCTTTCAGTCAGGAAAAAACCAATTTAATAAGTTTTATTCTTTAATTGAATTCCTGAATCAAATGTCACCAGCTAGCAAGGATTTATCCTCTTGCTGGTGATGCCAAGTTACATTTGTAAATATAATCTACATACCATTTTAGTATTTTTTCCTTTTACTGTAGTTATATCACTTCATATTATTAATTAGTATTCTTGAACTTATTATTATGGATATTATTAATATCCTTGATATACTTCACATTATTGATTTCATATTATTAAATATCCTCCAAGCCAGCATTTGTTATGATATTATCAATACATGTAGCAGTCTGAGTTGTAACTCTAGTTGGCACAGTTGAAACAAAGTTTAAATTATTAGAATTTGTTAATTTTGTGAATTCAATTTTTTTTATGATTCCTTCAACAATTCAATGTTAAAATCACCACAAAGAAAGACTTTCCTGTATCTAATAGTGCCCGTATTGATATGATGAAGAAGCCTCTCATAGGCGTTGAAGAAAACACTGGATATCACTGTTTGGAGTTCTGTAAATTACAACAATCAGGAAAAGCAGGTCCATACCTCCATATTTTAAATTAAATTCTATAGACGCGCATTCAAATATGCTATTTATTATATGCTATTTAATATCATCTCGGATTCTGAATTCAATATCCTTTTTTAAAAAGTATATAAACTCCTCCTCTATTTTTATTCTTTCTACAGTAATGTGAAGCTAGCTGATACTTGGAGAGTGTATTGAGAATGGAAATATTATTAGCGGTTAACCAGTGTTCAGTCAATGTAATTACCAATGGATCTACCGGACAAACAAGCTCAACATCATCAAGTTTTTTTGTGACACCCTGTATATTCAAATTGATAACAAATAAAAATTTATTATTTCTTCTATTCATACCCTGTTTATCCGAAAGGACTCGTTCATCTCTAACTCTAAAAAATCTGTTGGAAGTTTCCACCCTGGAGTTTCCCTACTGCCTTCTACAGTCGATCCACTCAATTCAAAACTAGTGCTTGAGGCCAAATCAGAGGCCGGTGAGGCGGTGATCAATTGAAAACATCACAAGAAACAGAACCACAAATAGCACCAGGCTTATCCTTCATGTACGACTCAACAATGTCCAATATTTTCCTGGAAAAGTATTTTTTCCCCAATTATTACATGAAGTTACCTTCTTGTAAAGCTATACAGTCTTATAATTGCGAGCTTGTTATCGGAGGCCATTTTTTCTATTGCACTATTCAACTTCCTAACAAAAACATGAATAGGTGACCCCTTAGCAAGATCGTATCTGTGTGGAAGCGTACATAAAATTAAGTTTGTATGGGCTAAGCTGCTTATCGCATTATTAAGCTGAGCAAAGAGATGTGTTATTGTTTGTTCGTTGCAATCTGAATTGATGTTATTGGTTCCAGCCAGAAAAACAACAAAATCATTCACTGAATAGTGAGCAACCTCCTGACTCGAGAGCAAGCAACCCAATATACATACTCCATAGGTGCACCAGGATACACATTGCTCATCACGCTTGAAATCGTGCCACTATCGCCAATCAATGAAGAGACATGACGCCCATGGCTGATAGAAAAAATGCTAAGCCTAATTGAATCTCTCTCCGCGAACAAAGAAGCCCCCCCCCCCTCTCGCCGGTAACCGGCTCCGGACACCGGTAACTGACTCTCATTGCAGTCATCAACACTTCCCATCAACTTATCACCCCTCAGTAGTATAAAAAGTGCCAGAATCGCCCTTCACCACAAGGTCATCCACGTCATCCAAACCTAGCCTCAAGGTCATCCATGTCATCCAAACCTAACCTCAAGGTCATCCACGTCATCCAAACCTAACCTCAAGGTCATCCACGTCATCCAAACCTAAAAAAAAAAAATTAAAAAAAAAACATAAAATCAGGAATAAATGGGAAAAAAGGGAAAAAAATCCCTCAGGATCTCGAACTGGGGCTATAAAAGGAGTTGTTCTGCAAGGAGTGGGACATTGTATCTTGTGCAGTCATGCCACCAGTACGTGTGTGTGATTTTTGTGTATTGGTTTTGGATTACTTTCATCTTTATCAACATCAAGAGTAAGTACCAGTGCATTTTATAGTTATATATATATTTATATTATATTCCTGATTTGACAATGAAATTTAAAAGAGTTGAATTTTGAAGTAGTTTGAGACTGTCAATTAAATTCAAAAATGACTAGTTTAATTATGAATTAGGTTCCAATACATAGAGTAAATGACATAGTCAAAAATGAATAGTGTAATTATGAATTAGGTTCCAATACATACAAGTTGAGAGTTTAATTATGAATTATGTTCTTTGAGTTGGTGGTTGTAATTCAACCTAACCTAAAAAATGTATAACAAGTCTTTGCCCTAGAATTAGGCTGTACCCACAATATGTCTGACATTGATAGTGATGAAGGTGTGTATATAGTTTTCAGACATGAGCGGTAATGGTTCTAATGATCAGGAGCACCCATCCCACCTCAGGAAGTAGATCCTAGACCCCATTCACATTCTCCCACCCCCCCATAAGTAGATGCAAAGTGCCGAAACCACCGCCTTTTTTTATGACTCAAAGTTTGTCATTTCTTGTTGTAGTTTTCACTCATCTCACAGCACTATGTAGCAACGTTTATAGATAAGCTTACAGTGAGACAACCTTGGACGTTATCATTACGCACCAATTCTGCTCTTGGCTGATGATTAACATGTTTCAAAATTCACTTCAGAGACCTTACAAGGATGAATGCGGTTCCGGTCTAATTCAATACTCGAGCATTGTCACGTTTTTGCAATTTTACTTCACATAGCTTACAAGGACGAATGCGGTTCCAATCTAATTCAATACTCAATCATTGGCACGTTTTTGCAATTTTACTTCACAGAGTTCACAAGGACGAATGCATCTCTGTTCTAATTCATCTCAAATTCGAGCATTAACACGTTTCGTGCATAATCTTGTTTCACCTTGGAAAAAATGCATGTGAACACTCTCTCACGTTGAAATAGAATGTAGCTAGCTATTTCTCCCAAGCAATTTGCATAGTGAAAATCGGTTAAAGATTGATATGATTCTAACTTTAGGGTTTTAGAACATCACCGTAGATTGAGAGACCCATTTTATCAGTAATTAAATCACCTACTTGATCTTCTGTCAATTTATGTTGTTTTACCTCAATCCAATTCATATGAAAGCTAACTTTAGCATAATTCTGTACTATTTGGTGTGCTATTCGATGTATAAATAAAGTGAGATAATCGGTGAATGCAGCTGAACATTGTAATCTCATCACTTCATCATTCTCTGTATTTTTAATTGAAGTTGCTATTTCCTCACGAATTGATTTGAGTGTAGCTTGTAATTCATCATTCTTAATAAATGCTTGCATTTCACTACTCAGATCATTTTTCAATACATAAGTTTCGCTAAACGTAGTTAGCAATGTATTCAAATCGTTTTTTGAAACAAATTGTTCAATCCCCTCCATAAGATTTGTCTTTATCGTATTAGTCATTGCGGATAATCGATCTTCAAACTCTTGTTTTGTTATAACAATGTTATTCAATGCCTGCACAGTTTTATCCAAATATTCCTTATCAACCGATAATGAATGAGTTTCATTTACTCTAGTAAAAAGTTCTGTGCTAAGCTGTTTCAATCTGGTATTTAGATAATTTCTATCTAATACTTGCAAATCTTTAATCTTGTCTGAGATAACTTTCAATTTCTCATCCAAATGGTTCTTGTCAACTTTATTATCGTTGATCGTATTCAAATGCGATCTGAATATCTCTGTTGTTGATTTGAGATCATGAAGAGAATTCTCCAAATTGATAGATTTCTCTTTAAGTCCCCTATCGATATTGTCAGATAACTGTTGTAATGTACTGAAGATGTGTTCCTTTTCGATCTTGTTCAATCCAATATTCTTAACTATATTAGATAATTGTGAATCTAAATACGAATGCAGAGATTCACTAACACCCTGTTGATTAATTGCCTGTATTATTCTCTCACTAAAACTGGTAAGATCTGGTTCATTCCATACAATGTCTTTCTTCGCAGCAACTCTCTTGCTTTTACCTCCGAATCTGTGCACGCTCATTCTGCAACTTAACAATAATTTTACTTTCATGCAATTCCTCTATAATTGATGCAATCTCAACATCATGACCCGAGTGTCCAGCAAGTTTTGATGATTTTAATAAATGAAGTCTCTGAACCAATTCGTCATAGTTGTCATAATATTGGTAAATTCTATTGCTAGAAGTATTTTTTGCAAATTTTAATAACCCTGAACCTCTCTTACTTGTTTTTTTAACAGGAAACAGCATTTGAATTAAGCGAGACTTTACACCCTGTTACGTTTCACATATCCTCGTCTATCCAAATGAACTTTTGTTATTGATAAAATCTTCTTGTATTTATTTAGATCTTTTTCATCAGAGAGATATGAATTTGGTCTTTGGGCAAATAACAGTTCTAATAGTCCATGTGTAATTCGGAATTTTTCGTTATCAATATGAAAGAAGTAGTTATCAAAGCTAACAACCATCTCACCCATAAAATATAATTTTCGGTCAGAATCATAGGAAATTCCATAAGGAATCGAGTTATCCAATTTTTCACTATGAAATGTATACAAATATTGTGCAAGCACTTGATTCTTTATCTTCTTTATTTTGCTGCTTGTATCACTCTCAAGCCTAGTTGAATTAAATATACTTGATTCGTTCATGCTTAGATCTTTTTCAGCTGCTGATGGTGATGCAACTTCTATTGCTTCACTAATATCATCATCATGTTTCTCTCCCAGTTCCATACTTTCTTCGTCTTCTTCTTCTTTTTCTTGTTCCTCCTTTTTTGGTATAAAACTCTGATCAGAGTGGTGAGAAGATTTAGTTTTCCCCATTTCAACTAGAGGTGTGATAATCGGTTTAAAAAGTTTTTCTCTGTAATCGTCAGATTGCTTTTCAAAATGTACAATGCTTCTATGTTTATCCCTAATAACTTTCCTCAATTTCTTAATCTTATCGATTAGAGCAACACTAGCGTTTTGTCTTCTACGAGACATCCTCATTCTTTCACTGCTACTCACTCTCTACTGAATGTCAATAAAGTTATCCAGACCCTGCCTATATTTTCCACTATTAGCTACACATTCGGTCATAATAGTAAGAAAACTATGCTTCTTAGAATTCCACACATTTGAACACAATTTACTGAAATCTCTGAAGCAAATATCTTCACCCACATAGTCTCTATGTATTAATTTGAGTGATAATTGATCAATTTTGAATATAACAATCATATTTGCATTATCTCTGGTGAAATGTTTTTGTGTTGCACCATAACTTTGAATTAAATATGCTGTATCAATATTACAATGTCTACCCATAGTAAAATAATCTCTTATTTGAGGTGTGTGACTAAGTTGTAAATCATTGAATATAACTAGAGAAAATTGTGGTATTTTATTCGGGTGGGGAATTCTCTCGGGAATATCATTGACATGAAATTCAATACCTTTCATTTTTGAAAAGACTTTTCTCAAAAACAAGTACTTATCTTGATATTGACTTTTAGTATTTAAATAAATATGTTTAAATCTCAATCCATTTTTGGAAAAAATCAAGTTGAACAATAAATTCGTTTTACCGCATGCAGATGGGCCTACGATGAGAATTCTAGCGTTATGTGGTATCAATGTACCATTCTTACACCATACAGGCTTTTCCTCTTGTGCAATTAACTTATCGAAATTTACAATGACGAGTTTGTTCATGTTGAGAAAGTGAGATATACAAACAGAACTGTTTCATGTGTCTGGTTCACTCGCTAATGAAGCGTTTCTAGGTGACACACATACATGTACTCACCCATTCAACATCTAGTCACCTTGTGCCACATGCTACTAGCACTTCTCTATGACAAAAATGAGAAATGAAAGAGCGAACATTCAATTCAAGTTGTTTTTATTTAAAAAACACACACACAATGTAAAGAATATTACAATGATTATCCACAACAGATGTGGATAGATAATTATAATGTACATTATTTACATCATATGATCTTACTCTAATTATTTACAACAAATGTGGATAGATAATTATAATGTACATTATTTACATCATATATGATCTTACTCTAATTATTTACAACAAATGTGATTCGATAAAATTATACCATGTGATCTTACTCTAATTATTATTTACAATCTTACTCTAATAAGTTCTCTCGATTTATGAATGATGGTTGTGGAAATCCAATCCATTTCACAAGCAACTTATCCTTATCTCGTCTCAATATTTTTTCTATCAAATAAACATTTCTTTCAGATTCATTCAAAAGTGTTTTTTTAATTTCTTCTTGATAAAACCTACCCTGTATTATCTCACCACTAAGATCTTCTAATGAGTAAGTGATAGGTCTTGTGGGATGTATGCTCACAATTCGGAAATATTCGGTGACCAATTCATTAGATATTTTTTATCAAATATCTGTTTCTTTTTAGAAATTCTCACAATATCACCTAGCTTATATTTTGGTTTCAACACTTTTAATTTGAATCGTCTATTAAATGCAGAGTTTAGTGATTCTAAAACACGTTTACGATGTTTTTTAGTTACATCTTTAGGTCGCATTCCAATGCTACTGTGTACTGTATTGTTATAATCATCTACAATATTTTGTAAGTTATTAACCCAGTTTTTACTCCCACGTTCAGTTAAAGATCGATATATTTTTGATTTTATTGTACGATTAAATCTCTCAGCGATACTAGCTTTCTTATCAGTAAAAACAGAATAATGCTTGATATTATACTTATCTAACAAATCTTTCACATGCTTATTAAAATACTCCTTCCCTCCATCTGTCTGGAAAAAACGCATATGTTTATTCTTACAAATAATGGGTTCGAGTGCATTATAAACACTTTGTGCAGTCTTATTCTTTAAAGGTATACAATAAGCGTACTTAGTAAAACAATTAATAACAACTAAAATATAACGATATCCTTTATTGAATTTAGATAAGCTACCCATCTCAATCAGATCTGATTGATATAAATCGTTCTCATTCTTCAACTCATATCTACGTGTGGGGTAATTTACACGTGCAGCAGAGTGAAGCTCTGCTGCTAATTTTGCTCTAATATTACTCATTCTTCTTTGTGTGAAGACACGCTTGAAACAGAATTCGATGTGTTGGTCACTACCTCGTTACACACACACTGATCTGTGCCATCAGTTTGCTATTTTGTAGTGACCGAATGGTAATGTATCGATTCCGTTCTCTGCAATAAAGCGCTTGTCATCGAACGGGCTTAAACAAACCTTTGCGCATTCAATTTGATGCATGTTATGATTGAAGGATCTCAACATATTACATTTTTCTATATGTTGGCATCGTTCAATCAAACATTTCTTATACAAGTCAAAACTAAGTTTTCTATTTTTCACATGTGTCTTCACACCTTTTGCTACACACTTATTTACAGTTTCCTCCTTCTCATTATTTACAAGATATGAATACAATTTCGCCCGTAATCCCAGAAAAGATTTTAAAGGAATTGAAGCTGCCTCATCCTTAAATTTCCCTACAACTTTATTCCTCTCATTGGAGAAGCATTCGTGCTCAGCTGGGTAATTTGAAGTGTCAAACAATTCTAGATTTTCTCTTATCAGTTGGTAGACGTCGGGTGTCTCCAACGATAAGAGGAAGCTATCTGTATCAGTCATACAAAGCTGGATGCGTTGCCATGGTATGATTTTTTGCAATTTACAATAGAAAAAATCATACATGTGTAGTTTACTCAAATCCAGGATGCAGAAACCTGAATAGATTGGCTTATTCATTTTTAGTTCCAACTTTCGCGAGAAAACTGCAATCACATCCGAACTTATTATCTGCCAGTGTTTACATAGGGGATTTGAAATGTACTTATCTAGACGCTTGGCGTCTGTGATAATTTGAACATTACATAGATGCCGATTTCCCTGTATCGATTTTCCAAAGCATAAGTTACTCATCTGTTTAAAAAAAGATACTTCAAATTTATTTTTCGCGGCTTGCCTATTACAGATATTGAACTCAATGTAGTTCTTCAACCAAGGCGATTGGGAAAAGCTAATGACGCGATGTACTTTTGTTAATTGCAATCCGAGTTGAAGGTACAGTTTCAAATTCATGTAATGAACAATGTACCTCTCTCGATCAAAAAGTGTGTTCATGAGTTTTTTAGTCAGAGTTTGACCGTTCTCATTGGTTTGGTACTCGGAGAACAATTCGCTAGGAGGAATTTGATGAAGTGGAGCGAGAGGGAAATTGGCATGCATATCATGTAACTCCTGTGGGTACTTGAGATCACATTCAATTACATAACCAGTTTCTGATTCACTCTCCAAATTTGTAAAGTCAAGAGCATGGATTTCTTCCTCTGAGAGGAACTTGAAATTTCCATAAGGTAAGAATTGATTCATAGAGTGGGCATACAAAGAATTACAATCTATATAAAGCAAATAGTTACTTGGTTTTGTGGGATCGTATGTGTCAGGGATGTGTTTGTTATTGGCTTCGCAATAACGCTTGCCAATAAACGAAACACCACCGCGCATTCCTGATTCAAACAATAGATGTATATCGGGATCGCTAATCAATTGGAGTTCAACCCGGGTGAACTTTAACATACAATTCCAAGTGTAATGAGCAAGCGAAAGAAAATGAGTCACATCGAGGCCATATGACCTAAAAAGCGTTGACCTCATTTCTTCGAAAACCTCAACTAATAGCATGACGTCTAGGCACAGATAGAAATCATGATACTCGCCGAGAGATTTCAACTTGAATGTTGAGAACACTCTTTGTGCATGCTCATATTCTTTGGGGGAGAGGGGTGTATCGTTAAGATCATTATAAAAACATTCTATCGGAGGGAGAGAAGTCTCAGCGAATTTTTCAGGGCAAGATATGTACGAATAGGGATATACTCCTTTTTTCAACAAGAGTTGCCTATGTTTGAGATCGGGGTCATTAAATACTGAAAACAGACGTTTGAACTTCGATTCCATATCTGTACTATCTACCAAGTTGCGCACTAATACTTCTAAAGATTCATTCATAAATTTATATGAATCTAAAAACTTGATTTTTCCCACTGTCAATGTCAAAAATCTTTCTGATGTATTGGCGATACAGGAAATTTCTTTTTTACATTTTCCGAGAGCTTTTAGAATAAAATGACTGTCAAATCCGCTAAAATTATGGAAGTAACAGCTAATCGTATCGTCAGTTCGAGTATTTAAATTACACGACACATGAGCAGCACACAAAAACTTTCCATTTTCATGTGCATGATGGCGTACCTTTGTGTCTGTTCCGGTAAAAACTTCATCGCAAAGCCCGCACTTATCAGCATTTTGAAATTCGCGTTGCTGACGTTCACTTAAATGCTCCATCGGAATTTCACATTTTATATCTGCACTCAATAAATCGCCCAGTTCGATTATTTCCTTGAGAAATTTCTCCATGATCTTTTCATTGATATTACTCGATCTATAGAGTACTGGGCCGTACGCGATATCTCCATTCACATCAATTACAACAAAACAATACCCGCACGGAATATGACGCGCCGTTTTCTTGGTGTAACTTCTGGTGATAGGTACATCCTCAGATTCATTACCATCCATATTCACAACAAATGTTTCCAAATCCGCGTAGATTGTATACTTTTTCTTCAAAGTCGAACCGAGTTTTTTAAATTTGATTGTCTCACCTCGTTTTGGGTATGAAGTTCTCTGAGACTGGAACTTTGAACAAAGCTCTAGATGTCTCATCAAATTTGCTTTCTCATCCCGGTTCACTGTTTTGTTTGATGTAAATCTGTGAAAACAGAAATTACAAACATCTACTTGATGAGCATTTTCGAAAGGTGAGAAAGAAGACGCGACAATCCGTTTTTCCCGTTCGCGGTGTTAATTAAACAAAAATGAGTTTTTCCTGCATCGCCTTTCAACATTAAAAGATTAATTTGGTATTTACGCGTACGGAATATGCTTGTTCGATAGGGGAAAAACTTTTTGTTGTCATACGCGATAACATGAATTGCGATGTCTGTATTGAGAATTTCAAATTTCTTTATGTCGCGATCGGTGGTTGGGAAATTAACTCCGCGAGTGTTCAGCCTGTGAGCAAATTTGCTCAAATATTTCACCGTTAATGTCTGCCTATTTGGTTTCTGGTGAGAATAGGCTAGAACACTCCACAGAAAACACTTTTTATCAGAAAGATTTTTGACATTGATAACACATTTCTTATTCTTGATGAACTGGGGTGTTTGAATATAACTGCTTGTGTATATTGGATTATATCTAATCACATTTACATCAAGCGAGTCGATCTTCTTCAACACCCACCCACTCCCAAATCAAACAAAGTTATTGAATGAACTTAAAATTTTCCTAACTGCTAACATAAATTGTTCATTCAATTCATCATAACTCTCCAAGACGTTCAAGCCTATGGCCGAGTAGCTATGAAGATTCACAATGGATGAAACAGCTTCGGATTCCTCTGATTCTAAAACTACCATCTTATACAATAATACATTTAATACTAAAAACCATTTCACATTTCCTTCGAAACGTGCAGCGTGTTCTCTTATTATCTCGAAAACACGAGCTTTTGAGTTTTGAAGTACATTTTCAATGTCAGGTGCTACGTTTTCGAAGGAAATGCGATGGCGAATTGCTCGCGAACTCACGCCTCCAACCCTGTGTTCTCTGCTATGCTCCATCTCTGCTACTAGCGGGTTACTGAAAACAAACAAAGAATATATTACTATGGCACAGAATTAGATATAAAAACAAGTAAACATTAATCTAAAAATCAGTTGTGATTTAACAAGCTGCAAGTACAGTGCAAAAAATGCTATCTCAGGATCAGATTTTCATGCACGAACGATTGAGGTTATTAACATTTGATAATCGTTGGAAATTAAAATCGAGTCTGTTGTCACCTCAAAATATGGCTAAACAGGGTTTTAAATTTGTGCGAGCACCTGACGTTGTTCAATGTGTGTTTTGTTCAGTATATTTAGAAAATTGGTTGTCAACAGACGATCCTAGTAAGGAACATGAGCGATGTAGTCCAAATTGTGGATGGCGCAAAGAAGATAATATTTCATGTGAAGAGGAGAATTTCGATAATAATATTCTACGACAATATGAAGAACGAGTTTTAACTTTCCATCGTCCAGAACCATTCAAGCTCTCGGTATTTATTAATAGAGCAGACTATTTTGCAATAAATGGATACTTTTTACATGAGAAATCATATCTGCAATGTGTATATTGCAAATATATTATTGAAAATCCTTATGAAAAAGTGATACATGTTCCGTTTTGTATATATAAAAAGATGAGCTATAATGGAAAAGAAAAGACAAATGATGAAAAAGAAGATGCTGTGGGAAAACAAGCTGGATATTGTACAATATGCACTCTGTTGTAGAAGTAATTCCCAATCAGAATCAAGATATTAGTGATTCCTAAGTGCATTGTAGTAGTAGTATCAGGAAAGAAGTAAGTTCTGAAAAATCATGATTAGAAAAATAAAGAATTGTATCATACTTACATGCAATGAATGATGTGCTGTACTGTCTCTCTCTGCTTACACTCCAACTCTCAGACTAGTTCTTCATACGTCTTTCCTCCTCAAAGACTGGAGTGATTATGCAGTGGTGCACTCTCGAACTCTGTGAAATCAACGAATATAATGAAAATCACAATAATATTGAGAAGAAATTTAGCAAGTCAACATGTGATGTTAATTATGAAAATTAATGAGGAGATTACATTGCTCTCACATTCGAAATATTGTTATTCGAGATATTATATCTGGAAGTGAGAAATTTTATATTAGTGCATTGTGAGAATTTGATATTTTTTCTCTGAATGCACCTTGCTGTACGTGTAAGAATGCATTTGTATGTCAAGGATGTGACAAGCGGGAAAATGCACTATCTCTCACTCATCCTAAAACAGAGAGAGAGAAACGAATGAGTATATAAGCAGCGGTTATTGGATTTGCCAGCTTCATTCGAGCACTAGTCACGTTCCTGTTACACATATCCTTGTCATCATCATGGACTCGTCATCCACGCGTCAGGACTACATCCTTCCAGATACACCTCCTCAACAAGACACTTCCTTCCCATCTTACTGGGCAGCGCAAGCTGCGCGGAAGAAGAAGCTTCCATCTGCCAATAGCAGTGCTGCTCCCGCTGCTGCTGCTGCTGCTGCTGCATCTGACTCCGAGGACTCACCGCTGAAGAGATGTGGGGTCTTTGTGGAGAGAGGGATGAGCAGTGAGGAATTCATTATACCAGACACACCACCATCTCATCTGGGATGGGCACCGAAGCATGTACCACTAACAACGATTTCCACCAACAAGCAGCAGGGGAAGAGAAAGCTGCACTTTCTGGAGGAGGATGAGGAGGAAACCAACTTTGTACCCTCAAAGGTTAGTTATTTCAAATATTATTAACATGTAATGTGAACAGATAATTTTAAATCTTTATATGTTGTCATTAATTTGTTGAAAAGCTTGCCACTAAAAAGCTTGCTAATATCTGATAAATTTCTTACTCTACTGAGAAAAACTAATTTCCAATAGATCTGTTCACATTACATGTACTCACATTGTGATATTAAATGATTAGAGTTATTGTGAGAAATTGATGAATCTGATTTGAAAGACAATTTCAATCAAGAATTATTTCTTGATAACGAATATAGGAAATGAAACTATTCAACTTTAGAGTTCAGTTAAGATGTATATTCGAGTTCATGAATATGATGATTACATTGATATATTCATTTGAATTGAGCATAAACTGTTTTATGAAATCAAGAAATATAATTATTTGAAGTGATTAGGTTGAATGCATGTTACTATCTAATAAATACTTTAGTGAGAAAAAAACTAATTTCCAATAGATGTCTTTGTATTACATGCATGCACAATGTGATATTAAATGATTAGAGTTCAGTTAAGATGTGTATATTTTGAATTCATGAATATTATAATGATTACTTTTTGAAATTGAACTGATCAAGCTTACTAGTTGATTAGAGTTCAGTCAAAAAAAAAAATTGAATAATATGAATATTTTGATTTCATTATTATGATGCTTACATATTATTTGTACTAATCATGCATTTTTTGCTATAATATTGAAGTGATGTGTTAAGAAAATTACTGATTAGTTGATAGTTATATTGTGATATTAAATGATTAGAGTTCAGTTAAGATGTGTATATTTTGAATTCATGAATATTATAATGATTACTTTTTGAAATTGAACTGATCAAGCTTACTAGTTGATTAGAGTTCAGTCAAAAAAAAAAATTGAATAAGATGAATATTTTGATTTCATTATTATGATGCTTACATATTATTTGTACTAATCATGCATTTTTTGCTATAATATTGAAGTGATGTGTTAAGAATAGTACACTGTTCATGCAAGAATAGCTTCTCTTGTAACTGAACACTCAATGAATGTAGAATAGTTCATGCAAGAATAGTAATGCTCTTGTACAGTCATTGAGTGTTCTGTCACAAGAGAAGCTATTTTATAGTTGCTGCTGCGCGCGCACGCACATGCACCACATGTCAGTCTTGACCTTGTTGTGAGATTCTCTTCCATCTGTTTGCGCTATACACTCACTATAGATATTGCAATCTATTTTTATCAGTATGCTTACAACACTTGAATGGAGAAGTTGTGCAATGAAGATAATTGTATGGAGAGTTTTATTTGTTCTTCTCTTTATAATATGTTGTGTGAATATGCTATTACTTTTCCATATTGCTTTGAAAAAATATGATTCAATGCAAAATGATAGTAAGAGAATATTGGAATCTATACAAAATGTACGAAATGAGATTAGGGATTTGGAAACACCTCAATTGATGCAGGAATCACTGCTAGTAAGAAATCATACATTATCTTATATCAAATCATGTGTCAATTCATCAGATGCTTCTCTCGATGTTAGTCTAAGACATTGGTATAGATTTATGATTGATGAACGTTCAATTCTTTGCAATTTCTACAAAACTTACAACATACTTAAGAAGTGTGTTAATAAGACACATCATGATGATAGAAAATTGTATTCCCTATTGGTTAAAACATACCAACTTTGTAGTAATATATAAAGCACATAGTGAGACAATTTCTTTGTCTCTCGATTGAGGTTAAGTGTTTGATTAATTAACCTCAGTCAATGTTCAACTATTGAGTTGAAAGGTAATGAAAAATGGTATGTAGAAGAAAGTTATCTTCTAGAAAACGAGGGAGAGGAATCTTAAGTTCGGCTAGCAAAATTGTCAAAGGTATAGCGGGTACTGCGGGGGACATTACATCAACTATTATAAATAAATTAATAAACGCATCACCGGAAACCCATTTCCCTGGCTATCAGTGGTGTGGCCCTGGCACAAAGGTTAATGAAAGGTTAAAGAGAGGCAATCAAGGTATAAATTCATTAGATAGAGCCTGTAAGGTACATGATATAGCATACACTCAAAATAGTGATAATAAGTTGCGAGCGATTGCAGCCAGAGCTCTTGCGAACACAGCATGGGAAATATTCAAGAATCCAAAATCATCTCTAAGTGAAAGAGCACTTAGTTATCTTGTAACAAACGTGATGAGAATCAGAGGAGGAATAACAAATTGTATACACCGTCATGCTGTAGCCAACAATGCCTACACAGGAGTGCCTATTGACCCCGAGAAGCCTACATCATATCTCCTGTACACAGATGCGAACAACCTGTACGGCTGGGCAATGTGCTAACCACTTCCATGCCGGAAATTCCAGTGGATGAAGAAAGATCAGTTGGAGGGGGTGAGCAGTAGTATTGAGGGTGTTGGAGATGTTCAAAAGATTGGCTACATCTTGGAGGTGGACATTGAGTACCCTTCCGAATTGCATGATGAGCAAAATGACTTCCCATTTCTCGCAGAGAATAAGAAAACTCTTAAATCTAATCATGTACGACTTATGACAGCTCTAAACAATCGCGAACATTATGTATGTCACTACCGCACCCTAAAACAGGCAGTACAGCATGGATTGAAAATCACTAAAGTTCATCGAGGTGTAAGGTTTGAGCAGGAGGACTTCCTAGCACCCTACATCATGCTTAATACAAAGCTAAGACAGCAGTCAAAGAATAAGTTTGAAAAGAACTTTTTCAAACTCATGAACAATGCCGTGTTTGGTAAAACGATGGAGAATGTGCGAAAAAGAATGAGCATGGAGCTAGTGAATGATGAGAAGCGATTGAAGAAACTGATTGCTCGACCAGTGTACAAGGACCGCATCATCTTTGGTGAGAATATCTGTGCTGTTACGATGCATAAAGAGAAAGTGGAGCTCAATAAGCCTATCTATATAGGGTTATCAGTGCTTGACATCAGCAAAACCCTCATGTATGAATTCCATTATAACATCATGAAGCCCATCTACAAGGACTGTCTTCAACTCTTATATCAAGATACTGATAGCTTATTCTACCTTGTCAAGACAGAGGACATGTACAAAGATATCATCAACAACCAGCAACTGAAAGATACCTTTGACACTTCAGAGTACCCTGCAGACCACCCATGCTACTCAGATGCAAACAAAATGGTGCTTGGAAAGTTCAAAGATGAATATGCTGGCCGAGCGCCACTTGAGTATGTAGGCCTACGATCAAAGCTATATGCTTGTAGGTGTTACAATAGTGATCCAAATCAGCTGACAAGTGGATTGATAAAAAAAGCTAAAGGAGTAAGGAGACCAATACTTGGGCGAGAACTCTCAAAAATGCATCCAGATGCTGAACGTTACATAGGCTTCCAAGACTATCTAGATTGTCAATATGGTGATGAGGGTATCTATAGAGAACAAGTGATGTTTGGCACTAGGAAACATCAGATCATGACTCAAGTCATGAGAAAGAAGGCACTGAGCAAAGCTGATGAGAAGAGGTATATTCTAGATGATGGAATTACAACTCTTGCACATGGACATTACAAGATCCCCACTCTAGCACACATTGATGAGGAGAAGGATGAGGAGGCAGAGAAGGAGGATGAGGAGGAGGAGGAGGATTATGATGTGGAGGAAGAGATGATTGACTCTCAAGAAATTCCCAAGGTTCAGGCAGCTAGCAGTACTACAACAGCTAAACGGCTACATTCCTCATCACATGATGAGCTCATTGATAAAGTCAATGAGTCAGGAAGCAGTACTATCCCTGCTAAACGGTCACATCCCTTATCAAATGATGAGCTTGCTGATATGATCAATGACTATAAAATAGATGGTGATGCATCTCAGTATAGCATACTGAGAAAATTGCTTGAGATGATACCATATGCTCAACAGAACAAAGGTTATAGATACATAATTACTATTATCAATTGTCTTAGTAAGTTTGCCTTTGCTATACCAATTAAAAGCAAGTCAGCTGATGATGTGGTCAAGGCAATCAGATACAGAAAATAACTCTTTCCTTATTCCTACTGGGGTTATGCTCTAGAACATCTAGCTTGATTCTAATTTCATAATTCAAATCTATGTTGGGGTTCTCAAATTCTTCCTCTATCCAATAGTTTGACACATACAATGCTTCCAGGTTTTCAAACTGTAAAATATATCAACTATTGTTCCTACAGTACTATACCTGTTTGATTGCAATAGTTACCAATTCTGGCCCTTCTTGTAACTCCTATACTATGTATAATTTAACAACTATGTCCAAGCTCATTGCAGCTTGCTGTAAGTGAACAGTGACTGAACAGTGACTGATCAGTAACTGAACAGTGACTGAACAGTGACTGAACAGTGACTGATCAGTGACTGATCAGTAACTGAACAGTGACTGAACAGTGACTGATCAGTGACTGAACAGTGACTGATCAGTGACTGAACAGTGACTGAACAGTGACTGATCAGTCACTGATCAGTGACTGAACAGTAACTGAACAGTGACTGATCAGTAATTGAACTGACTGACCACTGAGTGGACGACCCAATTATGCCATACAGACATGTGACAGGAGGAGTGAGGGTCATTGAGAACATCCATATGTCATGTCTGAACATGGAGTGGGAATCGTTGAAAATATCTATCTTTAATACCATTTTGATCTCTAGAGCAGCATGGCCATATTGATCTAGAGTCTCTCATGGACATCTTGATCTAGAGTGATAGGTCTCCATGACCATGTAGAGTGATAGGTCCTGCATGACCATCTTGAGCTAGAGTCCTTAATGCTGGTGGCTATTGGTCATGCGACAGAGGGAGGTGGAGTGGGGGTTGCTGAAATTACATCGCCGAAAGTAAAGTAAGGTGATTTTTCAGCTATATGAATTAATGAAACTCTCAATCAATGGTTAACACACAAAATGAGGTTTATTTCATATATGTTTACATCATTACATGAGAGTAGTTTTAGACAGTGGATCAGCCAATGAGGGTTTATTTCTTTATTATCATATTACAAATGGTTATACATTCAATAGTATTTTACTTTCTTGAACAGCAGTTTTAGACAGTGGATCAGCCAATGATGGTTTATTTCTTTATTATCATATATTACAAATGGTAATACATTCAATATTAATTTTAATTCTTGAAAAGTCTTAGTCTATGAGTATTTCCTGTTGAGTACACAGCAATTTGGTACCCACTCATGTTTACTGGCTCAGCAGTAGTGACACTCTTGAACATTGTTTCGGTGTATTGAGATGGTGCAAATACTCATAGTATTTCATGCTCTTTTTCAAGGCCGATTGTGATTTTCTCTCCATATCTAGTTGTAAGTCTCCGCACCGCCTTCATGTCATACAGCTGTCCCTGCTGCAGGTCCTTCATGTTACCGAATATTAATGGTTTTATGTCCTCTCCATCAACAAAGATTCGATTTGCGGTTGCTGACCCACTGGCAGAGGTATTGGCTGGACCACTGACAGAGCTGTTAGCACCCTCAATGTTTGACATCTGCAATTCAAAATATTCATTGTTTCAGAAATCATTTATTACAATAATACTTTCCATTATCATACAGCAAACTTACTGGTGATTCTTTATCACCATCTGGTATCAATAACAATTGACTGAGTTGACATCTGACTGAATTGGAAGCAGTAACAATGGGTATTACAGGTTTAGGGGATAATATGGAGATTGTATACATCTTGGAGGTGGACATTGCGTACCCTTCTGAATTGCATGATGAGCACAATGACTTCCCATTCCTGGCAGAGAACAAGAAAACTCTTAAATCTAATCATGTACGACTCATGACAGCTCTAAGCAACCGTGAACGATATGTATGTCATTACCGCACCCTCAAGCAAGCAGTACAACATGGATTGAAAATCGCTAAAGTTCATTGAGGTGTAAGGTTTGAGCAGGAGGACTTCCTAGCACCCTACATCATGCTAAACACCAGACTTCGACAACAGTCAAAGAACAAGTTTGAGAAAAAATTCTTCAAACTCATGAACAACGTAGTTTGTGGCAAGACAATGGAGAATGTGTGAAAAAGAATGAGCATGGAGCTAGTGAATGATGAGAAGCGTTTGAAGAAACTGATTGCTCAACCAGTGTACAAGGACCGCATCATATTTGGTGAGAATATTTGCGCTGTTACGATGCATAAGGAAAAAGTAAAGCTGAACAAACCTATCTACATTGGTTTGACAGTGTTGGACCCTTATGTACCAGTTCCACTACGATGTGATGAAACCTACGTACAAAGAGAACCTGCAACTGCTTTATCAGGATACTGACAGCTTATTCTACATCGTGAAAACTGAGAACCTATACAATGACATCATCAACAACCAGCAACTGAAAGATACCTTTGACACTTCAGAGTACCCTACAGACCACCCTTAAGAGATCTCTTCTGATGGTGGACGAGGAGTTTCATCCAACCAATCCTCTTCATCCATTTCATAGTCTAAAATCTCCTCGGCAGGTGGAGGACTGCCTGCTTGCTGTTGTCTGTCTCTGAAGGCAACTCCCCACTCGGGGTTGTAAGGAGGAGGTGGATCATCCTCAGGTTCAACTGCATTGTAAACCTGAGGATCAACTATCTCCTCCTCATTCTCCCACAGCTCAATCCGGGCTAGAGACTCCAATTCTTGTGAAGGGAAGCTGGCGTTGGAGTCTGGTTTTGACTAGAATTCAGCAATCCCCAATTCCTAAGGTTCTCCTCTGAGTTTGCTAGCTCCCAGTTCTCGAGAGGCGTGGGTGGTGTGGGAACTCTAGTGATCACCCAGTTCCTTGTGGAAGTTTGTATTATTGGGTCCTGCGGTGAGGCTGATTGGTGTGATGAGGGGCTACTATCAAATTGAAGCCGTCTTGACCTTGGCCAGTGGGATGATTGGCGGCGGTGGTGGGGCGACTGGCGGCGATGGTGGGGCGACTGGTGGCGATGGTGGGGCGACTGGTGGCGATGGTGGGACGACTGGTGACGATGGTGGGGCGACTGGTGGCGATGGTGGGGCGACTGGCGGCGATGGTGGGGCGACTGGTGACGATGGTGGGGCGACTGGCAGCGATGGTGGGGCGACTGGCGGTGATGGTGGGGTGACTGGCGGCGATCCAGTAGGGTCATGCATGCTTGGTTGATGATGTCTGGAAGATTGATGATACTGAAGATGGTGTAGTTTGGAGTTTTGAAGGCGACATTCTGAAACTCTTCTTCTTTGAAGAAGGTCTTATCAAGGGTGCTGCAGAAATATGTTGCCTCCAATACCAGATTGAACTTCATTGCTCCATGTGTCTGCAGTTGCTGACTGATGATGTGAACAATTTTATCCTTCAGACTGCTCACGAAGGTGTGGAAATCTTTGGCAGGCTCATCCTTGTATACATTATTGTAGTATAGAGTCGTGAGTTGGGATTTAAATGCCTCCTCCAGAACAACAAACTCGTCCACTGAGTTTGCTGTTTGTTGACATCGTGCAGCTTTACTTATCTGGAACAATGCAAAACAATATTGTATAAGTATGGTATGCAGTATTCAACTCTCTCTCTCTCTCTCTCTCTCTATATATATATATATATATATATATATATATATATCTTCATCACTATCAACAGATGTGGGGGATGAAGGCAGTGAATCAGTATCAATATCTAGGATTGTGGGTCGGATGTGTGGGTGGGTCGGGGATGGAGGTTCATAGGTGTTTATATTAAATGTTCTAGGGATGATGGTCGGGAGCTGTATCGGGGGGGGGGGGTGGTGGGGGAATGTGAATGGGGTCTAGGATCTACTTCCTGAGGTGGGATGGGTGCTCCTGATCATTAGAACCATTACCGTTCATGTCTGAAAACTATATACACACCTTCATCACTATCAATGTCAGACATATTGTGGGTACAGCCTAATTCTAGGGCAAAGACTTGTTATACGTTTTTTAGGTTAGGTTGAATTACAACCACCAACTCAAAGAACATAATTCATAATTAAACTCTCAACTTGTATGTATTGGAACCTAATTCATAATTACACTAGTCATTTTTGACTATGTCATTTACTCTATGTATTGGAACCTAATTCATAATTAAACTAGTCATTTTTGAATTTTAGTCATTTTCGAATTTAATTGACAGTCTCAAACTACTTCAAAATTCAACTCTTTTAAATTTCATTGTCAAATCAGGAATATAATATAAATATATATATATAACTATAAAATGCACTGGTACTTACTCTTGATGTTGATAAAGATGAAAGTAATCCAAAACCAATACACGAAAATCACACACACGTACTAGTGGCACGAATGCACAAGATACAATGTCCCACTCCTTGCAGAACAACTCCTTTTATAGCCCCAGTTCGAGATCCTGAGGGATTTTTTTCCCTTTTTTCCCATTTATTCCTGATTTTATTTTTTTATTATTTTTTTTATTTTTTTATTTTTATTTTTTTTGAGGTTAGGTGTGGTTGACCTGGATGGCCTTGAGGTTAGGTGTGGTTGACCTGGATGGCCTTGAGGTTAGGTGTGGTTGACCTGGATGGCCTTGTGGTTGGGTGTGGTTGACCTGGATGACCTTGAGGTTAGGTTTGGATGACGTGGATGACCTTGAGGTTAGGTTTGGATGATGTGGATGACCTTGAGGTTAGGTTTGGATGACGTGGATGACCTTGAGGTTAGGTTTGGACGACGTGGATGACCTTGAGGTTAGGTTTGGATGACGTGGATGACCTTGAGGTTAGGTTTGGACGACGTGGATGACCTTGAGGTTAGGTTTGGATGACATGGATGACCTTGAGGTTAGGTTTGGATGACGTGGATGACCTTGAGGTTAGGTTTGGATGATGTGGATGACCTTGAGGTTAAGGGCGATTCTGGCACACAAGAGTCGCCCTTTTTATACTACTCCCCTCCAACGTCTTCCACCTGTCCTTCCTGGACCTTAACAATATCAAAATTTACTCTTCTCCCGCCTTTTACATTGGCTTTCCTTCTTGCACATCCCATAGTACTATCAGTGGATTGAGCTCTGGCAACCATTCCATCATACAATTCCCGATATCTATTGCGTTCTATTTTAAGGTCATTATTTTCAGTGAGTAAAGAAGTATTATCCACCTCTAAAACGCTAATTGAAACTGTCATAGACTGCACCTGTGTACATAGATCTGAGGCCTCCTGCATAAGCCGTGTCATTATACTCAGAGGTTTGTTCTTCATTTTGCTGCTTCAATCGTTCTATTTGATCATGTAAAGTTGTGGTATATTCAATCGAATCATCTCTCTGTTGTAAAAGATCCACTGAGCGAATATCTAATGAAGAGCTCTCATGAATCTCCACTGTTCTTAGTGATGGAGTATTTACAGCTATATCGCATTTAGACCTATTCACGATTATACTTCTATCCTCCTCATCACACTCGGGAACCCTCAATGTGAAGGGTGAAGACTGAGATAGCATATCGTCAACAAGTAAAATTTTTTCTGCTACATGAGGCGTGGAAGATATGCTTTGTGATGAAGGACTGCCCCTCCTCTCAGAGAGGGAATGATTGTGCGAGCTACCCAGTAACACTATTTCCGTTTTCATGGAGTTGGTTTTTATCGTAGCCGGACACCCAATTTTGTAGCAACGCCAGGAAATATTACCATTAGCCAATATGCGGTCCTTTCTAAAACTGAAACCATTCAATCTCAATGCAATATTACCTCTTTTGTTTTTAAACAAACTCAAATTCAAATTGTTTTTTATTCTGATTCAAAAATCAAATACATACAAAAAAATACATCAAACATCAAAAATGGAAATAAAATACAAAAAGCACTGAAGAAATTGTATAAAATATAATTTATGTAATAAGGCTTTCTACGTGTATGATGTATTATGAAAAAAAAACATAGCTTTTTTGAAACAGAATATTTCTAGCTTGCTGTAAGCATATAATGCTTAACGCGTGCAAGCAAGAGTGCTTATACTATAATTGAATAAAATCAGAAATAAGAAAAAAAATGTTTTTTGGGCAAGAAAAAAATGAAAACACACACTCACACATTCACTCACCTCTCATACATTTCCAGTTTGTGCTTAATTACTTTTTGATATGATTTTCAACAACTATAATAATTATTATGTCGAAAACTAAGAAAGAATAAAAAACATGTGTTCTAAACAATCAGGAAAGATATTTCTAAGCCATTTAAGAATGCAATATTTGAACATTCTCCTATTATCAATTCTCTTTGCCTCAAAAGGTAAATTATTGAAAAATTTCGGACCTAGAAATACAAACGATTTCTGGAAACAAGTGGTATATGACCTGGGAAGCCTTAGCAGATCAGTGACTGTCCTAGTTTGATAATTTGTTCTCTCCCTGAAAAGTGCCTGACCACTGTTTCCAGACATTACAAAGAATAGGTATAAAACTTTGAAAACATATATGTATCTTAGAGGCAAGCATTTTATATCTTGAAAAAGGGGAAAGGCATGTTCATATCTTCCTGATTTTTTAACAGCTCTGACAATAGATTTTTGTAAGGTTATAAGTGGTCTCAAGTGGGTAATGTAAGTAGAGCCCCAACAACTTATTCCATAATTCAGTTTAGAGTCAACAAGAGCAAAGTATAACTGTCTAAGAATGGTGGTTGGAAGAATCTTATTTAGAAAATAGAATTTTCTCAGGATATGTAAAAGATAATTTTTAACATAACGTATGTGTAGAGACCAGGTAAGCTTCTCATCTACTGTAACACCTAAATATTTGATGGAGTCAATTTGCGTGACAACTTGACAGTTACAATTATTCCGCAAACAATCAACGTGGAACTTCAAACCAGATGGTAAATTCCAGCTTGACGACAGTGTGAACAGAATATACTTGGTCTTTGACAGATTGAGAGACAGATTATTGTGTTTGAACCACAACAACAACCTATCAACATCAGTCTGCATCACACTCTCCAAGTCCAAACCATCCAACCCACAATATGCAAAAGCAGTGTCATCTGCAAATGACACTGGCACACCATTGTAGTTACATGAGAAAAGGTCATTTAAGAATACAAGAAATAGGATTGCCCAAGGACCGATCCTTGTGGTACACCACAATCTACTACCTGGACTTCACTCTTCACACCTCCTATGACAACATATTGCACCCTTTCTTTCAAATAGGATGAAAACCACATATGTGCAACACCTCTGATACCAGCATTATATAGTTTGTCCAGCAGAATTGTGTGGCTTACTGTGTCGAATGCCTTTTTTATATCCAGGAATAATCCTGCAACACAGTTCGCTGGTCTGGAGTTGATGCCAGAATATATAGCTGTCATGAAAGTATGAAGAGCCATCTCTGTATTCATCAACTCACGAAAACCAAATTGGTTTTTATAAAAAAAGTTACATGAGTTGAGAAAATCAAGAATCCTTTTTCTCATTACCTTTTCTAACAGCTTAGAAAAAATTGAAAGTGAGGATATAGGTCGATAGTTAGTTAATTTTGATCTAGAGCCAGATTTGAATATGGGTACTACCTTGGCCAATTTCATCCTGGAAGGAAATATACCTGTAGAAAGACTGCAATTGAATATATCTACCAGAATTGGGACTACAGACATAGCAACTGACTTTAATAGTCCAAAAGATATGTCATCGTCCCCTGGAGCTTTACCGGATTTTAATTCCTTTATGTACATCAACATTTCATTGAAAGTGACAGGCTCAATAAATATAGATCTTTGACAAGTGGTTTTTGTAAAATTCTCATTATAACTCTCTACATCACTGACAACTAAATTACCTGGTGAGGCTGCAATATCTTTAGAAATATTTACAAAAAAATTATTAAAAAGGTTGACAGAGTATGATGGTCACTGACAATCTCACTCCCGTGCTCAATTTTTAGTTCATCGAGACTTCCTTTTTTTGGTCTCCCACACAGCTTATTCAGAACTACCCATTTTTGACGTGGAGCTAATAAATTTATTGTGGCGTAGTACTTTTCTTTTTCGATTTTGATCCAGGTCTTGTTTTTTTTAGAAAAAGTTTTAAATTCATTTTTTACAATTTCATTTTCGGGATTCCTTTTTACTTTTTTGAATAGCTTATCACGGGAGTGAATTGCTGTGCATAAACCATTTGTCATCCATGGTTTAAGCTTTTTTACTTTTACTGATTCAGTTGATGTAATTTCAATTTTATTTTTGGAACATTCAATATAATTTGCAAATGTCTCAAGAAAATTGTTGAACTTATAATCAACATTATTATTGAATAATACGTCACTCCAATCATGAAACATCAGCATGTTATTAAGACTATGAAAATCTATTTTAAATTTACTACTAATTGAATTATCGTTATATCTTACGGTATTTGATCGGAGAGTCAGGGACACAGCTCTATGATCACCTATTAAGGTTTCAATTACTGCGCCCCTAACAAAATGTGTGAAGGTCCGCGATCTAATAAAGACATGGTAAATTAGAGTTGCCGTTGTTTCAGTTACTCTGGTAGGTATGTTGATTACTGGTTCAAAGCCATAACAACTGAGAATTTCTAAGTAGCTGTCAACTTTATTATCATCATTGATAAGAATATTGATATTGACGTCTCCTATCAAGACAGTATCGCAGGTTGTTGAACGAGCTACAACTGAGTCAAGACTTGAAAGAAATCTATCACAGTCAAAGCCATGCCATCGATAAAGACAAATCAGATTGAAATTGTAATTTGATAAGGCGCACTGTAGATATAGTACATCCGCACCGCTCAATTCACAGTCGGTCAAATTACAATTGAAATCAACTAGTTCGCTGGAATAATAAACTACAATACCAGTGGCTCTAGTAAAAGTAGAAATATGTGAATAAAATTCATATCCTTCAATAAAATAATGCGATACCTGATCATCTGTATCCAACCACACTTCAGATAACACAACTATTGCAGGCCTTACATTCCAACAGCTCAAATAAGTTACAAATTTATCAAAATTACTGCTTATGCCTTGTATGTTTTGATGAAGAATTGTCAAATTATTACTTTGTGGAATATGAGAGAGATTAACTTCATCAATACTATTCAATAGCACACAGTTATCTTCTTCATTATTCATCATGAGTGAAATATGTGTACTCGTATTTTAGAGAATTGGTGGAACATCTGGTAAAAAAGCTAAATTCAAAAACCGTCATTGGAAAACTCACACACACACTCACGCACACACCAAGAAAAAAAACAAAAAAAAACAATATATTCCTCAAACCTGTGTGATGGAACCTACCATTTAGAATAAGGAATAAAGAGATTCGATTTATATAGTCGTTAACTAATATTTCAAAAGAATAAGGTTTCATTAATTGTTTAGATTAATATTAACATGGCTTATACAACTCATTAATCAGTTCAAATAAGCAAATTAAATTATTAAATTTAGAATACGTCACTTGAACCTGGGCTCTTCAAAAAAAAAAACGCATTCTTATGGATTAATTTCAAAGTAAATTAGGCTACCTATATAAGTATTCTCCATATAATTTGATATTAAGTGAATATTCGCACAAAACAATCATTAATCGATACCAAATATGAATGCCAAAAAATAAAATAAATATAGTGAAAAGAATGAATAAAAACTCGAACTGAACATCAGATAATCAACTACAGCACTGACATCGACTCATTCATAATTCTTGGAAAATTTAAATCCTACAAGAATAATGGTTATTATCCATTATAAATGACTTTTGTCCTTATGTATAATAAGATAAAATAGTCACGTTTTCTTCACTTATAACTCTAATAAGTTAACAAATCTAATAAATTTAATATAATTTTAATTTAATAACTTCAATAATTTACTTTTTATTATTTATATTAAGATCAAGCTAAAATTAGTCAAGATAGTTTTACTTAAGACAGGATGAATAGCATTAATGGATATAGATGAGCGAAATATATAGTTTCAGCTGGAGTTCTATCAATTATTATTTATTCAACACCCCTCTCATTAATATCAATATTAATTAATAATTAATTAATTATTAACCCCTCAATATATTAATATTTGAGCAGCATATCTCTTATTAGTGATAAGACTAATTATTAAATTGATAATAAGTTATACTCTATCATATTGCAATCTAGAAATTTGGCAAAAAAAAACAGAAAAAGAAAATCTAAGTAAAATCGTAAAGTTGACACAATATTATATGAATATTTTTATTCTGATTGATAAATGTGTAAAAGTGCGAGATATTTATAAGTTAAAATTGAGAGTGTAAGAAATATGTGATTTGATGTTCATACTATTAGCAAAGAACTGAAGTGAAAATAGATTATAGCGATTTCCTTATTATCTCTTTTATCAATAAAATAATACAATTGATAGAATCAATTATTACAAATTCTGCCTCGCATACAAAAAAGAAGAAGATATTCAGCTTTTTCTGCTCTTTATATGATAGAAATTATATCCTAATTGAAAATTAAAGTTATTCAACATGAAACAAAAACATGAATAATGTCCTGAACTTAATGGCATTGAGAAAAAAATTGTTCATCATCATTACACTTCTAGGAACTGAGTTGTAACCAAAAGTTAATTTTGAATGATCTGATGATAAAGTCAATAGAAGTAAAAATAATAGTTACAACACTTTAAGCTTTTGTGACTTCGTATTAGAGTTAATTTCAGTTCCGCTTTTGACCAGCCTCACTCCTGGATGAAATTTTTTAGTGAGGATTCACGCACTATTTGTTTAGCCGGAGACGCCGCATCCTTTCTCACAAAATAATATTTTCCCACTCTTTACCCAGACGTAAGTAAGCTTGCCATTTTTCCTGAGTTCTTTGGCCTTTCCAAGCAATTGTTTATTTATCGGAGACAAATGTTCATTGATGTAGACAGCTGACTTAGGAAGCCCAAGACCAAGATCGCTTGAATTTATTCCACTCTTCTTCTTTGCCACTTCAAGCCATGCAATTTTAATTTCTCTTGCGACAAACTTGACGATGATATTGAAGTTACCCCTGGTGTTTGGTACCCTGTGCGCTATAGCAATATCATCGTTTTTGTATGGAACTCCAATAGCCTTAGCAACAGCCCCCAGTACATTATAAATATTTTCACTATCAGTCTGTGGCACACCAGTGATTTCTATATTTTCAATCCTCGATCTTTGTTGAAGAAAATTAATCTCCTCGCGCAGCTGACAGTTTTCTTTTGCTTGTCCTGCGATACTTGCCTCCATTTCCGGTGTTTTTCATCGATCTTCGCGGAAAGTTCATCAAATCTCGAGTTAATGTCAACACTAGATTTTTTTAAAGCTTCGACGTCAGTTGTAAGAGTTTGAATCTTAGGTTCGAACCGAGAGATAAGTTCCGTACGCAGTTCAGTAATCGAATCTAATATTTTATTCAACTTGGCATCAATACTATTACCATCCGAACCACCTATACATTCGTCACACTTCCAGGTTGATCGTGCTTGATTGTTCATTTTTTTGAACTTAAGGAACTCCCAAGCCTCGTACAGTTCGCATGAAAAACACCTGCACACTTACTGCACTTTATACCTTCGCTGCCATTTGCAAAGATCGTATTACACTTACTACAATCTGCCATATTAATAAGAGTCAAACCGAAAAATTATATTATTATCAATCGAACAAACACTTTTCTCAATCTACTTTGGATAATTATAATACGTTAGCAGGTTCCACACACAAGTCAGAAACTCATTAATTTATCATGTCCAAACTGAAATTCACGTTTAACCAAAAACTGAGAATTACGGCCACTTTATCTAGTGGCAGATAACGGAGCAACGAAAAACACGACCGTTCTCTTTCACTTCTCGATAAACACTGTCAAATCAGAAGACATTGAAAATATTTTATGTAGAGTGTAGACTCGAGATAAGAATAACGTCTTACCTGAGAAATAGGACCACTTGTTGAACAGAGATAAAAATATTCGCAAAAACTACACCTTAATAGAATAGGACCTTATCTTTCAGCTTTGAATGACCGTTCTATCGGGATAAACACAGATGGCGATAGAACGATAAGCAACTATAACAACTACACAGCTATAGGTATACTAAGAAAAGTTCGCTGGTCAACCCTTTTGAGCCCCCACTTGAAATGCACCGGCCAATTCACGAAAACCTAACCCTCACACAAAATATGTTAAACAAATAAGAGAAAAATAGATACAGTACTTCAGCAATAATACGAATTCTTACTATGACATATAACCTTAATAGAAAACACTGTGACCTGTTTACAATCTAAAACACTTCAATTTTACACAGTAAAATACATTTAAATACAGACACGATATCACAATCAACTCAGACGGCAGCTCATAGGCCTGCCAACCCTCCATTTTTCTGAGAGCGCAAATGGAGTGATGCACTGTAGCTAGCATTCATTGCTTCAAAAATCCATTTCGTTGAATTGATAATAATAAGAGATAATTTCAATCTCATGTTTCTCTCTGTTGCCAATATTTGCAGTAGCAGAAGTTTTCAGGACAGTTAATTGCACATAATTGGAATCGAGTTAAAATTACTATCAAATGATATACGGTAGGCTACTCAAATGATCAGCGCAGTAGATTCCAAGTTGATTGAACGAATATTCTAAGAAATAAGTTGGATTTATTCAGATAAAACTGACCTTATTTGTCTTGTAGATTGATGACCACTGTTTCTTTGAGTCGTAGTACAGAAGCAAGTTCTGCGGAGCATAGTCCTGTAATTTTTTATAAAAGCGTTCAGTTATAGTAATAACTCAAGTTCATACCTTCTACTAGAGTTTAACTTATACAGTGACTTTGAGGATCCCAGCACAACATGGCGAAACGATCGTCACTACCAAACAGTGAAAGATATTCAACAGTATAAAAAATGATGGATCAATAACACAATGAGAAATCGATGTATTTATTACGATATTATATCACATTCATTTTGATATAAACATTTAAAATAATGTGTGTAGGTCGATAAATAACAGGCCTATTACTCCCTTCCAGAAGTTTAACTAACAAGCCTTGTTTTTCTAGAAGGGCCTATTATTATGTTTAAATATACAGTAAAACCTCATATATCCGGTTTTGATGGGATATCAGGATCATTGTGGATAAGCGAATTATGGGATAGGCCTAAACCGTTTCTAACGATTTTTGAATGAAAGCGAAATTCAAGTTTTTCAATACTGTACCCGCAATGCTTTTCTTTGATAAAGGCGTCTATGAGCCTATTTATATTAAAAATGTTTTTAATCAGCAAAACTGCCTTGCTGTTATGAGTACCTATCTCAAATCATACTGAACTTTTACAACAATACACTTTAGGCCTACTGCAAAATTTTATTTCTCCACTCAGAAACATTGGGAATAAGCTGGAATATAGGAAGAACTTTTTTGATTGATTGAGTACTTTATTTATGTAGATTACAATATATACTGGCTTATACAATTATATACAATACACCAACATTATAGATGAATTTACATAATATAGACTAAGAAAATAATTATTGAACAGTATATGATATGAAAAAGCAATTTGTAATATAATAACTAGATAATAATATTGTTATGCATCTACATAAATTGGCGGAGCTTTGGACATATCAATGTCCATTCTTCAGAAAAAATATTAAAAATATCCTCCCCACTAACTCTCTACCAAAACGTTAATTTCATTAATTAAACTAAGGATTTATTTATTAATGGAAATATTGTAACAGTTTTAATTAATATGAATATTAATTTAAGAGAAGAAAAAACAGAAAATTGATAAAGTAAAATAATTATATAGGTAGATAAGATCAAATTATTGATTAATAAAATGAAAGTAGGCTGAAAGTAGATCAGAGGGTTATCAACTTTCAGTAATATACAGCGGTATGCAGTGGATAATTAAAATAACATGAGTTTATATAATAGTTTATATACAATTCATTCTATAACAGGTTTAAAAGTTTATATTGGTGGGATGGGTGAGGGATGGTTGTCATGTGATCGTTCTAGGGCCGGACAGTTTCAGTCATTTGTTCCAAGAGATGTTTTTTTAAAGTCAGAATGAAGCTCGCTCGGCTCTCGATGGACCTGATAGAAACAGGAAGTGCATTCCATGCACGACAAGCACTGACTAAGAAGGATTTTGTGAAAATAGTAGTTCGATGATTGGGTATCCTTAAAGTACTTTCTCCGGTTCTAGTATCTGAAGCATCTATCCTCCTACCTTCAGAGACAAATTTGAAATCATCTTTAAAATAGTTCGGATTACCGTATTTCAAGATATATCTAATAACAAGCTTGACGGGTAAAAGAAAGGAGACGGGGCCGCCGAAAGCAATGAATGAACAGGCAGAAGTTCTAGTGACCCTTCAGTGGTCGCCTATTGTCAATGAGTTTCGACATTTTCGTAGTCTATTATTAAGGATTCCACTCTGAGCTCTGAGGAATAAATTGGTGGCCCAGTCTGATTACTTAAAGGCATTTTCACCTGTAAACCAGTGGTAGCCTACATTGATTGGATTAACACACACATTACTATCGATTATAAGTACAAATAAGTACAAATGATATGTGTTCTCGAAACTCAGTGAGACTTCGAGTATACTCCATGTAGGACGGGTAAACTGTAAGACACTGATCGAGACAGTAGCTACAAGATCTGTCAACTTGCTTGGACGAGCTCCAATCTGCAAGTGATTGTAATTGAAATGTACTGGAATGACATCCGCGGAGAAGGGGGAAGTTGAGGGTGAGAAAGTTGATTGGGAAAATCCATCGTCAAGGAATGTATTTTTGGACATCCGGCCCAATTTCAATCTTCTAGGGCAACATAGATCATGAATAGTTCTTAGTTGATTGAATGGATAGCGGAAGTCAAGAACAAGAGAGTGACCTTATAATAATGAAATGTAATTTACAGTTTTTTTTCAATTTTGCAATGCGTTATATTATTTATCAAGCTGTGTACAGACTTGTGCCACGGACACACGTCGTACGCTTTCCATAAGCTGATGCTATATCATACTATACATAGCCTATATTGCATTATTTGATAATTATATTCATACAAATAAAATATAATATGCATATCATAGCTGATGAATAGCGCACGTGGTGTATAACCACGAATTGTATGTAACTCAATTCAGTCTGTATACAGCTTGTGAGCATGTTGATTTTCATCAAAATGAACCATCAGGAATAATTGAATAACAAGTACTTGATCACTGATCTAGATTCAATAATAAAGTGCCTTCAAGAAAGCAGACGGGGCCACTCCGGACACTAATGAGGGTAATGAAGTGAATTCAGAGGACAATAGAGTGTGATAGTCGAGAGTTGAAGGATGAACCTTTTTGGAACAATAGCCTAGTGTACAGGTAGCGCGGCCCCGGCTCCTTTCTTCAACCCAGCTTGACTATTCGAAAAAGCCTTTGATCGGGAAGCTTTAATGTTGAACTAGCAATGTGGGCTGGGGTGATATGATCATGGCGTTGGAGAGAGTAGACGAAACGTAGACAATAATAATTATTTTGGCAACGCTGTAGTTTATCTTTCAGAGTGACTTGCCACTCTCAGTCAAGAGTGGAGGAACCTTATAATAATGAAATGTAATTTACAGTTTTTTTTTCAATTTTGCAATGCGTTATAATATTTATCAAGCTGTGTACAGACTTGTGCCACGGACACACGTCGTACGCTTTCCATAAGCTGATGCTATATCATACTATACATAGCCTATATTGCATTATTTGATAATTATATTCATACAAATAAAATATAATATGCATATCATAGCTGATGAATAGCGCACGTGGTGTATAACCACGAATTGTATGTAACTCAATTCAGTCTGTATACAGCTTGTGAGCATGTTGATTTTCATCAAAATGAACCATCAGGAATAATTGAATAACAAGTACTTGATCACTGATCTAGATTCAATAATAAAGTGCCTTCAAGAAAGCAGACGGGGCCACTCCGGACACTAATGAGGGTAATGAAGTGAATTCAGAGGACAATAGATTGTGATAGTCGAGAGTTGAAGGATGAACCTTTTTGGAACAATAGCCTAGTGTACAGGTAGCGCGGCCCCGTCTCCTTTCTTCAACCCAGCTTGACTATTCGAAAAAGCCTTTGATCGGGAAGCTTTAATGTTGAACTAGCAATGTGGGCTGGGGTGATATGATCATGGCGTTGGAGAGAGTAGACGAAACGTAGACAATAATAATTATTTTGGCAACGCTGTAGTTTATCTTTCAGAGTGACTTGCATATCGTTAAGAACAGAATTACAATACATTAAATGTGGGAAGATGAGAGATTGAACCAATCAATAATAATTTAATGTTTCTAGGGAGGATATCGTGCATTTTCTTCAATGCATGCATGGCTGAGAATACCTTTTTACAAATTTTGTTCACTTGTTCTGACCAGTCAAGAGTATTATTCATAATAATGCCTAAATTTTTAAACTGAGCTACAGTAAGGAATGTCATTACCGTCGACACTAATCTTGTGAATCGATTCAAGGTCAGTACCAGATAAACTAGTACCAGATAAACGGGGTTTCACTGTAGTATAATATTATTATATTGTATTATAGGCTATCCTGTATACACTGTAAATGCCCCATTCTTCAGCGATGATTCAAGGCACACGGCTTTAGCTGTGCTGTAGCTGCGCGTCTATAGCCGGTGTATTGTAGTCTTAGAAATCAGACCTTCAGACAGCAATAGTTATTTTAATTTTATTTAATTCATTTAAAAATTGTTTAATCTACAAATTCATATTCAAAATTTAAATTGAATTTATTTTCTCACAAATACAATATAATAAATACAAAGAAATCAAAATACGGTACATAAAGAATAAAATATAAAATTCAAAAAGAAAAACATTATTATTCAATAGCATACCCAATAAATTGTCATTTCAATAATATTCATCACGTAACTTACATTCTCGTATTGTATGTGATATTCAAATTGTCCGTCCTCTGATAGGAAGCAGAATCTCGCTAGGAACGACCATCTCTGAAAATGCAATACCGTATTCAAACATTGAGGCTTCTCTCACACTGCATACAAATTTCCATAGAAATAAAAATATCATCCAGTACCCTTTTATACTTCATATTTTATTGGTGCATAACATATTTCAATTCATGAGAGCCATTTTGGAATGCCCAATTTCTATTTTGAAATGACATTTTTTCTATTTCAATAATAGTAGTAGCCCTAAGTAGAAAAAGTGAAATTTCTATATTTATATTTGTGTACAATGAACACATCAACTCTGTGCAACTCATATGAAGTGTGAGCTCTCACAACTGTTTCAAAACATTGGGATCTTTCATTCATTATTCCCTATCATTAATATACCTGGCATTGCAGCGGCTGGACGACATAATTATGCTGTGGTTGAATTTTATTGAGTTTTGTGCAACTGGCAGCTACGCCTCCAATATTAAAATGTACTCAAGATATAAAGATGTTTAAAATTTGAATTTTTATAGTTCAGCACCTAACTTATGATGGCAAAAATGAAAGTTGCAAATAATTATGAAGGAGAGAAAGCATTAGAATGGTTCTCTAGTTATTTGACAGAGAGGAAACAGGTTGTTACAGTTGGCAATGTTGAGAGAACCATGCTACCAATAAACTATGGCGTAGTGCAAGGAAGCAATTTGAGTCCAATTCTATTTCTCATTTATATCAATAACCTGACAAAATTCAATATATCTGGTGTAATGATATTTATTTTGTTTGATGTGAACAGATATTGAACAATCTGAACGATTGGGAAGAAGTTACTTCATCAGCAACAAGAGATCTTTCACAAGTTAAAAAAATTGTTCAGAACTCACTAGCAGTAAATGTAACAAAAATTAATTCTTACCAAAGCCATATAGCTCTTAGATCAATCCTGAGCATCAACATTGATAGTATAAAGCTGCACACTTGCGGTAATTTCAATGACAATAACTGACAATGTGAAATTATTTCAAAAGTAGACTCACACAATTACTTGGGAATAGTTTTGAATAGCTCTATTAACTGGTCGGCTCATGTTGATTAAATAAAAAATAAATTGAGAAAATTTATATTTGTTTGCTTTATGACTTCCCCCGTAGAATTTAGGCTCTGTTACTTTTCACCTGTCAATCATTGCTTATGTTAGGTATATTAACTTGGGGTGGAGGATACAGATCTGCTCTAGAACAACTGAATGTACCGTAATCTAAAAATCCATCATATAAACAGCTGTTGGAAAAGGTCATAGATATTCAACACATGCCCTATTCAATGAATTTAATGTCTTCAATTTGAGGTAGCTCTATGAGAAAACATTATTGATTCACATACATAAGAATTCAGAAAACATCTTTGTACACCACAATCACAATAGGTACTCACAGTTCTAGCACAACAAGAATATTAACAGACAGACTGGTCCGAATATTTTCTGTTACTTATTCCTCTAACATTTCACAAATCCTTTACAGAAACATTTCTATTTACTTGAAAATCATTAATAGCTGTATGAAATATTCAAGAGAAAGGTTACTGAGTGGATGGTTTTCCTGGGAAAAGTCTTGACAGAAGCAATTATAACGTCCACTTACAGGAGACAAAAAATTAATAAAAATAAAGCTTGATTAACGGACAATACTAAAATACTTACTGTCTATACACGGAACACTGTGATATGATTGTAATACTTTGCGGTGCTGGAGATCTAAGGTCATGCCTGTTTATACTAAGTATTCAAAAGTTTAGTTAAAATTAGTTTTAGTTCAATGTTTAGTTCATTCTTAATTATTTTCTCTGCGT